>NC_081156.1:18753891-19063122 GCF_012432095.1 Onychostoma macrolepis
ATTTTGCCATCCTTTTGTTTGAATAAGTTTGAATAAGGAAATATTTGATTTCATCATGTAATGTAGTGTACACAAGAATGTTTTGTATATTTGAATAAAAATAAAAATAAAATAGCCTATTTAATAAAAAGTAATTTTATTTTACATATTAGTTTACCCTACAAAAGTTGCTCAGCTAATGTATATGGTACATTACAAAACAAGTTCAAACCCCCTCCAAACAAGTTCAGTGCAAACCCTCCCCCACAGCAGATTCTAAAAATGTAACTGGTCATATCAATCACATTGCCATTCATTAAAAATTGAGCATTAGCATTAGCACGCTAAATTAAGGGTACACTATAACTTTTTTGTTCAAAATTTACATAATAAGCAAGTATATCATCAGTCCATATTCCAAAATGTGTTTCTGTCTTGCTTAACGGTATGCCTGTGATAATGGAATAGCCCAGTATCTGCGTGACTGAGTGGAAAATGATAAGCAACAAATCATTTCATGTCATTTTTTTTATATCATCTGGACTTAAGTAAAACATATCCAAAATAATTTTTGAAATATCTTATATATTTTGGATTTTATGAGTTTTATCTCCCAGTACACGTTGCCTTCTTTGGGTATAAAAAAAGGACCAAGTCATAAACCTGTTAACTGTCACTGGCCTACTTGCCAGTGCATGTTTAAAACAATTATATCCTATACTTAACCTGATCTAATGTTGAGAAACTATATATCATTCAAAAGCTTACGAACTCAAGATTCAGACTATGAAAACTATTTTGAAATCGGACCTTGTGTCACCATGAAAATGGTATTTTAAATTATTTTAGCGAGCTCCTCCCCTAGTGGGTGGTGTCAGGTTTTGTATTACAATAAGAGTGGAAAATGATAAGCAAAAAATCATTTCATGTCACTTTTTATATCATCTGGACTCATTCAAAATAATTTTTGTAATATTTGATATATTTTGGATTTTATGAGTTGTATCTCCCAGGTCACGTTGCCTGTTTAGGGTATAAAAAAAACAGCCCAAGTCATCAATAATTATATGATTTACTCATCTCCTGCTCCATCCCACCACCCAAATCCTGCACAGTTTAGCGCCATTCCTAAACAATCATATAATGTAATTTATACAACAAAATATAATGTATGTAATCCTGAAGACTTTTTTCAGATTTTTCAGATGTGCTTGATCAGGGTTGGAGCTAAACGCTGCAGGATGGTGGCCCTCTAGAAGCAGGGTTGGGCACCCCTGTTCTACCATAAAATTAGCTGTGTGAAACCCTACAAGAGAAAAATATAGTTAAAAATGCAAAGATGTAGTCAACTAAATGTAATATTATCCATTTTACATGCAAACATTAACATTTGCAAAATGTTTAAACTCAAAATATATAGAAAGGGGACTGTGTACAGCAGTGGCATAGCCAGAATTTACATTTTGGGAGGGCCTATCTTAAAATGAGGGGGCCGCTCTATATTACATGTAGGCTATAATGTCAATATTAAATGTGCATATTTTCAAGTATTTGTGCGGCGTGTGGAAGCTGATAGCAGCGCGCTTATACTGAATGACAGTTAAAGCCTGGTTTATACTCGCGTCCGCACGAGCACAGAGCTCAAGTTACTGCCAGAGGAATACTCGGACTGATTTAATTTTATTTTTAATACTATTTTGTTTATTTTTTCATTATATTTATTGTGATTAACCTCCCGTTCTTGTTCACAGTATAATGACATTCAATCGTTGCACGCAGTCAGAATATAACTCGATTAAAATGATCAAACTTATTTTTAATTATCGTCTATGGGCTGTAAATATTTCTTTATTTAAATCATAAAGTCAGCGCATGAAAAATGTATAAATTAATATACAGCCTTCAGTCATAAATAATGTTTTAAGCTTTGGCTAATTCTAATGATTTTTAATGTGATATGTTGTTTGTATAGTTTTATCGCTGTTCTGTAATGAAATAAGGTGATCAGACTGTGAAGAATTGCCTGTACACATACAGTATGGCTCGCGCTTAAGTTACGAAATACGCATCGGGATATCTTGATTAGAGGTCGACCGATAGTGGATTTTACCGATACCGATAGCTAGGTTGGACCACACTGGCCGATACCGATTAATCAACCGATAGTTTTCAAAATGGATACCGAAAGAAAGCTAGTGCTTTACTATTTAAAAAAAAAAAAAAAAAAAAAGCAGTAACCGTACTGAACCATGCATTGTAAATGAATAAAAATATTAATATTATTTACTATATTGATCATTAGAGTTATTTCATAGTTAGCTAATGTTAAAAGAAGAAACTTTAAAATGTAAAAAATGTAGCGTATTAGTTGCTAATAGTGAATGTTGAAATGAACACACTCTAACAAGGAACACACAGTTTTCATTAATGCTACGAATGGACTCTTATTGTTAAGTATTACCATTTAATTTCAACAGTCATACTTAAAGATGGCCATCTTTAAACATCTACACACTGCCATAGCATTAAAATTACATACATATGGATATTGTATGTGTACTCACACACTTATGCTTCTATTTTTTAACACTTGATAATTATCTTATAAAAAAAAAAAAATGTCAGTCACACACCGGAAAAAAAAGCACAGCGCTGCGTCTAGGAGAACTCAGAGGTATTACACACACACACACACACACACCAGACGCTTTGCGTTCAATTCAAGTGGCGGTCTAAAACAATTTATTTAATCCCCAAACGGACATAAGTTTGCTTCAAGAACGAACATAAATGAGCATAAATGAGTTTGAAGTTCGGTGTTTAAAAAAATAGAACACGTGGAAAGAGAAATCGCGATCTATTACAGCTCTCTATGAAGCATAGACTTTATTAGAGCCACAGAAAGACAAACGTTTTGCTGAAAAATGCACAATACATAATTTATAGCCTAGGGTGAAGTCATTATGTACATTCACAATGATTTGGGACAAATATAATGTAATTTAATAGAAAACTATGTGAATTGCGCTCTGTTCCGCGGTAGGCTTTTCTGTCGGCTGTATTTAAATGTGAGTCTGGAGTTTCCCGCTCTGTGCAGCGCGCAGTGTCACGTGTCAAAATAAACAACATGTGCTGTCAGCGATTTCCGCCTCTAGAGGCCGCTCTCGTACTGTATAATGCCAGCGGACCCTTCTCAGCCACTCCAGCAACGGTTGCAAACCGGAAAACTATCGGCATGGACACTATCTGCTCAACTATCGGTGCCGATGAATCGGCAAAACCGATGAATCGGGCGACCTCTAATGCCTAGTTCACACTGCACGATTTTCAAACTCGTCGGATCGCTGTTGTTTTCACACTGCGTGACTATCTGGGGTAGCATTCAGTCGCTGCTGTGTTCACATTGCACGATGGATCGGCGACAGGGCTTTCACATTGCACGATTTCACAATAGGAAGAATCACCGACAACTCTGTCTGATCCGCAAACCACGATCACAACAAAACACACGCGAGAAGTGATAAGGAAATAACGCGAGAACCTGCGTGTCAGACCGTTGTTCTCGAGCGAGACTGGAAGTATTAAAAATATAGCCAGCAAATTGTCTGTGCGCTGATTTCCAGCTACAAAAAGAAAGACAGATTATGCAGGAGGGAGATGCAGGGATTGTGTTCTGCAAAGAGTGGTAAATAATAATTTGCAGTAACTGTTATGCTGATGTTGCGGCTGGTCAAGCGTTTGTGCTCGTTTCTGTATGATATAATTGTACATATTAAAATACTGATATGGTCTATAACTCCTCACTGAACTTCCCTCTGCCCTGTATCTTAGTCTCTCATTGGCTGAAGGTCATCGTGATGTAGTTTTCAGTCAGAAATCATTGCACACAGCGTGATTGTGAATCGCCGACAGCTCCAGATATTTAGCATGCCAAATATTTCACAGGCGTCGGCGACGTGTCGGCGATTCCCTCAGATCGCGTCTGTGATAATTCACACTGCGCGATTGTCACTCACGTGAACGAGCTCCGATTTGCCTCCGATGTCGGGCATTTGTCGGCGATTTATCAAAACCTGTCGGCGAGTGAAAAATCGGGCTAAAATCGTGCAGTGTGAACTCGGCATAACATATTCCATTTAACACATTGGTTTCATAATACTCAATTAATTGTTGTAAGATTTGTGTCTTTAGAAGACGTATCTGTGCTGAAATCTACATGAATAATTCCACAACAATATAACAACATATCGCGCGCTCAAGTCCGTGATTTCAAATGTACAATGTTTTCAAATGTTTTCCAGGCGCGTCCGCACCCCATCGACATAAAAGCTCACGGTGCGTTTCCACTACAGCGTCAAATCTGCGCTCAGTGGCAACGCCATCTGGCAACGCTACAACCCCACTGCTTTGGGGCGTTGTCAAATTTAGGGCAGAGAACGCCTCTAAAAACAATGTTTACACCCTCTGTGCGTTTCCTCTTCCTCTTTTCACAGCGGCCGGCGTTTTTTAACTCGATATTTGCATAAATTTGAGCAATACCCAACATTTTTGACGCTCTCAGCCGCTCTGGCGGCAGACGCCAGGGGAGCGCAATCATAGCACGCAAGCTACAGAGCGCTTTGAAAGAAGGAGAAAGCGACGAGCCTAGCGGTTTCCACGCGTTTTTAGGCGCTACATGTGAACGGCCCCGCGCTACTATTTGAATCTTCCGCTTTTCGAACATGGAAGTGTGATAAAGTTTTTTTTTTAAGCCTCAGAAATCTGAGGGGGCCGGACATGTAAATGAGGGGGCCTAGGCTATGCCACTGGTGTACAGGGGGCCTAGAGGCCAGGAAGGCCTATACGGCTGTTCCCTAAGGGCCCCGGGCCCTGGAATGCGATTTCTACTGAGGGGGATCTGCTCTCCTTGATGTGATTTATATCCCCCATCCACCCCCCACCCCACTTCTCTGAGAGATTTTTTATCAAGGGGCTTCCACTTGTATTTTATGTGATTTCTGTGACTTCTGTGAATTTTCTGTGCATTTTCTACACCGCTTCCACCCCCCATAACCACCAGTGGGGAACGCCAAACACCCCCCACCAAACACCCCACACCACCCCTCACACACACCACCCCATACCACCCCAGAGGTCACAATAATGATATAACCAGAACTGGGGCCACAATTTACCTTGTGACACCATTCATTGTCAATACTGAGGATAATCCTTTTTATACCCTAAACAGGCAACGTGTCTCAGCATATTTCAAAATGCGATAAAAAACAACACGAACAACATATGTCTTCATTTTCTTTTTCAACATCTCAAGACAATGTTCACAATCAATACTAATAGTTGTATTGCATTTTTTTGCTGAAAAAAGTAAGATTAATATATGCCTACTTTCTACATTTTCTGAATGTCCAGCCCCATGGGCGGATGTGTTGGCTTTAGGTCAAACTGACAAAACGAGCACAGAAAATTTGAACCAAGTGATGTGACCCCCATAGTCCAAACAACCTCAACTATGATCATGATAACAGTATTGGATGAAAAATTCTTCCTCGTGCCTCCTACAAGAGACTAAAGAGTATGTATCTCGTGGTACACGTTGCCTATTTTAGAGTTAATCTTTGGAATAATGTGATAGCGAATAATTTTTAAAGACTTACCACCTAGACAAAAAATAAAATAAATAAATAAATATGGATAACAATGGTTAGGCATGTTTTAAATATGATTATAAAATCCATATGGCAAAAATGTTATTTTATCACATAAAAAAATTGTTTTGAATATTTATTATTGCACACATATGCATACGGACAGTCTAGTAGCAAAAATTGCATATTAGACAATATATATATATTTTTAATCAATCATAATGACAGACTGCATTTATTTATTTGTAGGCTACTGCTGAGACTACACTAGTGATGATAGAAGTGAGGCTTTTTGAAACATTGAAATAGTTGCATCGCAAAATGATTCATCTGATGATTAAAGCTCTATAAATTCAATAAGAACAAAGCAAAATATGTTCAGCTGTGTTCTGGAAAACAATTGCAAGTTCTATCATTAATCAGTAACCTAAAAATGTAATCAAATGACATAAATACCATTAAATACTAATGATCTGTGTTACTGTATATGTAGTCTTTCATTTTTTTTTTTTTATTCATCATCAAGGTTGTAAATAATAGAAAATTTTCGCTTAACAGTTGATAACAGTCTGTCCTGACCGTAACCCAGACCTGGCGTACTATGCCATCTTAGCGGTGTTTACCGATGAAGGCATTTCTGTTAATTGCATGGGCATGTTATATGCAAAGTTTTGTGTGAGGCTACATGTTTGATCTTCTGCGAATAGAATACCACATGAGGGCCCTGTGGGATACACTCCGCGAACAACAAAGGGATTACAGTGTAAGAAACGGGTGTTGCATCTTGACAAGGGCTGCAATGACCTCCAACACACTGTAACTTTTTTGCTTTGATTATTTTTTATAGGGAATCAAAGAAGGATCAAAGACGATTCTACAATGTCAGGGTTGCTGATGTTGCCGGCTACATCACTTTCAATTCAGCACTGCCCTCCCTTCTTAGCTTATTCATAAGGAGTCACTGTCGTCGTGCCGATCGATTGGCTGCAATGATAATGAATCACTTCCTTTGGCTGCTTCCACTGGTCTTTCCGCACCTGAGCTCTCCAGTCGTATTGCTAGAGAGGAGTGATGGAAATCTCTTTCACTGGAACCATCCGATGAAAGGAGATAAATTGGTGCTGCACAGATCCAAAAGGGACTGGATGTGGAGGCAGTTCTTCCTGTCGGAGGAATATACAGGAAGTAACTATCAGTACGTCGGCAAGGTGAGTGTCCATAATAACACAAGACCCAGAACGAGCCTTCTTGTCTTGCAAAACAGGGCTTGGAGGAGATGCAAATGCCTGATTTTTGCATTCCTTTTTCATTTTCCTGAGCTTTATATGGTTTGACACCGGATTTGAACACAGCACTGTGTGGCAGGCACTTTGAAAAACTTGATGCCATCATCAAAGAACATAAAGTAGCACAAATATGAATTACACACTCACTGAGGCATGAATATTCACAGAGGCAGAGAGACTGAAAGGGAACGAGAGTGGGAGAGAGTCGTTTTGAGACAGAATACTTTGTACCAGGGTTTAGTTTTTTACCACTCTCATTTCCAGGACAAAGTGGCTCCGCAGAGACCTGACAGGAATCAACAATTATGGGCTATTTCACTCACTCTTTTTCATTCCCCCCATTGACTTCCAACCCATCTGCAGTGGCTGTGTGAAGGAAGGGACTGCAATTCATCAAGCCGCAGTTCAGAGGCATGCTATATTTATGCCACATTAAACATGAAAGAGGAGTCCATACTGACATTCAGCAGCAGTCACTGTTATTAAAACACTGTCTGTGTTGTATACGTACAAGAAACATAGAATACGACAAAGAGGTCTAAAACTGTTATTTTTATTCTTCAATTTATAATTCTTGTTTAACACATATAGCACATACTAATAATGGCACCAAAAAACTTTTGGATGACTTGGTCAAGGGACCAACATTTTTGAACATTTTTCTGAACTTTGGGCATGCTAGACTAAATGCTTTTGATAGCGTGTTTGGCCTTTTTTTTTTTTTTTTTCAACGTGAAAGTATAAGGCACTTTCTATGAATGTGGAATACTTCCAAAACTTCATTAGCCTCTATAGATAAATAGCTAATGAAGTGCAGTGATTGTAACTTAAACAATACATCAATGTCGTCTTTATTTTCACACCAATACCTCAAAATATGATGATAAGAAATACCGGTTTGCAATATAAATTGGCCTAACAAGCTATTTTGTACAAATACCTGGAAGCGGCTAACACCGGAAGCCACGCACATTGAAGTTGAAGTATCGATCCTGAAGTATCAATATATCGATACTGATGCGAGTCTCAAAAGTATCAATACTCAAATAAAAAATATTGATTCTAAGGTGTGTTTTATTTGCCAGTGAAGAAAAATAAATAAAATAAAAATAATGTGTACAATATGCATTGAATTGAATATGAATGAATAATGAATAATCCATGTAAGTGAATAATTGTGAAGGATATTACTATTTTCCTGCTCATCTGAACACACGCAAATGTTGCAAGACAGAACCAATCAATCAATCACAGAGAGTGTTCACTCACTTTTGACAGTGCATTCAAACAGTGCTGCACTTTCTAAAAGTATCACAAGAAAGCATTGAAGCTTTTGGGAACAGCAGCCCAGAACAATGCTTATCAGAGGACAGGAAAAACACATTTGTTTGAGTTATATCACAATAAACAAGTTGAAATTGTAGACTACTGTACATAGTTTGTGCAATTACATTTATTAAAATTGAAAATTAAAAGTTCATATTGATCAAGTTCTTTTCTATAATACACTGTCAGAATGTTGAATTTTATCTGTGCAACAACATAGCAGTCCCTTATGAAAAATGAACCATGGTTGTACTAAAGTGGCCATAGTTCAACTATAGTATTTGTGGATTTACAATGTTACCAGTAAACATATTTTAACCATGTGTAAACATAAAATACAACCTAATAAGTTGCAATTAAGGCATACTGAATTTTAAAATGTGTTTCAAATATAAAGTAAAGTGGGTATTATTACCCATTTCACTCTTAGTAATTTAATAATATAATAAATGTCATAATTGAAAAGTGCAGTTTAGAAGTATTGTATCGGTATCGGTATCTGTATCTGTATCTGTATCTGTATCGATAATGATATCGACGATACTGGCCTTTAAAAGTATCAGTATCATATTGAAAACAAAATAAGTGGTATCGCCCATCCCTAACAGCCACATCCAGTCTTACATAAAAAATGAGGTGGAAAAGTAAGCAAGCAAACATAAAAGTGAACAAGTGGACACCGATACAGCTCTTGACTGAGAAGTAAGGAGATAAATTTAGCCATCATTTAATGTTGCGTAAAGGAATAAAGGGTTCAGTATTTGTATTCAGGTATTTATATTGTGATTTCTATTCTGCTCAGCTACAGTATTATGAATTGTGATTCGACCGGATTCTGGGATTCATTGGATTCATGATTCAATTCTAGAACGATTATGATACATTTATTTATCGTTGATTTATTTTGGAATTTAAATGCAAAACACTAGTTAACTATTCTGATTGCAGTCAGGTGACAGATGGATTTGGCTTAAAAAAAAATTATAAATTGCAACATGCAAGTTACTCACCTTTGCAATAATAGTAACTTCGGATTCCGTTTCAATGTAAGTCTATGCAGAAAAGGCTTTGCGGTCTTACTGAAATAAACCATTGTGATGGTAGAAGCGAACATTACATCAATTGAACCAATTGCATCACAAACTGATTTGCGATTCACTGTTTTAAAACTTTGCACGCCAAGGACGTCTGGTTATTTCCATATAAAATGCAACAAAGTGCAACTACAAAGGGTAGGGTAGGCGATTTCGGGAAAAGCTAGTGATAGCAAGTTAGCTTTGAAAGCATGAGATCCCACCCTCCCTGCGTAACCACTCTGCAAAGCCACGCCTCCCCCAAAACACACAAACGCGCTCAGGCAGACCAGAGACTAACCTGCGTTGGTGGAGGATTAAATGCAATGCTTTCAGATTACCTCATGTCTCATTCACCTGTGAGAAAACATTACAATACAAAGCACATAATATTACAATAATAGTGCCTTTCATTCTCGCTGGAATGCTCTGATGACATATCATGTCTGCGCAAACAGGTTGTGCAGAGGTATCCAAATACATATTTGACAGGCAGGCAGGACAGCCTACCGTAATGTTAGGACCGAACATTTTGATTGGATGAACATTTTATGGTCCTATGCCTTCCACAGACGATATAAATGCATATAAATAAATGTAAACCACTTAACTTAGTGATTGCTATCGGGATGTAAAGAGAATTTCAACCAGCATAACAAAAAGTGTTTTTGAACCAAATCACTTACCCTGCCTTTAAGCATTGCAACAGACATTTACTAAATTGAGTGCTTTTGAGAATGATAAGTGTGTGCAGCAAACACTATAAAGATAGTTGTTATGTTAGGCCAAATAAATAGTTTGCAGCATTCTGCTTTGTGATGTTTTCCTATGTCTTTCATTTGCCCTCTCTGTCAGTCAGTGAGGAAAACATAACGTGTTTGTTATGAGATCCTGCTGAGTGTGTTTGAAGGGTCAAGCTGGTGGAATCAGACCACTGGCTCTTTCTAAAAACAGCCTTTAGAGCCCAGGATAAATGCATTAAATGTCCATGACTTTGACCAGATGCTGGACCTGCATCTGCACACATAAACGCATGAAACACCTGCTTATTTGATTTTTTTTTAATTCATTGAAGCATGTTAGAACCCATATAGTCTCATCCCACTGGTTAAAATTTAATTAAGCATCAGACGGTGACAGTTGGACAGCTTTAGGGCAAATAAACTCATTTAAGGGAAACTAAATGACCCAACCAGTGGGATGTATCAGGGTGATTCTTCAATTAAGGGAACTCTTCTGTCCCCTATTAAGATTTTAAAGAAAGAGTAAATGACTTTGTCTGTTTTAATGATTTTTACCTAAAATTTAAGAGGGTTGAAATTAAAAATATTCTATTTTAAGGCTTGTTCATATACCCAGATTTTAAAAATTTCCTCTATAATAAATTAAATCATAAAAAGCAGGGAAAATCAAAAAAGTGTTCACAGTTTTTTCCATAACTTTACGTTTTATTTTACAATAAATAAACTATTGTATTATCTTAAAGTAAACAAATAGTTTATTTTACAAATCCAACATTTATTCACTGCTAGTTAACTTTTATAGATTTTGTTCCCCTCAAATAAAGTGTCATTATTATCACGTTATTTTATAACATCAAACATGTGTCAGAAGACAAAAATATGTTGAAATACTACAAAGCATTAGCGATTTGGTTTCTAACATCAGTCAATTTTAATGTAATACTATATAGAGGACAGTGATGAGATTTAGATTCATGAGTTTATTCTAAGTGGCAGGATGACAGTAAGAACAAAGATGGCAATAAATACAATTCTGATTAGTATTATTACTATTAAGATGAAAAGTCATGGAAATCAATAGTGTTCTAAAAGGTCTAGGAACATTTTGTATTTTTAGAAATGCAAATGGAAATGCAATGAAAATGCAGTGGTAAAAACCGACTAAAAGCTTCATTAGTATTTAATGGAATATGTTCTGAAGACTTGTACTCTTAAGACTGTGGCTTTTATGAGTTTCTATTGTCCCTAGAGAGCTTTCCCTCCAAAAGATGATTCTTCTAAGCTGCTAACCATGATTGAAAACAAGTCTAGCTGAAGTCCACTGGTTAATAAAACATGACAGCATATCATATTAACATTTTGCTGAAGGAAGGACTTTATGTTACTCTACTAGTGTCTGATTAAAGTGTATGATTTGAAAATATCCACAAATGATGTGCCAAATATCAAATCTGTGCATTGCAACAAAAAACTTGGGTTAAGTCACAGTCTGCTTTCTGTCCGTGCAGCTTCGTTCAGACAAAGACAGAGGGGATGGAACTGCCAGATACGTTCTCTCTGGGGAAGGAGCAGGCACAATTTTTCGTATCGATGAGAAGTCTGGGGATTTACATGCTACACAGAGACTGGACAGAGAGGAAAAGGCCTCTTACACACTGCAGGCCCAGGCTTTCAACAAGATCACGGGCCTCCCTCTGGAGCCTGCCACTGAATTCATTGTCAAGATACATGACATCAATGACAATGAGCCCAAATTTACCAAGGCTGTCTACGCTGCCAGTGTACCTGAAATGTCAGACGTCGGTGAGTGAATGAAAATTACTTTTTCTCCCGGTGTTTTTATTTGAAGTGCATTTACCTCATTCTGGAATACTGCACCAGGGTGTGATATTCCTGTCACTGCAGTGTTTTTAAGGTCATGGATGTCTCAGTGCCATTGGTTTTTCAACTTTTATTTCTTCAATTCTGACAAGTATTTGGAGCTTGTAGTGTTATGGAGTGGAGCATTTAGACAACAGTTGACTTTCACGTTTTTGCTTGTTTTTTTTTTAGGGTTATTTTGTTTCAGCTTTGATTTAAGTATTTATCTTGTCTTGTTACATTTTTTTTTGTTTTGTTTTGTTTTGTTTTAGGGCTGTTTTGGCTTTGATTTAAGTCTTTATCATGTTGACCTATCATGTTATTCAACATTACTAGGGGAAGATTTAAACAAATGTGAGTTAGACTTTGACAAAAAAATTGTTTTGGTTTGTATTATTAAGGTTGTTTTGTTTTGCCTTTGAATGGCTCTGCATGGTTTATTTTATTTGATTTTGGTGTGTCCCTAAATTGAAAAATGAATAGAAAATAAAAACAATAAATAAATGTTAGAGTCCCACATAAGTTTTTTTTTTTTTTTTTTTAAACCCTTTGTTCAGACAGGAGAATTTGGTGCTCTCAAGAGCTATTGAGACCATAACAAACTAGGATAAAATGCTAAATGAGTACTGGCATTTTCTTTTTATTATTTGGTGTTTGTTGCCACATAAGAAAATATAAATATGTATAGCAAATAAGATTAGTACCATGGTTCTATTAATAATCAGAAATAACCATATTACCTAAACATTGCAGTTTTCTAGGAATGCACTTTTAATAACGCATGCTGCAGGTAGTCAAATGCAAATATATGTAAACACTAAAACCAGTGCCCGCAAGGCACTGCCTCTCTTGAGTCCTGATGTAGCGTCTGATGGAAGATATTCTATTTGCTCATCTTATCACATTTTCTATTTACATCTAATTCCCATTCTCACATCATCTATCACCACTGTCTCACACAATCAGTGGCTCTGTGCTAGCAGTGACACTGCACCATACATATTCACAGCGCATGAATATTCAGGAGATTCATGCTGCTTCTCAGTAATATCATAATAACCTCTGGTTATCCCATTTCCAATCAAGTCAGTCCTCAAGCAGTGAAGCAGTCTGTTTGGTATCGTCTCCCCAAAGAAAATCTAATGATGCTCTTCCTTCTCTGATATGGGTTCTCATGTTCAACTGGAATCTAATATAAGGGACTGTACATCTTATTTATGAAATTATTGCCCTCAATCAAGGGGAAAGTGTCATCATATTATGAAGCACTCATTACCCTCTGACACACAACCCTAGGACAAAACCAATTCCATCTGTGTTTTCCAATTTAAGGAATTGTGGTAAATCTAGGTTGGAGGCACTGTAGCCTTTGAACCATAATGAATGCTAATAATTTGGTTCTGAAAACAAAGCAACGGGCCCAATTATTTGTTTTATTTTCATGACTGTACCCCTTGATAATAAATTTATTGAGAGCTTGGTTCTTCACATTTGAGAAATTTAATATAATATAAATGTATTTCCAAGCACAATCCTTCCTCCGAAAAAGTATTATATAGAGGCTAATCGGTTTAATCTTAATATTAAAGAGACTGTATCTTCTCCACTGCTACCCAAAGGAATATGTTATTGCTCTGAGGTTGGTCTTTCATAGTTCTGCAGACTCAGTTATGTTCTCAATTATGCTTGATTGAAATATTGACTTTGCCTCAGATGCTTATCCTAAAATGCCTATAAGGAGAAATAAATATTGGCATGTGGTATGTCAATACATTTAATGTATTTAGGTTTTAGAATAATTTGATGAGAAGTATTAGAGAAATATAATTAAGTTACTGATCGCAGACTTTGGTATTTTGACAAATCTGTGGACATTTTATTTACACTGTTGATGTTACACTGTTGACTGTCAGCATACGAGAGAAGGAGACTTAATCAAACATCTCCATTTGCTCTCCTCTCCATTCTCAAAACTCTTCTTTCTTTCTTTTTTATAGGGACTTTTGTAATAGAAGTCAATGCCACTGATGCAGATGATGCCACGTATGGGAACAGTGCCAAACTCGTGTACAGCATCCTGCAAGGGCAGCCCTACTTCTCTGTGGAGCCCGAGACAGGTGAGTCCTCCAAACATCTTGTTGAAAACATATTCTCTGCTGACATACCACTACAATGTATGCCTGAGGCTATTTGACAAAGTGAGGCAGGGATGTGACTTTTTATGTGGTATGTCTGAAGCATAAAGATCACACACTGCTGCACCTGGTTAACACATTCAGCTACAACTAGAATATTTGTTTTACACGAAATGGAATAAAACTTTGAAATGGAACAAATTACTATGCTAGGCTTGTTTTATTACTTTTGCTTTTGGAAGAATGGAATTTAAGTTTGATAAATGTTGCAATATAAAGGTTATGGATGCAAAATATTAAGATGAAGGTATAAACACAAACCCAAGCAGGAAAAGAAAGTACTGGCCCTTTAAGAAAGTATAGTGCTGTAAAACAAACAAAAATTGGATTAGATAAAATATTAAGAAAAATGGAAGTATACGTTTCTGTTTAGTATGCAGATGGTTACCCGGAACTGCAAAATAGCTGTCTTGCATTAAATTGTGAAAAATTTGCGGAAAAATGAATGAATATGTACATGCTTTGAATAAAAAGTAATAATATATCATAATAAATGAAAAAGTATATGAATGAATAGGTATGATATGGACTATTTATTTTATTACTAATATATACATCATGTGTGTATAGAGAGAGAAATAGATTTACATTTTCATTATGTTAGTGATATTACAATATTATGTTTTCCTGCTTGTTGGTCATCCAATGTTTTTCTGTGCAGGAATTGTCAGAATAGCCCTTTCCAATATGGACCGAGAAGTGCGCAAGGAGTATCAGGTGGTTATACAAGCCAAAGACATGGCAGGACAGATGGGTGGTCTGTCTGGAACCACCATGGTCAACGTCACCCTTACAGATGTTAACGACAGCCCGCCACGTTTTGCTTACAGTAAGATATCACTAAATTATAAGTGCTTTTAAAGTCAACGTGAATTGCAACCCATCTACCGTTTGAATTGTATTTCTGACATATTGTGTTTCTTGAACTGTGAATTTCCAAGTGAGATAGAGTATTCAGCCAGAGAAATGTAAAAATTATATGGAGCTAAAATAAATGTGAGTTCACTTAATTAGTTGTTTGCTATTGGTTGGCATTTTAGATAAGCTAAATTCTTGCATGGCCAAAGTGACATCAGAAGAAAAGGCTTTTCAGAGGAAAGGCAAGTTATTCGATTTTGATTAAAATATAATGAGGACCATTTCTTTTCGTCAAGAATAACACGCAGCAATGAAAATACATCTAGTATTGCGCATTAAGAATGCATTAAGTAATTAAATAGGGTAAATCTTGACTTTAAAAAACCACGAAGGGCTTAGAATTAAGACTAAAAAGGGCATAAAATTGTGTTTATATGGTTGAAATGAACATAACCTCTTTCATTTTCAAGGTTCTTACCACCTAAGCACTTATGAGTCAGCAGAAATCGGATCAACTGTGGGTCGAATCAAAGCCAACGATGGTGACGAGGGAGAAAATGCTGAAATGAAATACAGAATTGTAGATGGAGATGGCAAAGAAAATCTCGATATAATAACAGATGAGGTAACCCAAGAGGGTGTTATCGTTGTCAAAAAGGTAAAACCCTGTAACAGTGTTTATGAATATGTTATGATTTATAACGCTATGAAAACAAACACACTTCTTGATCTTCATCCAGAAACTGGACTATGAAAGCAAGCGTGTTTACACAGTGAAAGTGGAGGTGACTAACACACACCAGGACCCCAACTTCACTGATCTGGGCCCATTCTTAGACACAGCCATCATCAAGGTCACGGCCAAAGATGTAGATGAGCCTCCTGTCTTCAGCAGGCCTCAGTATGTCTTTGAGGTCAACGAGGACACACCAAAAGGAATAGCAATTGGAACTATTACAGCCTGGGACCCTGATGCCACACATTACCCAATCCAGTGAGCATTTGAAATATTTAATTATTCAACAGTTACTGCAGGGAATTCACTAAAATGATTTGCACCCACGGTAGCATACGGTAGTTTATTTCCACACGATCTCTACACTGCATCCGATTCTCTAAATAAATTATGCAAATCAGATAATGGCACAAACACGCCCCCAAAAATCTGTTGAATGCAATTCCCAATCTTGCAGACTGGTTTTGCTCCAGGTTCTGGAAGATGCAGCACACTACTGCAATCTGACATCATTTAGTGCCTGAATCAACTCTTTAAAATGACAAAAATGCACTCGACTGTGTTTGGATATATGCGCAGTGTTCGCTCTTCTTCTTTATTTGATTATCATTTGATGAATTGCTGATGCAGTGATGCCTATAAATTTACACAGACACCAATAGTGCTGACTTTTGGTGTGTAAGGCGCAGTCTATAAGCCTAATTTACATAGAAAAGATTTGTTTGCAGTGAAAAGATATGCATGTCACAGTGCTACATATCGAAGATTGTGCTTGGTAAAACTGGATTATGAAAGGTTAGTAAAGGAGACTAAAACAAAAATGAGGTGCAAATGTTTAGTGAATTTGTCACATATATATTTACAAATTTAAAGTTGTTTTGTACAGTATAGCAACATGTCACAGTAATGCCCACTATTGGCTCTGAGAACTTGAAAAAAATAAAAAATCAAGTGACTTGTGCTGAATGGGTAAAAAAATAATACAGATTTTAAGAAATAAATCTCATGTGAGAAAATCACCATGATAAAAAATAAAAGCTGAGAAAGGCAGAAAGTGTGAAATATCACAAAGTCACAATTCATTTAAAGTAGATCAATTACAGGACATTTTATTTTCAGTTAGGCAATATAAAGTTGCAATTATGACTAAATAAAGTGGAAGTCGCCTTATTATTTTTATGTATTTATTTAGAGGCTGAAATGGGCTTCTATAATGAACAGTTCTATAAAACAAAACATCTTTCTTGAGAGAGAGAGAGAGAGAGAGAGAGCTCATTTACAATAATTCCCTGGCAGTTGGTCTTTGTCTAATCTCATCCAGTTTATAATATGCAATGCCAGCCCTTCTTCACATTTCAGGGAATGTCAATGACTGTTTCAGTTATTTTTATTTCATTCTTAAACCTGTCCATAGATATGCAATAGATCAACACACAGACCCAGAGAGACTCTACCACATCGACCCCAAGAATGGATCCATCACAATTCTTAAGTCTCTTGACAGAGAAGTGTCAAAGTGGCACAACATCTCAGTCCTGGCCAGTGAAATAAGTAAGTAAACATATGCATACAGATAGCCTGGTGACACATCATATATACATATATAAACTGCCTACATTATTCCTCTAGATAACCCTCATCAAAGAAGCCGTGTTCCTGTCTTGATAAAGGTTTTGGATGTGAATGACAATGCACCAGAATTTGCCATGATTTATGAGACATTTGTGTGTGAGAATGTCAAAGCTGGGCAGGTATTTATACTTTAGGTTTGCTTATGACTGTTATGAAGGTATCATACAAATATGAATGCTATTTATATAAATTGAAATGGTTCAAAGTCCTATCTACCATTCCAGCTCATACAGACTATCAGTGCCATCGACACAGACGATCCTCTTGTGGGTCACAAATTTGTATTCAGCTTGAGTTCAGTGAATCCAAACTTCACCATCTTTGATAATGAAGGTGAATAAATCTTTCCTTTGACGTTTCAATCTCGAATCTTATGGAAAATGCATGTGTTTAATCTTCTTTTCTGTTTTGGCACCAACAAAAACAGCTTTATTTTTGCTGTTGTTTGACTCAGCATGAGATAATATCTTCAGCTCTGACTGTTTGAATGTTCTCTTAACCCCCACCTCTCCCAAAGATAACACAGCCAGAATCCTGACCAGAAGAAGTGGATTTAACAGGCGTGAAATGAGTGTCTACTATCTGCCAGTAGTTATCTCCGACAGCGACTACCCCATCCAGAGCAGCACCAGCACGTTGACCATTCGCGTGTGCAGTTGTGACGCCACTGGCAACATGCGTTCCTGCAGTGTTGACGCGTTGCTGCTCTCTGCTGGCCTCAGCACTGGGGCGCTAGTGGCAATACTTCTCTGTATCCTCATCCTGCTTAGTGAGTTTATGCCAACCGGTTTTTTAGAATTCACATCATAACCCAAGGCAGGCTTATTATAGTTTTTATTTATTTATTTCTCAATTTAGTTTAGTGTTCCTTAGTTTCCATCACCTTTAGTTTTAGATTCGCCAAGTATTGGTTTTCTGGTTTCAGTTTTTATTTGAGTTTTTCAGTATTTATTCTAGTTTTAATATTTTAGAACTTACAAAGTTAAAATGTTTATTTTTAAAACCTCTTTAATAGTGTTAATTTTCTCAGCACAGTCTAGTATTATTGCAGTCTAGTGGTAATTTCACATTAAATTCAGGTTGTAAATGATTAAAGTTTTACAATACAACATATCAAAACTAATACTGTCGACTGATATTGAGTAAATCCTTTTTAGTTTATATCAATAGTTTAATAGTAATTTACACTCAAAATTCAGATTAATTTTTTTTTTTTTTTTTTTTTAAATAATAAATAATATTTCACGAGTTCGTGTGGCCATATAATCTTAGCATTAGTGGTAAACAGATTTGGCTTGATGTCCGCAATGGAGGGCTCAGAGAGACTATTCTACTCGAGCTCCGATAGCCCCCCTATAGACAGAAGGATAAAATCATCAGGAGTGATGAAAATGCATTTAGTTTTGTTTTGTTTTTCCCCAGTATTGCTTATTTTAAATGTATTTTATTTTAGTTTAGTTTAATTTAGTTAATGAAAATGTTTTCAATTGGGTTTCATCTCAGTTTTCATTAAATTCATGATGTAAATAAGCAGTGACAAATATTTTCTTCCATATTGTGGCGAACATCTGAGTGAAATAGATTAACCAAAAAAAAAAGAAAGAAAGAAAATCTGATTGAGAGCTTGTGGTTGATTGTAAAGGGCCAAGCTTTAAGCAGACTTGTGATTGGAAGTGATTGGAGAAGTCCTGAATACGTCACCAGAACTGGAAGATACATTTTGATTAAAAATTACAAGCTAAAAATGGTAAACAAATTAAATGTATGCATGGATGAATTCTTCTCAATAAGATAAAAAAAATGTATTTACAAAATAGATAGGGTGAATTTGAACAAAAACAACACTGACCAAGGCGTATCTCTTCACTCTTTTCCAGTGATTGTGGTGCTGTTCTCGGCTCTTAAGAAGCAGAGGAGGAAGGAACCGCTGATCATCTCCAAAGAGGATGTCAGGGATAACGTAGTCAGCTACAACGACGAGGGCGGCGGCGAGGAGGACACGCAGGCTTTTGACATCGGCACGCTGCGCCACCCGGAGGTGATCGAAAGCAACAAGCTGCGCCGAGACATCATCCCCGAGATGCTATTTCCCTATCACAGACCTTCACCCATGAAGGAGTGCGCGGATGTCAGAGACTTCATTATTAGCAGACTGCAAGAAAACGACACAGACCCTTTCGCGCCTCCCTATGACTCTCTCGCCACTTACGCTTATGAGGGCAATGGATCAATTGCTGAGTCACTGAGCTCTCTGGAGTCCTCTGTGACTGAGGGAGACCATGAATATGATTACCTCTCTAACTGGGGCCCGCAGTTTAAAAAGCTCGCTGACATGTACATCGGGAAGGATACGGGAGTTGCCAACTAGGCTGCCGTTCAGTGACATTCATATTCTCTGTATGTACGCTCGGATCTCACTCTGAGGCATAACTTGAAAGAAAGAAAAAAGGATACTTCACAAGTCCTCTTTCTTTGATTTCTACCAACACAAGCTGAATTTCACTTTTATGATGGATTTTTTCGTGGACGGTGTTGTGGTAAGGTGATTTTGTGTTAATAGGAGAAGTTATGGTGATTTTGTTTTTTGTTTATTAGAAGAAAAAAAAGAAAAACTTGACTGAGAAGCAAAATGAATGGAGGATTTTGTGACTTTAAATACATGGACAGTGACAAGACTGCTTCCGTCTTGTAACTGATTGTAAAGGACTCTTCCCTGTTCCTCTTTCTTGATGATGGTGGCGTATCCTGCATCACAAATCACATTGTGCTACATTTTTGCTTCCATTTATAACAAAAATAATTTATGAGAAATTATGTTTCTTAAAATTATTCAAATGCAGGTTTTTTTTGTTGTTGTTGTTGTTGTTGTTGTTTTTTTTTCATTTGATGTGTTTAAATGAATAGTGCACCCCTAGACAAAAAATCTCCAAATTTATTTCCTTACAACTTTCTTTCTTTGTTGAAACACAATTTTTGTTTTTAAATTCAGTTACAGTGAAGCCTTCAAGCCTCAGAAAATATGCAAAAACATTATAAAAATGTCTCTATAGAACTTGTGAACTATATTTCATGTCATTTGATTCTTTGTGTGAACATAAATTTGAGTCCATCTTTAAGAATTTGAATCATCTTCACAAAATTTAATTTTGAAAGATTAATTCACAAATTAGATCGATCCATTTCCCAAAATCTACTCACTGGCTCAATTTAGGAAAGATTATTTGTAAATAATGTTTAAAATTTGGTGTATATCTCACACAAAGCTAATGTTTGACTTCAGAAGTCTTATAATGTCGCACACAAGTAATGTATGGATTATTTTATGGTGCTTTTGCTACCATTTTTGCATCTTGAAAGCTTCCGTTCTCATTCATGGTGATTAAATGGAACAGAGCAATTAGGAAAGTCTTCAGAATTGATGTTCCACAGAAGAAAGTAGGCTATGTCATACATGTTTGGAACGATGTGATGGTGAGTAAAGAATTAGAATGTTAATTTTTGGCTGTACTGTCTCTTTAACAGGACTTTCCATAGAGGGATTTCTGTTATATTGTCTACATTTAAATGTGAGTGGAAAAATGTTTCATCACAGACTGGGCCTCTCTACACATCTTGTGAAGTGCTCCCTTGTTGAAACATAATTGCAGCATTATCATTACAGCACTGAAAGCTTACAGAGGAACAGGGGAGTATTTCTACATCTGTATGAGATGTAGTTCAATTCAACTTCATTTGCTTGTGTGAAGTTTGCTTAATTTGCAAAACTGCAGATTACACTGAAATCAAACAGGAATGCTGCAGTACACTGAGCTTGTGTGAAAGAATGTTGTCAAAGTGTTTTATATTCACATTTTTTAAGTATATATTTTAATAAAAAATTTGAATGCACTTAATGGCCGCCTAACTTTTTCTGCTAGTCTACATTTTTTTAAGGTTGAATTACATCTCTACCACTCACAAAGGCCAAGAACAGAAGGTTGACTGATGTTAGGTGACATTTGCCGGGAGATAGACAACTAGGGTTCTCTGTTGGGGATCTTCTAAAGCAAAATCTTTTTCCACTGTGGACTGCCAAATTTTGGAATTGTTTTGGCCTGAATTGGTCAATCTTAGCTGTGATAATTCATTTGAATTCCCCTAGTGGAAACTTAACAGGTTCTGCATTGTCTAGAGCACTTACTGCATGTTTAATGCAAATCTTTTGCAAATGTTTAATTTAAACGGTTGCTGTTGTGTTGTGGAATAATTCCTTTGTGCTGTCAACTTTGGTTTCACAAATGTGGTTATTCTGTATTGACAGCGAACGTAGAACACAGTGAGAACTCTTTTAATCAAATATTCTTTCATATTATTTTTGACAGTTTGTCATAGAAAGAAACAACATGCACAGAATCATTCTGTGGCAATATCAGACTTTTTGAGGTATAATAATGGATACTTGAATGAATTAAAATACTACAAGCAGTTACATTGCTGTGGTGAATGTAACTTTGAAGGATTTGCACAAAACAACAACAACAACACTTTAACCATAACCATATAGTAAGTACAGTATATGTAGTTAATTAATATTACACTGTAACAAGGACACCTTAAAATAAAGCGTAACCAAAAAAAACAAAAACTGTTTCCCATACAGTGGCATAACTTGCTACATTAATAGTAAAATCCATCTTTTGAGATATTAATTAGCTAAAAATGTAGTAACTAGCTTTTTGTAGGCTTTTGAATTGTCGAATCGAGGTTACAGTTGTCAGATGCTTACATCATTGAGGATGTCTAAGAAAAATAACTATTATAAGGTGTAAATTACTGTAATGTCTGTCTTGCTTTGCAATGCAGTGGTTACTTTTTTTTTTTTTAAATGAGACATGTGGCTGACAAATGTACAGCCTTTGAAATGAGACAGAGCTTTGCTTATCTGTCATTTACAATAGTTTAATCATGCAATATCAGAGACTGCAGTTTCAGGACTACATTTCTAAGACCATTGTTTTTTGTGACTATTAGAGGAGACCTGATTCAAACCCAAAAGAAACAGGTGCAAATACAATTTTTTTTTAACACGTAAAATGGGTGCCGCCATTTAACTCTTGGATATAAGGCTTGAATATAACATGCTTTGAGTTATTTCAGCTGTGCAAAAAGAGCTAAGATTATGCTTGATGTTGCAAAATACAAAGTTCTTTCATGAAAGTCTAGATGGCGCAGGTTGATAGGTTTTAACTCAATCTGATAAAATCACATTATTATTCACATGATGCAGCTGATTGATTTATTTTCACAAAAGCAGCCAATTAATTTACTGCTCAACATTTCAAACACTTGAGCGCTTGCTGTAGCAGTTGCAGTGTGCTTCAGAAACCCTTCACCTTCCCCAGCTCCACCTGTATAGATCTGCTATGGGGTTATTTTCTACCTGGTCTCATGGCATAAACGTACCTGGGGGCACTTTTTAGCTAGACGCGAAATACGTACCAATAAGTACATATTACTGCAGTTTCCAAAATAAATGAACACTAGAGGCAGTAAAACTCAGACACCTTTTTATTCCTTTTCACACAAATTTAATTTCGTTAATTTAGTTTTGATTAATAAAGCATAATTTTCGCACAATTACTTGAAGAATATCATATTATGACTTCAAAACAATATTAATATGCTGGGAGATTTGAAAACTGATGGTTTTGAACGTTAGCATTACACATGTCCCGCTTCATATCTATGGGTTTTCATAGACGGTAGGTTTGTTCGGTAGCTCACGGAGTACGGAGACGTACTTGAGAGCTGAGGAGCTCTGGATCAAATCCTGTGCAACTACGGTTCAACAAAACAGTTTAAATCTGCATATAAGGAACTTCAAATAGCATGGTTGCATCAACAAATGCGTTCTTATATCAGTTTTGCATTTGTCAACACTATCGGGTAGGTTTAGGGTTGGGTTTGGTCTAGGGCATAGTTCCAACACGATACAGCATTAATTTTTTAGCGACGGTCCCCGGATATTTGAATTCTGAACTGCTGCAATACGTACCTGAAGCAACATAATAAAAACACAGCAATACGTACCTACTTCAACGGAAATGCCAGAGTTTACATATTGAATTGTTTTAGCGCCACTCAGTGGACATTTCTCTTTGAAACTGCGGTGAAACGTGCAGTAAGGTACGTAAAAACGCTCTCGCTAAAAAGTGCCCCCAGGTATGTTTATGCCATGAGACCAGGTTGGTTATTTTATATATATTTTTGCTCACAGTCTGTGGATGTACTGCAGCAGGAGTGTAGTAGATCTATTCCGCCAAGACCAAACACATTAACATTGTCATGTAAATTGCCATGCAAAACTCTCAGAGAGTTGTTATGACAGAACTGTTAGGCTATTTAATATCAAAAACACATAAACAGTTTTACTGTTTACTACACTTTGTTAAGCCGGTCGCACACCGTGAGATGTGCCTGGCTTAATAAATGGAAACTAATAAAATGTAAGTTTTTCACACAAATAGAAAATAGCTTACCTCCTTGATGAAAAATATGGTCTTTCTTTTCAAGAAAACTGAATTAAAAAACAGAATATAGGTTCATACCTTATATTGAAACAAATTAGCTTAATTTCTACACTGTAAAGAGATTGCTGTAAATTTTACAGTAACTTACTGGCAGCTGGATGCCAGTAAGTTACTGTAAAAATGGTCACAGTATGAGTACTGTATTTTCATTTACAGTACTATAATGCCCTTACTGTATGTTCATTTACAGTACTATTACCGTATTGTCATTTACAGTATCAGTACAGTAGAGTTTATTTTCATTTAGTTTTGTACCTGTAAAAAACAATCCAATTGCCTTACAGCACTGTAATCCATGATTTTTATCACCTCAACCCCATAAAAATCACAATAACTCATGAGAATTAGTTCTGATAATATTCTTTAATTGTTGAACATTTTATTTTTAAAAGTATATGTAGATTCATCACTAAACCATCCAGGTGTTTGAAACTTTCCAAAAAATTTACTTTTTATTAAAATCACTGGACTATAAAAAACTTTAACAAGACGTTTCGGGTGTCTATCCAAACACCTTCATCAGTTGTAAAACAGGAAATAACTCTGGCAAATATATCCACAAAAGTCACATGATCAACAAACCTATAGAGGTCATGTGACTACTAGATTAAATGTGTGACACATGCCAGAGTGGATGGTGTTACAGCTCATGATGGTGCCCCTCCTACTCTCCGAACGGAGCACTCCAATCTCTCCTTGCAGCGCCTTGGCACCGTTTCCAGAACCACATCATAGGCGTTGGATAGATGGTGTCTCAAACCCCCTCCCCTATTCAAAGAGGGACGCTCCACCTTTACATGAATCACTTCCCATTACGCCTCTTTCAAACCACCTCTCTTCTCTATCCAGAATTCTCACCTCATGGTCGTGAAAATTATGTTTCTTTTGTTGTAAATGTAAGAAGACTGCGGAATCCTGCCCAGAAGAATTTGCACGTCTGTGTTGAGCCATGCGTCGGTAAAGTGGTTGTTTTGTTTCTCCTATGTATAAGTCATCACACTCCTCACTACACTCAACAGTATATACAAGATTACTTCTTTGATGTTTAGGAATCCGGTCCTTAGGATGGACCAAACGTTGTCTCAAAGTAATCATTGGTTTGAAATACAATTGCATAAGATTCCTGTGTATTTCAAACCAATAATTACTTTGAGACAATGTTTGGTCCATCCTAAGGACCGGATTCCTAAACATCAAAGAAGTAATGTGGTATATGCTGCAAAATAAAAAAAATACAGTAAAAAATAGTTTGTGTTGTTGTGTTAAATTGCAGTAATTGTGCCAGTCAAAGTTGAAAAGGGATTGAAATACCACAGTTCTGTTCATATATTAAAAAATAAAATAACAGGAGAGTTTCAACGTGGCTTATTGGAACACTAGTGTTCAAACTTTTTCCCTACCACATGGCAAGCTATGGTTGTCAGCATTAAAGGGTATAACTGCTGCTTTTTGCAGTGCAAATTTAGTTCTTGCTAAATATGCAGTTATATTACGGGCTGTTGGCATGAATTGTAGGCTACTCGTAGCCACCCCTAGTGCCACCCAGCGCCGCCCCTCTTTGATTTCCAGGGAATGGATAACTCAATGAAATGTGTACTTTAAATAATATAACTTGCTTTGGATAAAACATCTGGCAAATGCATGAATGTAAATGCAATGTAAAAACAAAATGTATTTTAGGTTACCAGCTTTCTGTATGATGATTCTGCCCCTCATAGTCAGCATCCTGTTTTTGTTTGGAGAAATCTCTTGTAACAGACAGTCACAACAGCCTTTTTGTGTTATTACAGATTATGATCAGGAAAAAAATACCATACAATAATACAGTACAATACAAATTGTATTTCTATAGCATATTTAAAACAACTGCCATTGACCAAAGTGCTTTCCAGCATTATTACATACAGTCATAGAAACAAAATAAAACATAAAAATTTTTTTTAAACCTGATCACTCTAATCAATAGAATAATAGAATTTACATTTTAATAAACGCATAATATTTATTAGCAAAATTTGCTATATTAATATATTGCTAGCCCGTTCCCCTCTTTAAAAAGTCAACCCGTTCTGTGAGTTAGTAGAGCTAATTTGGCTAATTTAGTAGCATTAGTTAAGTTGATGGAAGCTCACCTGTTGTTAGCACCGCTACGATGGCAATCACAAGAAAAGACTCCAAAACACCTCCAATGCAGACGACATGACCACAAGACCACAAACTTGAAAATAAAATACAAAAGATGTTCTTAACAGTGGTGTTCTTAACTCTGTTTTCCTCAGTATTTCATGTTAGCTCACTGCAGTTACGTCTGTCACTGAATTTAGGGACAGTCTCTAAAGTTACATACAACATTGGTATACACATTTCTAACTTAAATAGCATTTGAAGAGAATTACCTTACTTGCAATAAAGAGGCAGTGTAGAAAAGTTATTATGCTTCCCTGTGTTCAACTAAAGCCCTATTCGCACAGGATTAGTATTATCTGGGGACCTTGTGTTATTTAAAAATTATCCCCCCACATCTGAATTTTGTGTGGCGTGATACGGGATAAGCGAAATCTGTGATTTTACTCGAATTTACCGACTTATCTCCCGGATATGATGTCAAGGCATTGCGTAACATCTGCTTTCTTGTTTCTCAACATGGCATTGGAGGATACACTCTGTTTAATTGATGTTTGGGGTGAACCATGTTACCAAAGGCAATTTGAACAAATGGTGCACAACCACACCGTTTGGGAAAATATTCACAAAGACCTTGTCCTCCGGTGTCCGTCTATACAGGACTTTGGAGATTGGACCAAATGTAAAGAAAGGCTGGAATACCTGCGAAGAAAGTACCGTGATATCCTCAAAAACAACAAAAAGACCGGATCAAACCCCATTAAATGTCCTTATTTTGATGAACTGGACGCTATTCTCTGTAAGATTAATCAACATTTCCCTTC
Organism: Onychostoma macrolepis; assembly: GCF_012432095.1. Taxonomy (NCBI): domain Eukaryota; kingdom Metazoa; phylum Chordata; class Actinopteri; order Cypriniformes; family Cyprinidae; genus Onychostoma; species Onychostoma macrolepis. Next base: position 18,780,745 of record NC_081156.1, read on the forward strand.
TAATGTTAGCTAACATATGCTACAGTAATTGCCAGTTTAGCCGCAATATAACGTTTCAGCAGCTAACATAAGTTACAGTAATGTTAACGTTATGCAAAGATATGGTACAGTAATAGCCAGTTTAGCCGCAGTGTACAGCGGCTAACATACAGTAACATTAACTTTATGCTAACTTTAGTAATGCCACACAATTTAGGCAGCAACTTGCCAACTGTTGCACGGTAGATTTACTTTAGTTTTCTATTGTGTTTTTATAGGTTGCCGATCTATGAACAACCCCGGAGACATGAGGATGGATAACGGGGGGAGTTCAGATGAGGAATCTGACTGTGGTAAGTAGCCTACACTGGCCTGTACACTGCATAATACTTTAATGCTATATTGTGTTGTTAATTTATATGTTGACATTATATCTTCTCTGCAATAAACCTGCACTTGCAAAATCCCAGGACAGTCTCCCGCACCCTGCTTGGGAGTAGCCTACCACCATTACAGCATAATACAAAGACCACACAACACAGCATCACTTTAATTGAAAATAAAAATAAAAGGAATTATGAGAGTTCAAAAATGTCCTTTCATTAACAGGTGCATCACTCAGCTGAACTTTGGTACGTTGTGTGGGGTAGTGACACTGTCAGGGACACAGATGTAACCAAAACAAGTGTCCCAAAGATATATTCACAAACCATTAATTGACCATTACATAGTTCTTACCAAACATATTGAAATTGAATTTAATCACTGTAGTATTGAATGTTCCTGGTATTTAAGGGTTTTACAATCTGATACGCCCATCAGCTGAGATCATGGACTATCCATCTACAGTCCCTGGACCACCTGCCCCAGCAGCATATCAAGTGCACTACCCCAATGACCCACCCAACTAGCGTTTTGTGCCGTGCCATCTTGCAGGAAAGCATTATTTGTTCTTAGGCCTTTTTGATTTAGAGTGTTTACATGCAAGACAGAAGATCTGGCAGTTCACTGTTTAATTTATTTCAATATGCTTTGATGTATATTTGGTTTTGGTGCATCCCTACAGAATTCTATGTAGGAAAGAAAGTAAAGTAAAAAACTTGAGACTCAACTTTGGCTGGACAAGTTATGAATGTGCCTTTTTTATTTTACAAAAGCAATATTTGCACATTTCTTTTTTTTTATTTTGTAACAAAATGCTTTATTTTATATTCAAACTGTGAAAAAAAAGTTATATTTTATAACAATTGTTTGTTATATCCAAACACTGGAAAAAGTTTGAAGTTGAAACTTATGTGAATTTCCAAGTTCAGAAATGAAGGATGCTCTGCACTACCAGTAAATGTTTGAATGTGGTCTACAAGTCCTTGTAGAAGAAAACTATACCATCCTTTTCTGTTATAGTAGTCGGTGGGATAGCTCGCTGGGGCAATTATTGGGATGTGCGTGCCATCCAAAGCACCAGCACACATGGGGAATCCCGTCTTCCTCTCAAATCCTGTGATGATGGCTTGGACTTCAGGGACAGTTTTTGGCCTCCCTGAGTTTGCTCAGTGCCTCACACACCTCCCAGAAGATGTTACAGGCGGTGCTGGTTCCAATACCAAACAGACTGGCAACATCGTGGAACTCAACATTACTGGCAACCTTGTAGATGGTAACTGCTACCCTCTTCTCTAGAGGTACTGGATCCAACATGTTGATAATGTGGGGGTTGCTATATGGGTGCAGCTGGTCACAAAGGACACTGAAGGCCTCTTTGGGCATTCTGAAGTTTAGGTACCAATCATTCTCTTGGAAATTCTGGAGCACCTCTGTTTCCCAGAAGGAAGGGCCTCACTCCCGTGGTGTTCTCTCATTGTACCATGAATTTACTATAAAAGAGAGAAGACAGTCAGTACACATTATTGTCAGTTTGCAGTTTTTATTACAAATTTAAGTACCTAAACTACATAAAACGATTCGCATGATGATGGATAAGGATGACATTTTGATTTGAAGATTAGTTAATAACTAAATCCAGCCCACCAGAAAACAAAACTAATATTGCTTGCATTTGTGTAGCACATTTTTACTAAATACTGTATTCTTTACTGTATTCTTCACTGTCTTTACAGCTTACACATGGGCTAGTAAAATTGAGATATATTTTTTTTAAATTTTATAATTATTATTTTAATAATTTATAATAATTAGTATTTAATAATTATTGTTAGGCTATTATAATTAAAATGTATCATGTATTAAATGCGGATAGCAATAATAAATAAACAAAAATAGTTAACAAAATAAACTATAGCCATATAAAATAGTTATATCCAAATTATATTTCTTGTGGAAAATGTTTTCACGGGGTGACTAGATGGCATTTTGGCGTATCCCCTTGTTGAGAGTCCCGTTGTATGGTGATGGATAAAAAAAATAATAATAATACTAATAAATCGTGCCCTGTCTCATTTATATTTTACCAGGTTCAAACCCAATAGCTCAAGCTTTGCACTTGTTTTTTTTTTTTTTTGTAACACAATAACTTTGAATTATGATGTGCACCCCCTCGCTTGATTGTGCGTTATTTTGGATAGGCTAGATTGCTTGGAAATGTCTTATAGGTCTAGCTGTACGATATATCATAAACAGAAGAATGTTACTTACCGCATGCTGTTATACATGTCATCCATCTCCATCTAATCATTCTTTTTGTTTTCACTTTTCTGATGGTTTGCTTTCTCTTTCTGCAAATTGTATTGTTGTAGGGTGTATTGTGATATGACCCAGCACCCAAAATACATTCAAAACACTCCAACGCAGCCTCCATTCTTCGCGAAGGATGGATAAAAAGGCTCACAGGAAACAAGATAGCCTACACGCCCCCTCCAAATCCTGGTCAAATCATAGAGATGCCGATTCGCTCAAGACTAATGTTATCACAGGACCTCGGTGTTCTGCGAAATATGGTAGGTCATTTGCGGGGCAATTTTTACTTTACAAATTACAGACATGGCCGATTCGCACAGGATTAAGATCACAGACAACCTCCGCAATTATTACAAATGACTGGAGGTCACCAGATAATACTAATCCCGTGCGAATAGGGCTTGTTAGTTAACTTCAGCTAACTGACATTAGCTTACCAGTTGATGTGATTATCGATACAATGACATTCACAAGAAGAGGCTCCAAAATACACCTCTGACATTGCAGACGACATCCAGACTAGAAACTTGAAAATAAGAAACAAAAGAAGTACTTGGAAATACTGTTTAAAATCTCCACTGAAACAGTGGTGTTGCCTAACGCACTTTACCTCAGTATTTCACGTTAGGTCGCTGTTAAGGTTAAGTAACGACTTGCCAGATTAGTTAACCTGCATTAAAGGGCAGCAGAACGTACAAACCTGTTTCTCGGTTTAACTAAGGTTTATTTCAACTGGTAACATTATAGGTGACTTTAACTTACTCACCAGTCGATATTATCACCGTTATGGCGGCATTAGAAAAAAAAGGCTCCAGCTCCCGACATGAAAAAGACACAATGAATAATGTTAGTTAACTGTTAACAAGTGAAAACATCTTAAAATATATCAGTTTTGCATAAAACAGAAATAATATAGGCCTACTAACCTTTTTATCAAGTTAACGGAACAACATTTCTCTTATATCCTTTTATGGCCAGTCCACCAAACAGTGAAAAAAGAAAACAGTGGTTCTTCCTTGCCATTGGTCAGTTTTTCGCGGCCAAGTTCACGACTGTAAATTTACAGTAGTTTACTGTAAATGGATTTATAAATACAGTAGTGACCGTATATTTACCATACTCCTTTGCAGTTTACAGTAAAATACTGTATACACATTTTACAGAATCTTACTGTACATATTACAGTAAAATACTGTTCAAATTACAAAAATCGTTTACAGTGTAGGTTTATCAATGGTTGTGTTTATAGTAAAGGATTGATAATGAGAATATATCAATTTAATGTAAATAATTAAAGCAGTAAATCATTCCCACAACTTAATAACACAGATTCATGATTTAATAATACTGTAAGTTTTATAAAATAGTTTAAACTGCTACATACCAACAAAATTAAAAAATACAATTTTGGGGCCTAGAAATGCTGTTATAAGACTGTGCTCTTGAAATTGCATTCTTCAGTATTGCAGGATCACACTACTGTTTTTTCACAGTGTCTCTTCTCAATAATAAACAAGAGGTCATGGTGATGTTCAGTTCATGCCCCTTTTCCAGGATTTGAACGTAGGTTACCATCCCTGGAGCCTGAAGCGATGTTCACGTTGACATCAATCTGCAGTGACAAAGCGACCAGAACTCATTAATTTTCAATGAGACCAGGGCTGCGTTTCCCGGTAACGGTGTCTCTTAGCGCGCTACGAAGACTCTAAAGGTACACCTTAACTGGGGGTATAACTTTCCTAGGTGTGTTCCCCGAACTATACCTTAGGATGTTGCTTAATGCTGAGTACACATCACAAGATAATCGGGTTGATTTTGGGCCGATTTCTCCCCTTCTGACAATCCTAGGTAATGTCCCGAGTATCTTGGTGAATCTAAAGATTATCTTATCAGATTTTCCTGTGGTGTGAGGTGTGTTAAGAGTGACTGAATCTGCTCGGAAGAACATCGGAGGCGCCCCGATCGCGATTCGTAAATATTCAACATGTTGAATATTTACGATCAGATATCCTGATGTGTGGGGGGAACCCGAGGACAAACATGCGTATGATCAAAACAATATCCAATCAGAAAGTGAGCTGACAGAAGACGGAAGCATAACAAACACTTCATTTCACAGCACAAAAGGATTTGGACACTTTCATCGTAATGTCTTCCTGCCATTACCAAAGACTGGGACTTTAAATATAAATATTAAATATAATAATTTTTAATTATTTATATTTGTTTAAGGAAATGTAATTATCTTATTGTTTTTCCTTTTTTATTTTATTTTATTTATTTATTTATTTATTATTGTTTTTTGTTTATTATTGTATTTGATGTACTTTATATGTTATTGCCCTTGTATGTTCTTTGTTCTAAAATGGCAATTTAAAAAAAAATAAAAAATTGTTTATTCTCAAGTCTCAGGACTCTATAGGAGCAAAACGGTTAAATCTAGGATTTTTTTTTCCTCATGTTTGTGGTCTCTCACATTTTGAAGATCTTATAAGATTTTAAAAATCTTTTAGTGTGTACCCATAAGGTAAACCTTCTTATGTGCGACGTTAGCAGGTGCTGTCCATGGAGGTGGTGCTGAATAGGTTGATATCGATGGCTCGAGAATCGATTGTTCACTATATACAAGAGCTCCTAGCTCCTTCACTGCGTTATAGAGTGGGTAAAGTATTGAGAAAGCGATGTTCATTATAAAGAAGCACTTTTTTGTTGCATTTATCAGGACTCACTGCATTAATAAAATAATTCAAATTGCAAACTAAATGCAACCTTGGATATCATATATACACACACATAAGGAATAATTGACGATGGGTCGTTTAAATAAATATTTATATATATGTGTGTGTGTACAGTATGTATGTATGTATGTACGTATGTACGTATGTATAATTGTGTAAGTGTGCGAACCCACAACCTCACGGCCAAAAGTATTCTGCTTTAACCAGCTACATTAACTGGCTGTTTGGCTTTGCTTGCTTTTGAAAGGGTCATTTATATTATCATGTTCATATGTATTATGAAGGCCTGCTCGAGCGCTGATGGGTTGGCGATGGGTATAAGTGTACCGTCCACAAGGCCAATTACTCATGGAACACCCGCAATGGCATGGAAGCCTTGATGTGCCTCTAGCATTTTGTGCCTGGCAAAAGGCATACGTATATAATCGGTGGCGTGACGGAGCTGGATGTTTGTGACTGAGTGAATGCACCACCACACCGAGGTCTTACTCAGCCCATCCATCCCCAACCACCTCCAGAAAACTCTCCACAATATAAAAACAGAGAGCCGCCATCAGCTGAATTTCGGGGCTTAGGTTGTAGCTCTGTCGAGTTTGTCTCAACAAAGTTGGACCAACAAGATGTAAAAGCTGCTGAATTTGCTCCCGTGGCAGATTAAATTTTTGTAGAATTGTATCTTCTGACATGGTAGCCAGGGCACTAAAGTTTATGAAATAGTGCACATACACTAACAGATATACAGTATATATCAAATGAAAGCTCTTAATGAGCTCTTTCTACTGACAAAAGTACTGTCATCCATGAGTGTACAAATTTGTATTATAAACAATTGAAATCAGTACACAAAGTCAGATCAATCTATGGTAAAAAAAAAAAAAAAAAAGTTTTGGCTCTCCTGTAAAGTTTTGCATAAAACAGAAATAATATACTAACCTTTTTATCAAGTTAATGGAACAACATTTCTCTTATATACTTTTACGGCCAGTCCACCAAACAGTGAAAAAAGAAAACAGTGGTTCTTCCTTGCCATTGGTCAGTTTTTCGCGGGCAAGTTCACTACTGTAAATTTACAGTAGTTTACTGTAAATGGATTTAGAAATACAGTAGTGGACATATATTTCCCATAATCCTATACATATTTTACAGTATCTTACTGTACATATTACAGTAAAATACTGTTCAAATTACAAAAATTGTTTACAGTGTAGGTTTAACAATGGTTGTGTTTATGGTAAAGGGTTGACAAGGAGAATATATCAATTTAATGTAAATAATTAAAGCAGTAAATCATTCCCACAACTTAATAACACCGATTCATGATTTAATAATACTGTAAGTTTTATAAAATAGTTTAAACTGCTACATACCAACAAAACTAATAAATAAAATGTCGGGTCCTAGAAATGCTGTTGTAAGAAATGGTGAAATGTCACTTACGCCTTTCTGGTTCTCACCCCTCGCAATAATGTTGGAGCATCCAGCACAATAACCTTTTGACCTCCAGCAATCAAATTGCTGCCAGTGCGAACAAGGCTTCATGTTTAAATGATACAGAAGAGGTGATTGATTCACTGAATTGAACTCACAAGCAATAATGGCCTTGTTCTTTATGGTCTGCACAGTACAGAAGGTGGATCAGCCTACAAAACTGGGTAGCTAAATCGATCAACAGGCCCACACAGAATCTGTGCCCACAGCACTCAGCAGAAAGCTCAGCAGATTTATGAAAAATACCCAAAACAAAGTTCTACATATTATGCACCATTTGCATGTTCATCCCACAGATTTTGTCCAAAAATAGCACTTCTGTAAATGTGGAGATAAGGACCACTGAGTCTGGGTATATTGATCATTCTTGTATATCCAACAGCATCACTGGTCATAAATGTCCCCCTTCCACTTTACTCTATCTTAGTGATCAGTTAACATATTGTCAACTAGCTTGTTAGCAAAATCATTTTTAGAAATAGCAGTTCGCTACACTTTACCTTATGAGGCATATACTGTAAATAGTGTGGCATGTTGCATAATTTATAATGAAAGTCTAGCAATTTTATAGAGAAATGTTACTGAAGATTTGGGCTATATTCTATGTGGTCGATATTGTGTATACACACACACACACGTTTGTTTCTGTGAATTGTAGGGACTTTCCATAGATTTCTATTACTTTTTATACTTACCAAATGATCATTTTTATCCTCTAAGCCTAAACCTACCCCTTACAGAGAAAACCTGTTTGCATTGTTACACTTTCAGATAAACATCATTTACTTTTTTTAATATATTTTTTTTTCCTTGTGGGTACTGCAGGCCCACAATGTCAAAAATTTCAGATTTTACTATCCTTGTGGGGACATTTGGTCCCCACAATGTTGCATAAACAAGTACATAGTATGTACACAGTATATATGCACATATCACTTTTTAATTTACGCATTCACACTGGTTGTGCTTTGATGGAAATATATCCAAATTATAAATCCCAATGTCACGTTGTGTGATGTTATTACATGATTTGCAGATCTAACCAAAAAGGAGGTGTTTTTTTTTTTGTGTGTGTAAAAGTCAACTATAAGTATATGAATGAATGAATGAATGAATAGGTAATTGTGACTTTTTGTCTAACAATTCAGACTTTTTATCTCACAATTCGGAGAAGAAAGGATTTAGATTTGTGAGTTATAAACTCAGAATTGCAAAATATAAACTCAAGATTGCAAGATATAAACTTACTATTCTGCAAAAAAATGGTGAGATATAAATTTGCAATTGCAAGTTAAAAAGTCACACTTACCTTTTTATTTTGTATTCCGTGGCAGAAAAAAAAAAAAAAATTGTGAGATTTAAACTGATAATTATGTGAAAAAAGTAATAATTGCAAGATATAAACTCAAAATTGTAAGAAAAAGTCTGAATGTTAAGTTTATATCTTGCAATTGTGAGAAAAATAATTCTGAGAAAAACGTTGTAATTACCTGTTTTTATTTTATCATTCAGTGGAGGAAACAAGCTTCCATAAGAAGTCTATTGTACAAAGACACAGAATATGTTGCATAATATCCATTAATGGATTACACAAACATACTGTACCACTATGCCTGATTATATGGAGCTCCGTATTGTGGATTGCTCTTGAAATCCAAATGACCACTTGGTTCAAAGCAATGCAACATTTGATGAAACCTTTTAGAGTAGGATCATTTATAATATATGTGGATGACAGTTGTGCTGTACAGCATGCACTGTAGGCAGGGTATTTCAGAAACACGCAGTAATTGAGGTGCTGTAGGAGGGATGGACCTCACTCTCTTTCAAACGATGCTCCATAAATAAAACACTTCAGCTCGCTGTATGAAGTGTCCTTCACAAACTTTCAGTACAAGCTGCACCTCCCAGCACAATGCTATAATCATATACGGGGACTTGAAGCATTCATTTGCAAAATCAAGAAGGTTAAAGCAACTTTTAAAGTGAGTGGGAGACACTGACTTTAAGTAATGGAGTTTAATGTGGTCAAAAATGAGCATAAATATAATTTTCCTGTAACTTTATAGATGTTAGTTGTTTGCAATTATTGATTTTCCTGGACTGTGAATGAGTAATACGCCATACAAAAAGTAGTTTAGAGGAGGATAAGAAATCAGAAACATTTAACCATTTAAAAAATATCCTGGCAACTCTGTTCCATGAAAAACAAAGCGAAACGAAACAAAACAAAAAGAACAACTAAACAAAACAAACAAAAAAAACACACAGATGTGTATGAATTAAAGGTCCCAGTCTTCATCAAATTTCAATATTCTCATGGAAAGTGAATAATGACAGAGTTGTCATTTTTGGTGGTTTTTGGGTGGACTATGTTTTCAAAAATGAAATGCTCGCAAAAAAATAAATGTAAATGAAATTGTAAAAGAGAATGAAATGAAACTCAAACACTGAAACACTCATTCACAAGTTGTTTCTCAGCCAGAAACATCAAACAATGTTTGGCAACGGTATGGAATTCTGTCATAAAATCCAGAACTGTGTGTAGTGGATATTTCACAAGAGGAAACGCCTGCAGTTCTTTGAGAGATGAAAGAGGAGGAAATGTCCTTGCACAGTGTTCTCTAGATCTTCCCCTGACAGCTCATTGTTGTTGATGTGTGGTGATCTGGGAATCCACGGATGGTACAGTACCTGTCATTTGTGAATTTGATTAACAGTGTTGTGTACAGTTACTAGAAACTACTAATCAACCTACTGAAATTCACCTGTAGCTCCATTTGTCATTACTATTTAATTAGTTCACTCCCTTTTCATGTTGTTTACCAGAGTTTGTCCACCATGTGAAAATAAATTAATAATAATAATGAAAAAAACATCAAAACAGAGATACGTTAGCACACTTGCACCACACAACAGAGAGCAACAAAACTCAAAAGTCATATCAGAGCAGCAAATAACACATTTATTCTTTACAAATAATAATAATAATTAATGAATAAATAAATGTACAGTATATAGCAATAACATAGTATAAGCATTCAGGGTTTCCTGTATAACACTGTTTAAAAGTTTGTGGTCAATTAAATTTTATTTATGTATGTGTTTGTTTATTTATGAAACCAACACATTTATTGAGCAAGGATACATTAAATAGATGAAAAGGGATACATAATTATAATTTTACATTTCTATTTCAAACAAATATATATATATATATATATATATATATATATATATTACATTTATATTAATCAAAGAAACCTGAAAAAAATATAACAGTTTCCAATAACAGTTTCCACAAAAATATTAAGCAGCAAAATATGAAGATTTCAAAATTGATTATATATAAAGCACCAAATCAGCATATTAGAATTTCTGAAGGATCATGTGACACACTATTACAGGTTTTGCTATATGTTTATTTAAAAAATATGCTTTAGTGAGCATAACAGACTTCTTAAATAAATAAATAAAAACCCTTCTGAATGGTAGTATTTGTTTGTTTGTTTGGCAGCCAGTCCTCAAATATTTCCAAAGTATTTTTCAATGACAGAATTGTTGTCACCCCTTGCATGTGACAATAAAACAATTAAAAAAATTTAATAAAATAACAAAACAAAATAAAACAATAAAAAATAAGAATGTTAGCACATTGAAAAGAGAGCAAACAAACCTTAAACCTATAATATCAACAAATAGCATACTGTTATTCTTAATAAATTATGCAAAAAATAAAATAAAATAACAATAGCATACTGTATATAACAAGCATTCCTGGTTTCAAATAAAGTGCATAACATTGTATGACAAATTAAAGGAATGCACAAATTAAAGGTATGCACAGATGGACTCTGGGTGGCAGTATTACCTCACTGCTTGAGCCCATTCCAAGTGTTGAATAACACTAATTTGTGAGTCGACTGTCACATTATAATATAGAGATTAAAAGGAAGAGATACTCCACTATATATAAATATGTTTGATCTTTAATTTGAAAAGTATAACCAAACAAGATAACATATTTGTCTTAAAGCTGGATTTCACTACACCTACATAAGCATTTAAACTATGCATAATTATTTGTGTGTGGGAAAACTTTGTATTTCTGAATTCAAAGACTTTAATCTTTTTGACTCCCTAATGAAGATCAATAGGTTCAAAACATTTGTCTAGTATTAAAACAAAGTTTGGGATTATTGTTGCAGTGTGCTTTCTTTTTGCTCTTTTTGTCTGAGGCTCCAGCAGGTGGTGCTCACTCTCCAGTCTGAATGGATTCCCCTCACAGTCCAGTAGTTACAGAAACACTGTATAAAATGTGTATAAAAAGCCACTGTCCTTCAGATGAGATGTTAAACTGAGGTTCTGCCTGTGGCCATTAAAATCCCAGGGCTCTGTCTGAGCGAAAACCTCCAGTCAAATTACTCCTATTAGTGCCTCTCCATCATGGCTTTCTAATAATCCATACATAACAGTCTTCACTCTACCAATACTTGCTGTGCACTCAGCATTCTAGTACATTATGGATGCAGTTCACTCAGGTGGGCGCTGCACACTGGTGGAGATTCCCTTCTTGGAGTAAAATGCTTTGAACGGAAGTGTGCAGTCAGTGGTTATACATGCAAGGAATTATAATGTGCATGTTGTTTCGCTTTGTTAGAGTGGCAGTAAAGCTAATGTTTTAAAGAAATATTTCATCCAAATTCATGCATTGATTTTTTTTGTTTGTTTTGTTCGGGTTTTTTCCCCCTGAATAAACACTATTCATTGATAATAGTGGGAGATTGTGGCATACAAGTCGAGACTAAGATGAGACATTAATATGAGGCTTTCACTTGAGGACAGGAACAGCCCAGCTAAAGCTTCACTGCTAATTAGAGCTGGCTTCAGCCTCATAGTGACATATTGATGGACAGGGATGGAAATCTCTGGAATAAAAGTATGGTGTGAAAAATGTGTGTCCTGAAGTGAGAACATATTGATTCAGGGTATGTGCCAATGAAGCAGGCCTGCAGGATAGAAACACTATAGCTTAATTGAAATGAGCATGGATTCGTGCAAACAGGCTCTGTTTTAGAAAGTCAAGTTATTGGCAGATTATCTATACTGCACTGAGAAGATCAAAGATGCAGTGAACTTTGTGGCAGGTGTTCAAAGAAACCCCTTTTAAAGCAGTGACGGGTTGATTCTCTAGGTAATATAGGTTCTGAACTGCAAATGTGATTGAAGGCTGTAAGACTGAATTTTAATAGAGCATATTGTTGAATAGTTGACACAGATAAGGGAGAATATAATGCTGTAAGTTAATGTACAGTGCAACTGAGTATTAGCATTTATTTTCTTTGCTCTGTTTTTGTGTGAAATTAATAATAATATATGCTAAATTACTGCAGAATAATCAGAAAAGTTCAGATAAATTTCCAATGATGTCTTCAAGTGGATAGAATCATATAAAAAATGCATGTTTACAGAAATTATTAATAGTTTGATTTAAATTAAAGGAATGGTTCACCTAAAAATGAAAATTTGCTGAAAAATTACCCACCCCTAGGCCGTCCAAGATGTAGATGAGTTTCTTTTATCATCAGAACAAATTTGGAGAAATGTAACATTGCATCTCTTGCCCACCAATGGATCGTGAATGGGTGCCGTCAGAAGGAGCGTTCAAACAGCTGATAAAAACATCAACAATAATCCACAAGTAATCCACATGACTCCAGTCAATCAGTTAATGTCTTATATGTGAGAAGTTGCATGTTTGCAATAAACAATTTTGATGTGGGAGGGGGATGAACTTTTTCACTGGCTTTTGGCTGGAAGTTTTTTTTGTTTGTTTTTTTTTTCTTATAAAAATGCAGATTTTCACTTATTTCTTATGTTTTACAATTTATTTTAAAATTTTTTCCAAATGTTCATTTTTGGGTAAGCTGTTCCTTAATAATGTAAATAATAACAATAATAATACATTTTAAAAATAAAAGTTCTGCCACAATATCTGGAGAAAAAGCCTTACACATAGCGACTAAAGCAAAGAAAGTGACTGCCAAAAGCATATATGTCAATGTAAGAATATGTATCTCTTTATAAACCATTTTGTCTTTAAATGTGTGCTCATTCATTTTTGCTAATTAAAAGTATACCCTCCTAAAGAAATGGTTAGTCATATTGAGAATATAATTAAAATGATGCAGAGTGACATGACTTCCCAGCATGTGTGAAATCTGCAGTCCAAACAGAATGAAATTCCCTAATATGCAGTCCCTACAGAGCTATAGGACAAAAAGTGACTATGACATGGAAATGTGTCTGTGACCGTACAAGATGCACCTTGAGGCTGTCCGGTGACGCTGCAATGCAGTAGCCAGCTGCGTACCAGCATGAACAACCAACAACACAGCTAAATCTAAAAATATCCATTTTATGGATGTATATAGCATAAGATGGAGTAAGACAAAAAGGAGCAAAAAAAGAAAAAAAGAATCCAGTGAGAAACGTTATGTATCTAAGCAAATATCTAAGCATATAAAGTCTGTGGAAACACTGTGGTAACAAATGAATGTTAAAAAAACACCATACTGTACATAGATGGCCGAAATGTTTTGCTCAGGCTCACTTACTGTAACAGTGTAGAACATGAACCATTGCACACTATTATAAATACCTCACTACTCTCACAGGTTTCATAAGATCAGAGGCCTAACCTGTTAGTGGGAGTGATGAAAGGAGCACACAGTCATGCAGCTTTAGCATATACCATTCGATTGACTCTCCCACTCTGCAAATTACCAAATATATTTATAAAATGACAAGTGTACCTGAGAGAATTTTGTGACAAGTGAACTTCAAATAGCCTAATTTGTTCTGCTTCAGCAACTCTCCTCTCTCTCACACAGTACATTTCTCATGCTTTAATATATACGCAATCGAAAAGCATCTTCTATCATGCTACATATTTGTGAATCAACGTTTCAATCATTGCCTATGGACTGAAGGTCACCAGGTGTTTTCATCTGTGCAAAAAAGAAGACATTTAATTCTAAACCACAGGATATCCTGCTTAACATGTCACACTGCTCAGGTGTTACTCAGAGAATGTGAAAATAAGGGCACGCGATCGGGTGTCTTTTGCGAAGTAGCCGGAACATTCTAACACTGCATCTTTCACGCTGTACAAATTTGGCTCTGCAAAAGCAATGCTAACCTTGTTTCTAAATTAGAAGTGTGAAACATGCCTTTACCTGGGGTTACAAGTGGGTTTAGAACGAAAATAACCAGGGTTTAGCACAGTGTGAAAGAGCCCTATTCGATGAATATCAATAGTGTCCCGTGTTGTTTAATGTCACTTTGCATGTAAGACTAGTACATTCTAGGGTCCTATGACAAGGCAAACAGAAAGTTACAAAAACATTTTAATGAGCAATAAGCACAAAATGAAGATAAAACGTCTGCATACATAACCACCTGAATAAGGCATAGCAAGTGACTGATGGCAAAAGAAACAGCTACTTTAATGTACTGTAATGTCGTCCTGGTCCCTTTGCAGAAAAACAGCCCCAAAGCATGATGTTTCCACCCCCATGCTTCACAGTAGGTATGGTGTTCTTTGGATACAACTCAGTATTCTTTCTCCTCCAAACACGACAAGTTGAGTTTTTACCAAAAAGTTCTATTTTGGTTTCATCTGACCATATGACATCCTCCCAATCCTCTTCTGGATCATCCAAATGCTCTCTAGCAAACTTCAGACGGGCCGGACATGTACTGGCTTAAGCAGGGGGACACGTCTGGCACTGCAGGATTTGAGTCCCTGGCGGCGCAGTGTGTTACTGATGGTAGCCTTTGTTACTTTGGTCCCAGCTCTCTGCAGCTCTGAAGGTCACAGTTCTTGTGATCATTTTGACCCCACGGGGTGAGATCTTGCGTGGAGCCCCAGATCGAGGGAGATTATCAGTGGTCTTGTATGTCTTCCATTTTCTAATAATTGCTTCCACAGTTGATTTCTTCACACCAAGCTGCTTACCTATTGCAGATTCAGTCTTCCCAGCCTGGTGCAGGTCTACAATTTTGTTTCTGGTGTCCTTTGACAGCTCTTTGGTCTTGGTCATGGTGGAGTTTGGAGTTGGACTGTTTGAGGTTGTGGACAGGTGTCTTTTATATTGATAACGAGTTCAAACAGATGGAGGACAGAGGAGCCTCTTAAAGAAGAAGTTACAGGTCTGTGAGAGCCAGAAATCTTGCTTGTTTGTAGGTGACCAAATACTTATTTTACAGAGGAATTTACCAATTCATTCTTTAAAAATCCTACAATGTGATTTTCTGGATTTTTTTTTCTCATTTTGTCTCTCATAGTTGAGGTATAACTATGATGAAAATTAGAGGCCTCTCTTTTAAGTGGGAGAACTTGCACAATTGGTGGCTGACTAAATACTTTTTTGCCCTACTGTATATCTAATATACTGTATGTATGTATGTATGTATGTATGTATAATAAAACCCTATATATAGGCACGATTAACCGGTACATTTTTTTTTACTATCATCTCTATCACGTTTACACACTCTCTTGATGTTGCTGTGCTATGTGGTCATGAAAATGTATTGTTTGTACATGTTTTTAAGCATTGTGGTTTAAAAACAAGTGATCTTAAGCTGTTGAAATGCAATCAGCATCAAAAGAGAACTCATTTCGCTATAAGTGCACGCTGTCTAAGAGAGGTGCACGCACGTGAAGGCAGTGCTCATATTTCTCAGTTATTTTTGCTGCTTTATAGGCCTTTAATAGTTAAATACACACACTTGTATGTGTCAAAATGCCCGTCTTTGCAAGTATCCTCATAAACAGGATGCTTTCATTTAATGTATTAAATGAAAGCAAACAGCTGAGGAAAAAATACAAACAAAAAAAAACATGTGTAACAGTAGGCCTATATTGGGTCTGGACAGCTCTTAAAGTGACAGCAGTATAATATGTGTGTCGTTAATGTTAAAGGGATCATATGACGTTGCTAAAAAGAACATTATTTTGTGTATTTGGTGTAATGCAATGTGTTTATGCGGTTTAAGGTAAAAAAAAAAACCGTATTTTCCACATACTGTACATTATTGTTGCTCCTCTATGCTCCGCCTTTCTGAAACGTGTCGATTTTTACAAAGCTCATCATTCTGAGAAGCAGCTGTGCTCTGATTGGCCAGCTATTCAGTGCGTTGTGATTGGCTGAATACCTCAAGCGTGAGACGGAGATGTTACGCCTCTCACTGTATTGTGATGCCATGTCCCTACATGACGACACAAAAACAATAAAACCCATTATAAACTAGGCATTTGTTGCATCCAGTGGGGACATAATTACTGATTATAATGACTTATACTATATTTTTACACGAAAACATTACCATGTCTGCATTTTTGATCATAGACATGACAAACAACAAGCACTACTCTACACTGCAATACATGGCGCCGGCGGCAGCAACAACACTACAGCGAGAATAATAGTTCCACCTTCTTTCATTGCATATACATTTGTGCGGTGTTTTGCAAATCTTCCCACACCATGACATGTGGGGGCATGTTTGAATGAGCCGTTTTAGGAGGGCATGGCAGAGTCTTAACCTTTATAAACAATATCTCCTTGGTTTTGAGACTTTAGTCTTTGCAACTTCAGGGATCTTATCTACGCACAAACAGCTTGTAACACTCCAAAGAGAAAGGAAAACTTGAAAAATCGCATGATCACTTTTGTAACTCTAATAGGAAATAAATATTTAAATTTACACACACACACACACACACACACACACACACAGTGAATAATATGCAGTGTTTTATACATTTGATTACTTTCTACAATGTATGTAGCATTTATTTGTTCTATTTTTGTTTGTAGCAACGTGGCATCGTGCAACAGAAACACTGGAGAGATGACTATGCCACCCTAGGACTTGCACCCAGGGAAATACTACGCACCCTCAGGTGCTACTCAAGGAAACACAGGTTCGACTAAATGAGCAAGAGACGTGACTTACCAAAATAACATTTATTCTGCACAAAGATCATTAATTCTAAAATATTCTAAAGAATGGGTCTCGTCAACAGTTTACCAATTAAATACCCACAGTTACAAAGAGACCATAATAAATCTAGCTTTAACAGAAGGGACAAACCACACTGCAAATCAGTGCATAAAGATTCTTAAAGCAAATGACAAACCAAAAAGAAAATAAACTATACAAAAAACGTCTCGGTTACGTATGTAACCCTCGTTCCCTGAAGAAGGAACGGAGACGTCACGTCGGATGACCGACGAATTGGGATCTCGCCAGAGAGACCAATCCACTTCGAGTGTAACTAAACGAGCCAATGGACATTGGCATGCGATCATTGCATCCAGCTGCCGCTGATCACAGCGTGAGTATAAGAGGCAGCGGGTGCACCGCGATAATTCATGCTTTCGCTGAGGAGCCGAGCCGGTGACCCGCCGCTCAGCGGTGGTACAGCAAACTGTGGCGGCGGACGTGGCGTCTCCGTTCCCTTCTTCAGGGAACGAGGGTTACATACGTAACCGAGACGTTCCCTTTCAGTCGGTCACTCGAGTCACGCCGGATGACCGACGAATTGGGATCTACCAAAACGCCACAGGAGCTGCCCTTCCAGTGCCCTGTGTAGACCTCTTGATCCTTCCTATAAGGCAGGCGATAGGACCGGGCTCTACACAGAGAAGGTCAACTACTGTTGTTCCTTGGACAACCCAGACAGTAGGACTTGGAAACACTGGGAAGCATGCCCTTCCGTTTGGAAAAGGCACACTGCGGAGTCACCTCCTCCCAGAGGGGGTTAAGTGGCATTTAGACATGTGAAGTAACCCCGTAGGGCCCTATTGCACATGGAAGTCTCTGAGATGGCACAGGCTGCATCACTAGAGATGGCAGAACGTGGTCTGCCAGGGGAAACACGGCTCTAATAAGCATACCGTGGAATACACATATGGGATCCCGGCAGGGTCTCTCATATGGGCACTAGCCTCACATCAGATTTCAAGAATTCATTGGCTGAAAGGCCTGGCGCCGGACGCTCCACCACGTCCGGACGCCGGAGTGCTGGAGGACTCAACAGGGTTTGCCTGGTTAAGGAACTCTCTGGAGAATTAGGCGAAAGAACGCCGCAAGCCGACTCTGAGCCGGGCCTCTCAATGCCACTACCCGCTTGAGGTGAGAACACAGGAGGAAACCGGTTCGACACGCAGGCTATAAAACCTAGCGAACGTGTTAGGAGTCGCCCAACCCGCAGCTCTACAGATGTCTGCTAGCGAGGCACCACGAGCCAGCGCCCAGGACGATGCGACACCCCTAGTGGAGTGAGCACGCAACCTGAGCGGGTAGGGCACACCTTGTGCTTCATAGGCCAAGGTGATGGCATCCACTATCCAGTGGGCCATCCTCTGCTTGGAGACAGCCTTCCCTTCTGCTGTCCTCCGTAACAGACAAAGAGCTGTTCTGAGGTCCTGAAGCTCTGAGTTCTATCCACGTACTGTCGCAGTGCGCGTACAGGACAGAGCAAAGCTAGGGCTGGGTCTGCCTCCTCCAGGGGCAGCGCTTGCAGGTTCACTACCTGGTCCCTGAAGGAGTGGTAGGAACCTTGGGCACATAGCCGGGCCGGGGCCTCAGTGTTGCACTGGAGTCAGCCGCCCAAACTCAAGGCACGATTCGTCGACCGAAAATGCCTGCAGGTCCCCACCCTCTTGATCGAGGCCAACGCAGTCAGGAGCAGGGTTTTCATAGAGAGAAACTTCAACTCAACTGACTGCAAAGGCTCGAAGGGGCAGTTTGTAGGGCTCTTAGCACCAATGCCAAATCCCAAGAGGGTAGGGAGGAGGCCTAGGCGGGTTTAACCTCCTGGCCCCCTAAGAAACCTGATAACCAGATCGTGCTTCCCCACCGACCTCCCCTCACGGGGTCGTGGTGAGCGGAAATAGCAGCAACATAAACCTTAAGGGTGGAGGGGACAACCCACGCCCAACCCTTGTTGCAAAAAGGAAAGCACGGCTCTGATCGAACATCTCCGGGGTCCTCACGGTGAGAGGAACACCATTCGACGAACAGGTTCCACTTCAGCGCATAGGCCCGTCTTGTGGACGGTGCTCGTGCTGAAGCAATAGTGAGAGCTACCTCCTGGGGCAGATCACCTAGAACCTCCGCGTCCCGTCCAGGGACCACACATGGAGTTTCCACAAGTCTGGACGCTGGTGCCAGAGGGTGCCCGTCTCTGAGAAAGCAGATCCTTCCTCAGAGGAATCGGCCAGGAGGGGCTGTCGCGAGGAGCATGAGTTCCGGGAACCAGGTCCTGTTGGGCCAATATGGAGCCACTAACAAGACCTGCTCCTCGTCCTCCTGATCTTGCACAGTGTCTGTGCTAGCAGGCTCACTGGGGAACGCATATTTGCGCAGGCCCAGGGGCCAGTGCCAGTGCATCCGTGCCGAGCGTTGCCTCGGACAGGGAATAGAACCACTGGCAGTGGGTGGTTTCTGGAGACGCGAACAGGTCTAGCTGAGCAACTCCAAACCGACTCCAAATCAGCTGGACCGCCTGGGATGGAGTCTCCACTCCCCAGGAAGTGCCGCTCGAGACAGCTCGTCGGCCGCCTGATTGAACACTCCTGGGATGTGGATGGCACGAAGGGACCTCAGATGCTTCTGACTCCAGAGGAGGAGGTGGCGGGCGAGTTGCGACATGCGACGGGAGCGTAAACCGCCTTGCCGGTTGATATACGCAACGGTCGCAGTGTTGTCCGTACGGACCAGAACGTCCTTGCCCCGAAGGCGCCCTCTGAGGCGGCTCAAGGCAAGGCGTACTGCCAGCAACTCGAGGCAATTGATATGCCAACGCAGTTGGGGACCCGTCCACACCCCTGACACTGCGTGCCCGTTGTACGTGGCTCCCCAGCCGGTGGCCGAGGCATCCGTGAATACCACAGCATGCCTGGATACCTGCTCCAGGGGCACTCCTGCCCGAAGGAACGAGGGATCTGTCCACGGGCTGAAGGTTCTGCGGCAGGCCGGTGTAATCTGAACCCGGTGAGTACCGCGTTTCCACGCCCACCTCGGGACTCGGCCATGGAGCCAGTGCTGAAGCGGTCTCATATGGAGCAGACCGAGCGGAACTATCGCCGCAGCTGCAGCCATATGCCCCAGGAGCCTCTGAAAGAGTTTCAGTGGGACCGCCGTCCTGCCTGATAAAGTCTTGAGGCAGTTCAGCACCGACTGAGCACGTTCCTGGGTGAGGCGTGCTGTCTGGTTGACCGAATCCAACTCCATGCCGAGAAAAGAGATACTCTGCATTGGCACGAGTTTGCTCTTTTCCCAGTTGACCCGAAGACCCAACTGGCTGAGGTGCCTGAGCACCAGGTCCCTGTGTGCGCACAACTGCTCTCGATACTGTGCAAGTATGAGCCAGTCGTCGAGGTAGTTGAGGATGCGCACACCCCGTTCTCTCAGGGGAACAAGGGCCGCCTCTGCGACCTTGGTGAAGACGCGAGGCGAAAGGGACAGCCCGAAGGGCAGGACCTTGTACTGATATGCCCGACCCTCGAACGCAAATCGCAGGAATGGCCTGTGTCGCGGGAGAATCGAGACATGAAAGTACGCGTCCTTCAGGTCGATCGCTGCAAACCAATCTAGGGGACGGACGCACCCAAAGATGCGTTTCTGCGTCAACATCTTGAACGGCATCTTGTGAAGTGCACGGTTCAAAACTCGCAGATCCAAGATCGGTCGTAACCCACCGCTTTTCTTGGGCACAATGAAGTAAGGGCTGTAAAACCCCGACCTCATATCGGCTGAAGGGACCGGCTCTATCGTGTCCTTCGCCAGCAGGACTGCAATTTCCGCACGCAAGACAGGGGCATCGACGGCCTTGACTGAAGTGAACCGGATGCCCCGAACCTGGGGGCGCGGGCGAACTGAATCGCGTAGCCGAGTCTGATGGTCCGCAGGAGCCACCGAGACGGACTGGGGAGCGCTATCCAGGCTCCGAGAGACCGTGCCAGCGGAACCAACAAGGCCACCGACATACCCGCGGTGGGGCAGCGAGGTGGAACACAGGGACCCGGCCCGGAGCCTGTGACGGCTTGGCCTGTGATGGCAGGGGGCGGGGTCTGGGTGTGCAGTGTAACACTCACCTGATTCCTCCTCGTGAGGGAGGAAACACAGGAACCCGGCTTGAGGCTTGTGACAGCCTGGCGTGTGACGACTTGAAGCGGGGACTCGAGTGCTACCGCCCTTACCTGGTTCCACAAATGGGCAGGAGGGGTGCTCTTGGGCAACCCACTGCTGCCTGCTGGCGAGAGAGGAGAAGGGAAGTGTTCCCGTGATGCACGGTTCACCACTCTCCTCCTCTTGAGACCCAGAGATTGAGAAAACTGCTCTTTTACTGATGTTTTGGGTACCGCTGGCTTCTGGGCCAGCGGCGGAACAAAAACAGAACGAAACAAAAGATTCTCCACCCGGCCCTCCTCCGGGGGAGGGAGTGGTGTGGTCACCATCTCCCGACAAGCAGTCTCCACCATCTCCGGGTCGCCCGTCTCAGGGCCTCTTGCACTTGCGCTTGCCGCCAGGTTTGGCGGGGCCTGACGGGCTGGGCGCCCTGCCTGCGACCGCTCCACGACGCTGCCTGGTGGAAGGCTGCTGCGGCTGCGCGAGCGGGGCAGCCGCAGGGGGGCACCCACGGCGACGAGCAGGCTGAGGGGCTGCAGCCGGAGTGGAAGCAGCAGGTTTCCTCCGGCGCATGATGTGTTTGATCGCCTCAGTCTGCTTCTGGGCTGCCGAGAACTGCTGGGCAAAGCTCCCGACAGCGTCGCCGAAAAGGCCGGTCTGTGACACGGGAGCATTCAGGAACTGTACCTTCTCCTGCTCCTTCATGTCAGCAAGACACAGCCAGAGATGGCGCTCCTGGACCACTAGCGTGGACATCGCACGACCCAGAGACTGTGCGGTCACCTTTGTCGCTCGAAGCGCGAGGTCCGTCGCAGCACGCAGCTCATGTAGAACCGCCAGGTCGTGACCACCCTCGTGCAGGTCTTTCAGGGCTTTGGCCTGGTGGACCTGCAGTAACGCCATGGCGTGAAGGGCAGAAGCTCAATAAGCACTGCCAGTTAGACCTGACGAATACTTACAGGCCCGCGAGGGGAGACACGGGTCACCCCGCAGAGTGGTAGCGGCTGTTGGACATAGTTGCATGGCCACAGACCGCTCCACTGAGGGGATGCCCGCATACCCCAAAGCGGCCCCACCATCGAGGGTGGTGAGAGCGGAGGAGCCACAAGATTTGTTTCGGGCAGTAAAAGGTGCCTTCCACGATCTTGTAAGCTCCTCATGCACTTCCGGAAAGAATGGCACCGGAGAATGAGAATGGCGCGACCCCCACCGAGAAACCACTCGTCCAGCCTCGAAGGATCGGGACGCGGTGGAGGATTCCACACGAGCCCGACATTCTCGGCGGCCCGGGAAAGCATAGCCGTCATCTCTGGGTCTGGCTCGACAACGCTACCACACCCGAAGGGGCAACGTAGCCGAGTCGTCATCCCCAGAGGGCGACTCGCTCTCCAATGCAGCGACCGACATCTGGTCGTCAGGGGGAGCACCGAAGGAAACAGGCGGTATACCCCGCTCTGCAGAGGTCCCAGCCCGCTCCAACGGCAACCCCACCAGCTGCGGAGTGCCTGAGGGTGAGGAACTCCTCTTGGGAAGCCCTCACTGTCACCCTCAGATCACCTCTGACTCCACCGGATACAGCGCCGCCCCGGGAACGAACGCTGGATCGCTGCAGAGGCAGAGGGACTCCGCCATGTTTGACATAGCGGAGTCTATTATGCAACTCGAGATGGTCATGTCCCCACAAGAAGAACATGAACCATCCACGAAAGCTTCCTCAGCGTGCTGAATGCCCAGACACGTGAGGCAGCAATCGTGACCGTCCTGAGGCGCCAGGAAACGACCACACCCAGAAACGCACGGGTGATAAGACATCTTTAAAAAGACGTGATCACCCGTGTTGCTCTTTAGAGAAATTTGCTCTTTATTAAGTGCTGAAGCACGCAGGGGAGCTGGCCACCACACACTCGAGTGTGACTGTCTTCACGGAATCGACCTCTTCTCCCGTGAGACCGCGACCACCGCTGCTGCGCTGTAACGCCCGCACTCGCCGCTCTTCTCACTCGCAGGATAGGAGAGCAGCAGTGATTCACCGCCGCTCGGCTCGGCGAAAGGATGAATTATCGCGGTGCACCCGCTGCCTCTTATACTCACGCTGTGATCAGCGGCAGCTGGATGCAATGATCGCATGCCAATGTCCATTGGCTCGTTTAGTTACACTCGAAGTGGATTGGTCTCTCTGGCGAGATCCCAATTCGTCGGTCATCCGACGTGACTCGGAGTGACCGACTGAAAGGGAACAAATACACTCTCCCCTTCTGTTAAGCTTCAGTATCACAGCTCGTCAGGCATTCACCTGTGGATATAGGCACACTGACTAAGACACTTACAAAACAAAAGAAAAATGAAAAGAAAGAAAATACATACACAATCAAAACACAAATCACAATTAATAATATTAAAAAATTTAAAAAATAAAAAATAAAAATGTTTCAGTGAACCAAAATACAAGCATGTTGGTTTAATAGACTTTCACAATAGACAAAAATAGTAAATAAAACTCATCATGTCACATTTGTTTTGTCCTATTGCTTGTAATTACTTACAGAGCTGGTTAGATTACTTACAAATTGTAATCCGTTACTGATTCCAGATTACATGACAAAAATTGTAGTCAGTAACGTAATCCGTTACATTACACATTTTAGGTAATATCAAATTACCTTTAGATTACTTTTAGATTACTTTCGATTTAACTCGTTTATCACATTGATTTAAATAACATTATCTTGTACCATAATGATGTAAAAAAAAAAAATGCAAGAAAACTTGTTCCATTCATTGTAATTTACAACATGAAGTGCATTAAACATTATATTACATCAAGGTTTCCCAAACTAGGGTTTGTAAAGGAACTGCAGGGGGGTTGTGAGTTTAATGAAAAGCTGACAATTGATTTTAATCATAAAAAATTTAAATGAAAATAAATCATTTTAAAACAAACTCCCTTTCGAGGAAAGTCTCTTCACTCGGCGGCCATATTTGCAATGCCTCCGGGCAGTAAATCATCTTAATGAATGGGGGAATCCTGAAATCTCAAAAACTGCTCGATGAACTCACAATTAAATTCCATTTCACATCAGCAACAAAAATCTGAAGTTAATTGCCCCATGAATGTTGTTTATTATGCTCAAATAGCGTTTAAAAAGCTTATTTTTTTTCAGGCTAGACCAGCCAATGTGCATGCGGAGTCATAACGTGCTTATGACTGTGCATGTGCATTGACTGGTCTAGTCAGGGCTGCGTTCAGCCCCGACAAAACATTGCAAAACATTTTTTTAAACGGAAACGGTGGTGTGTTGAACACCCTGTTCTGATGACGCAAGAGTTGCAACTATGGCATCTGAGAAGGCCATTCTTTGGGTAATTTTTGAATTTTCGGAGCCTTTTGAAATCGGTATAAATACATGTTTAATACTGAAAAATATGCTCAATGTTAGTCACTGCCCTTGCCATCCATTCTTATGTAAAGCACTTAATTTCCATTGTGTATGAAATTTGGTATATAAATAAACTTGCCTTGCAATGAGGCTAAAAATATAAACAACTACATCATCATGTTGATATGCTATATTGTTACTATAAAACTCTTATGACAAACATGTCTTCTAATATCTTAAATTGTTGCGTATACCGAGCTGCAGTGGACACATTTGTAAACACCTTTACTTGGACCCATTGTGCGAGCTGTCTGTTTAATACCGCGTGGTTTATATACATGTTGCTGCTGATGAGAAAACATATCTCAAACCCCGCTGCACACCGTTTCCAGGAAACATGTCGTTCAACCCGGAAACCATAGCAAAACGTTGCGCACCGGTTTGAGTGGTGCTATTCCTCCATATTGCGCGTTACAGTTTCTCCCATTCATAAATAGGCCTATAGGAGTGAACTGTCTTTGTATTTCTATAGACTTTGTTTTAAATAAAACACTTACTAAAAAAATGATTTACCTGCATGCCATGTGATCATTAATCAACATCAAAGAGACTGTGAACATGCAAATGTGATACTTAATTATTGAAATATTTATTTCAAAATCTCATGGGTTCTTAAAGCAAATATATTTGGTGAATAAGGTTTAGATTACATGTAACTAAGAAATAACGTGAATATGTGCATTTTAATTAGTTAGAATTAATAATACATTGTTTAAAAACCTACAGAGTAATACTTCAAATAAAAATTAATGTGTTCATCAGTAGTTGATGCAATGTTGAAACCAAAGGTGGACAGTAACGAAGTAAATTTACTTGAATATCTGTACTGGATGAAAGAACATCACCTTCAGCTCAACCTGGCAAACACTGAGCTTCTTGTCTTTCCCGCCGCTCCGACTCTACAGCATGACATCACGATCCAGTTAGGTTCATCAACAATTACCCCATCAACTTCGGTCAGAAATCTTGGTGTAATCTTTGATGACCAGCTGACCTTCAAAGACCACATTGCAAAGATTGCCCGATCTTGCAGGTTTGCACTACACAACATCAGAAAGATCAGGCCCTTTCTGACGGAGCATGCTGCACAACTTCTTGTCCAGGCCCTTGTCATTTCTAGGCTGGACTACTGCAATGCTCTTCTGGCTGGACTTCCATCAAACACAGTCAAACCTCTACAAATGATTCAGAATGCGGCGGCACGACTGGTCTTCAAGGAACCCAAAAGAGCCCATGTCACACCTCTATTTATCTAATTGCATTGGCTACCAATCGCAGCTCGCATGAAGTTCAAGACAATGATGCTTGCTTATAGAACAACCACAGGCTCAGCACCCGCCTACATGCACTCACTATTAAGAATCTACATCCCCTCCAGAAGTCTGAGATCTGCTAGTGAGCGACGCCTTGTGGTACCATCACAAAGAGGCTCAAAATCACTCTCCAGAACATTCTCGTTCACCATTCCTGGCTGGTGGAATGATCTTCCCACCCATATTCGGAGTGCGGGATCCCTTGCAATCTTCAAGCAACAGCTGAAAACTCATTTCTTTCAACACTACTTGACTACACCTTACTCATAAAAAAAAAAAATATATATATATATATTTTTCCTTATTTATTCCTTCCCTTGCTAGCTTGTACTTATTTAAACAATGCCTGAGACTTGGTGTTACAAGCACTTCGTTTGTCGTATTGCCTCTTCAAGATGAATCGCTTCATGTATTCCCCAATTGTAAGTCGCTTTGGATAACAGCGTCTGCAAAATGACTAAATGTAAATGTAAATGACTAAATGTACTTTACTTGAGTATTATTTTTTCTGGAAACTTGCGACTTTAACTTCACTACTTTTGAAAGACAAATATCGTACTTTTTACTCAACTACATTTATATCAAGGTCCCCAAGTCGAAAGTCGTTATATGTAACAGTTTTTCCTGTGCGCGCATTTTCAGATTTACTTAACTCTTTTGTTTCTGCGAAAATCCAGCCTGCGATCTGCCAGGACCTTCCTGTGTTGCCAAGTTTTATAATATTTCTAAGCCTGCACTTTTTCCGCCTTGCTTTGAATGGACATTTGGCTGATTTTTTTTTACAAAAATCTGGCAACGTCAGGACCTTCCCCGCTAAACTAATGTAAACGTCTGCACTACTGCACAGCTAAAAGCGCTCTAAAAAAAAAAAAAAGCCTTGTTAACTCATTAAAGCCCTTTGTAGTTAAACCATGTTTTTACTATAGTAACCATAACTATGGTATTTGCAGTAAAATCACAGTATCCACAAATGTACTATTATCTCACGATAGTAAACACATAATTATGCTATTTGTAGTAAAACTTCAGTAACCACAAAATTCATTATAGTAACTATAGTTTAATTTTTGTAGTTAAACTATGGCAAACAAATGGTAGGCTAATATATCCATAAAAATGGCTGCTACACTTTACAATATGTATATATATATATATATATATATATATATATATATATATATATATATATATATATACAACAGGCCTACTGGTAAATTGCTGCTAAAAACTGGTCAGGGAAGTATATAATTCTGAACATTATTTTATTGTCAAAACACTGCACATAAATACATATATTTTTTGCAAACAAATGATCAATAAGTAGGCTAAATGATCATACAGGACAAAATGTTTTACTTCATTTTTTTTTTTACAACTTTAGAATCAAAACTGGGAATTGATAAGAATCTAAATCAATAAGCAGAATCAGAATTGGAATGGATAAAATTCAAACAATGCCCAACCATAGACACATGTTGTGAAGTTCACTGATTTCTGAGCATTTTATGAACGCTGATCAGTTGATGCCAAAATTAAAAAGACGGTTCTTTGGTGCAACCTGCACACCCATGGCCATACTGAGAGAGTATGTTCCAGTTTTCTAAAAAAAAATTAAAGATTTGTTTTCTTTTCAATGTTTGCTTTGTTTGCCTAAAATGAACCATATCATAGACTTCAGTATCTCTTTGAAAAAGAACTTTGTAACTTTTAAACAAGTATTAAAATGAGTTCAATATAGTTGTAGGAGTGTTAAATAAACAAATAAAGATGATTATCTTCATTCAGTTGTTCCATTTCAATAGGTTTTGTAACATAAAAGCTCTTAATTCCAAAGATAATACAAGCTAATCAGTGTATTCAGTAGGTTGCATTTGTGGTATAAGTTATTGTAAGTATACAACAATGCGACAATAAAACAATGCATTTACTTTTTACTTTTGATACTTAAGTACTTTTAAAAACATGCACTTCAATACTTTTACTTAAGTAAAAATCTGTCTTTACAACTTTCACTTGTAGTGGAGTAGTATTTGACCAGTAGTATCTGTACTTTCACTCAAGTAAGGAAGTTGTGTACTTTGTTCACCTCTGGTTGAAACCCTTCTTAAACCTGAAATTATTTTTGTAAATCTAGTGGTCAAATGCTGTCACCACCCGACTAATGACTGATCTTTGTGTGAATGTCCACAAAATTGGACATATATAATCGGTAGTCTATTTTAGAAAGGAAAATTTAAAAGATTAAAAAGAGAAATTAGGGAGAATCAATGAATTATGAATAATTTATTGCTATTGTGTGAATAATATGTAATCATGCAATCCATAAAAAAGTAACTGAAGTCTGATTATGAGTATTTTAAAATGTAACTTACTCTAATTACAAATACTTAATTTTTGGAATCTGATTACGTATAATCCAGATTGCATGTAATCAGTTACTACCCAGCTCTGATTACTTATTAAATCACTAACTGTTTAGTCGTATTCGATGAGCGTAATAATTTTTTTTTTTTCTTTATATTGGCACTGGTGACAAGAACTATAATTCTATATTATCAAATATATATATATATATATATATATATATATATATATATATATATATATATATATATATATATATATATCATAAAGACCTTATTTAAAGCAAAAATAACTGTGTGATATGAATTTTGTGAAGTAAAATATACATATTGTGATATAAGATTTTGGTAATATCGCCCACACCTAGCAAAATTGATTAAATTGATTTTTTTTTATATATTTTTTTTATATCAGTTATCAGTATTTTTTGTTTATGTTTCACTAGCAGCATCACTCACCTAACAATAGATTTCAGTTGCCAATGCTGTTGTAGAAATGTATTCATAGCCAGCATTATTAATTAAAGTGAAATTGTCACATAAAAGGGAGGTTACCAAGATAAAAATGAGTAATATTCAACTGGTCATTTGATCTCTAAAAATCAACTCTCATGAGATGACCTGCTCCATTTATATTGAATCTGCTTTTAATAGCCTACTCATTGGTGTCTTCACCTCATGTGAGTCTACATGATTTTAAACAATTTTTTTTTTTTTCAAAAGCTCCAGGGGTAAAACTTTTTTAATGAGGAAATAATTACCGAGTGCACCTTTAAATAAGTGAGGAATAAAGAATGAAGATAAAAATCATCAAGCCGAGCATTCGTGGATGAATTATTGATGATTTAGTCAGTAGCGGGGTTCTTATTAGGCCTCTAATTTCTTTATTAAACAAATGAGTTTAGTTTTAATTTAAACAGTATTAAAAAATATTAAAAGTCGGATCCCCAGAAGTCCTTGTTATTCCCTGTTGGGTAAAGCTAACATTAGACTTTAAACAAAAACTTTCTCTCTCTTTCTCTCTTTGTGTGAATTTTCTTTTAAAATCTACTCTTTCGTCTCCAGCTCTTCTGTTTCAGTGTCTGTATGATATGAAAGTGAAGACACTCACTCAACTTTAATAATGCTGGAGGTGCATCACTCAGACAGTCTGTCTTTGTGAATAATACTTGTGTCATTGATAATGCTAAAGGTTATTGCCATGCTTGACCGCAAGTTTAAATTACCTGCCTCCCTGCCTGAGACTTATCTGAAAGGAGCAAGGGTGTTATAAGTCACACTTTTTCCTGGTGACATTTGGCCCTCTACTGACTTGATAGACCATCACCTTCTAGGCAGTGCTGCCATTGCTCAGTATCATTTAGAAATGGGGAATTTCCTCAAACAGACTGTGAAAGACATTCAGGTGTTTAATTCAAACTGTTAATTGAAGTAGTATGGATATCTGTTTAAATTCAATCTAAAACCAATGAGGTAAAAAAAACCCATTTTAAAACTGTCTGCAATGCAAGCAGGTAGAATGACACCAATGTTGTAATGCATGATTTCTAATATTTAAGTAAACGTTTCAGTCTGAGATTGGGTGCCTGTCATAATTGTAAGCATCTACACCAATTCCAGTGTCTCCAGCATGATCTCAATGCTTGGTAGGAAACCAAAACATGTCAGTGGACTGTTAAGCAGCATACTTGTGCACTCTGATATGAGTTACACGTAATCTGTCTTGAAGTCTAAAACTTCCAACTGGGAGGCTGAAATTACCACCATGAAATATGCATAAGATATTTTAATATGTTCTGGCTTGTTTTCAAAGTTAGGTAAAAAATATCCACTCAAGTCAGGTGGGAGTCAATATTTCATGAGAGTAGCCCAGAATGACCTGGCATCCCTGGTATGTTGTATAACAAGCACCTGGTGGGATGAATTCAAAAGAGAAAAGGCGAAATGGAAATACAACCCCTCCGGAAAACATTGCAATGTTCTAAAGTCCTGTTATAGTGTTTTTCTCTTTTTATCCTGGAAAATGGCTTAGGTGGATGTGGGCACTGGGGCAGTTTCCAGACTGAAGCATACATCACATCCATTTTGAGTTGTGAAATCTTGTTCATTT
Source organism: Onychostoma macrolepis (assembly GCF_012432095.1). Classification (NCBI taxonomy): domain Eukaryota; kingdom Metazoa; phylum Chordata; class Actinopteri; order Cypriniformes; family Cyprinidae; genus Onychostoma; species Onychostoma macrolepis. Next base: position 18,811,078 of record NC_081156.1, read on the forward strand.
GGGTTTTTACTTTGTTTAGAGGTCTAACACCTTTGCTTTGTTCAAAAACTCGCTGAGCTGCACAACAGACTCAACTCACAACTGAGTTCAAAAGAGTTTGCCGTTAGCATATTGCTAAGCTAACAACATGACACATGAAAATTAGCATATAACAATTTTCAGCAAATTGCTAGTGAATTTCACAAATAATTACTAAGAATCTGCAAGTAACAAATTCAATTAAATGTGAAATCTTAAGTAGAAAGACTGACACGGTATTTCAAAGTCTACATTCACACTGTGAGCCTTGGTGCTCAATTTCAATTTTTGCTCAGATCTGTTTTTTTTTTTGTTTGTTTTTGTATAGCTGTTTACATTTTTGTTTTAAATGAACTGGTTCTGAACTGACCCGCATGCACAAAAAAAAAAAAAACAATACGAACAAGGTTGCCAGGTTTTCAGAACAAAATCCACCCAATTGCTTTTCAAAACTAATCAAAAACTAGCCCTATCATGTTCTGGGGAAAAACAGACAGTGGAAAAAGTAACCCAATTCCGAGGGAAAACTGTAGACTTGGCAACACTTGCACAGCACACTGTCATATAGAAGTAAACACCTAAAGTAAGTAAAGAAAGATATTTATTTATCATGTGATCTGCTGCAGAAGCCAGCGAAATTGTGACAGAAATGAGCCGAGTTTTGAAACTTTTATGATACGAGCCCTCATGTTTTGCTTGTATGAGTTGTCACTGTAATACTTATGAGTTCTGACAAATAACTTTACTTCCACTGACTACCTTTTGAAATTATCTTGATAACTTTGGGTATGTTAAATCTTTTAAGAGACTCATTGAGCGCTGAATCATGACGAATGTTGATCTAGAGTGTCAAATTACCTTTTATACTTAAATTTTCATTTTATAGTTTTCATTTTAATTTAAGTTTTAGTTGTTTTGTGCTATTTAGCCTTATTTTGTTTTTATTTAACTTCAGTTTCAGTAATCTTAGTACTTAAACTTATTTTCCATTTTTATACAATTTTTTTAAGCTAATATTTATATTTTATTTTTATGCATTTTAAATATTTTTATTTAACAATACCAACACTGCATATAATATACAAATACTGTGTAAAGCAGTACAGTTTGTAACTAAATGTAACTACTTCAATCAACATTATTTGGCACAGGAGTACATAATAGTTATAAAAAACTATTTTAGTGCCATTTAGTGGATCTTTTTCACTGATCTCATTGCAGGGCATTCTGGGATTGTCATATACATTAAGGACATGTGATTCTGCCAAACAAGGTATCTTAAAAGAGAGAATAATATGCTGCTTACATTTCCGAACATCTGGGACCATTTCTATGATGTGTTAAAATGCTGTCAAAGTAGGCAGCTCACTAGATTTTGGAACAGAGTGGCTGTCGCTGGTTTAATTCTGCATGCATGCTTATGGAGTATATATAATGCATACTAAAAATAAATTAGGTCAGTTGAAAAAATTGGTTCAGCTCTCACTGGCTGCAAATAAACTGAACATGTGCAATGGCTTCTAGAAGAACCAGTAACAACCCAATTTATCTCAATCTGTCCTATAAGGTCAGTCACCTTCAAAACGTTGTCAATTTCCCATGACATTTCTTGCTATTTCATGTGTAATTTAGAAGACAGATGAAATCTATTTTTTTAGAGAAAGAGAGAGAGAAATAAATTTGGAGTGAGTCAAAATAATTTGGAGTCAAAAATAACAATACAGTGGTATGAGATTCCTCCTGTGAAAAGTTGCCATGGGAACACTGATTCATCAAAGGTCATATCTATTCGTTCACGGTCATATCTATTCATCATGAAAAACTACTGGAAATTAATAACTGATAGGATTGATAAAGGTCAAATTGTTTCACACAACAAAAGAATGGGCAAACTGAATTGTTAAAATATACAATAAAATGTTTGCAGTTTGAAATGATCTGCGGTGCTTGTACGAGAACATTTCAACTACAGATGTTTTTTGACACTTTTCTGAACTTCACTTGTTTACCTTCATTAACCAATGCCACAATTAACTGTCAGCAGCTCCTCCAGGCCACGAAAAAAAAAAAAAAAAACTCTTGTTGCAGGCCTCAGGCTACATGATTAGATTTAAGCTATCAGAACTAAAAATAAATAAAATCCTCACCCACTTACCAACTTTGTAAAGGTCAAAGCACTTCAAACAGAAACACCCGCATACAAATGATTCTAACAAAATGTATTTCTAATACGTTTCATTAATTTGTTCAGTCATTTGGGGAAAAGTAACGAAAGCTTTAAATATCCAGTGATCGCATATTAAACATGGCCTGAGGTGTTTGACCAGGATGTCAGCAAGCCTAAATCAGTGTTTAGTGTCGAATGCAAAGTCACATTTTTAGTCACACACAACATATAAAACTACCGTAAAATATAAGCTACCATTCAAAAGTTAAGGTCAGATTTTTTTTAAAGAATTTAATAATTTTATTAGAACAAAGACACATTGAATTTATCAAAAGTGACAGCAAAGACATTTAAAATATTACAAAACATTTCTATTTGCTGTTGTTTTGAATTTTCTATTCTATTTATATTTCTAATAGTGACCTAAAAAAAAAAAAAGCCCAAAATTAAGCCACATGACTGTTTTCTACATTGATAGTAAACAAACAAACAAAAAAAATAAATGTTGCTTGTGCAGCAAATCAGCATATTAGAAGGATTTCTGAAGGATCATGTGACAATGTAAACTGAAATAATGGCTGCTGAAAATTCATATTTGCCATCACAGAAATAAATAACATTTTAAAACATTTTCAAATAGCAAAAGGTTATTGTAAATTGTAATAATATTTCACAATAATACTGTTTTTAGTGTATTTCTGATCAAATAAATGCAGTCTTGGGTAGCATTGAAGACTTCTTTCAAAAACTTTTTTTTTTCTTTTTTTTTTAATGGAAGTGCATCTTCTTTAAAGATCATGAAATTAAAATTATAGTTTTGTTTAGTTCATTTCTGATTAAGTTGATTTTATATTTATAATGTTATCATACTGACATTATATTTGTAATAATGAATAATGGACCAAAATACTAAAGACTTAATCTAATGACCAATCACATGCTCTTTAGAACAAGACTGCCCTGCCCCCTAATACCACCTGCAATCAAATAGATCTCAAATAATGTATTAGATTTAATGTATTTGTTTTTGTTTAGATTATTATTATTAATGAACACCAAAACAACTTACAAGAGTTATTTTATGAGGCTTTAATTAGTCAATTACAAAGTAGGCAACATATTTTTTAAGTAAACAGCAGCAATTTTTGATTTGTGGTGTAGTAACCGTAGCATAATGACAGTGACACTAACTCCCATCAAGCTATGTTTTTCTCTATAACATTACCCAGGCTTCAAAGAGAACTACCCGATAAATGGCACTGGCTCCCATAATCAAAACAATTTACTCCTAAAATTGCTTGCGGATTGACATGCAGAAGCAACCCGCCTGTGATGTGAGCGAAATATATCCAGTATTAGCATCTGAAAAGTGCTGTAGTTGCCAGCCACCAGCAACTGGGCATTTGAGAGAGATGAGAGCTAGATTCAGTTCCTCAGCAGCAAGCTGATGAGATGTCACATCTCCACATGAATATTTATGAGACTCGTGGTCGTGGGCGGCCTGGGAATATCAGAGCCTTTTACACAAGAGTTGTGCGGCGTGTGACTTAGTAGAGTGCTTATATGATGACGTCACGTCTAATTCATTCTTCTAACAGCTGGAAGTGGTTTAAAGTGGGATGTTGAGATTGTCCAGTGGGAATAACAGTATAAGAAACCACTGCTTTTGCCATTAACTAGGAGTCCCTGGAGGCTCAATATAGAGTTAAAGTGAAACACTATTCCTCCTCATTAACACTTGATACTGAACTCTCACTCTTATGAATATTTACTAGGAAGGAGAAAATGGCTCAGAATCCATTTTTATTCATTACCGTAGTAAATGTTTACATAAGTGAGAGTTTAGCTGTTAATTAGAGAATATAATATATATACATAGAGAGAGAGATAAGAATATATAAGAGAAGAGCTCAAATACTGCTGATAACCGTTCCAACCTACACCAAGACTATGTCAGATTATTTTATACTCTTATGTTAACATTATTCCAAATGACAAGTATGCTTTTTGCTACTGCCATTCCTTTTAGTGCTTTAGCACACATCAAATCACCCTTATTAGTGGTGAGAAATCCTATTTTTAGTGTGCATTTCTCAGCGTGGGTAGATCAGCATTCTACATAATAAATAAAAAGCCATTAAAAAAATAATAAAATAAAATCTCCAACTACTACTACTATTAACACTAATCATCATAATAACCGTAATACTAACCATAACAATATTATAAGAAATTCATTTTCTAGAATATTTGCAAATAAAAAACACTCTTATAACTATTAGTAATAACAACATCAATATTTATAGTATATTCTGCACAAATACCTAGTTTTTAAATACAAATGAACTGTTGATATTTAAATCATACTACTATTGCTTTCACTACTACTAAAAACGTCATCATAATCATCATATTTTCTAGTATATTTTGCACACATTTCTAGAAAAAAATATTGCATTGATACTGAAAAGGATACTACTACTACTACTACTAATAATAATAATAATAATAAAATTAATATAATAATCATCGTCATGAATTATATTTTCTAGCATATGTTGCATAAATAACTTGGTCTTTATCATTAAAATACTACTACAGCTAATCTAAATACTACTACAATTAATCTAAACTAAAATAAGGAGAAGAAGGAGAGGAGGAGGAAGAAGAAGAAGAAGATTTTTTTCTAGAATATTTTACACAAATACATAGGTCTATGGTCTCATTTCAAGTTGAGTTTGCAGTGGCTTTTAAAGACGAGACAATCTCAGACTGAGACGAATTAAACACAGAATGTGATTTGTCTCAAGAAGCAGGGAGAATGTTTAAAGACAAGCATTAAATCTAAACCTCATGCTTGGCACTATTCTGCAATGCCCGGCCCACAAATATACCCTTCCAGCCGGTAGAGAGATAAGCAGAAGCATTTGCCCATATGAAGCAAATAGGTTCGTTGAGAAAATCAATATTGGATGCATTTGAATCTGTCTATTATGTGGAGGTGTTTTCATCAAGCCACTTTGATGAAAGCAAAAGAACCAAATAAGAAAGCGGTTCTTGAAATATATTTCCCCTCCAAAGAGACAGACACATACATGTGCTTTTAATTTCAAGAACATTTTTACTTGTCAACATTTTTGTTATATATTTTTAAAGCTGCATCTAGTTTTGGCCATGTCAATTTTAACAGCAATTATAATTTAAATAAAAAGCAAAAGCAAATTACATCTAAAAATTTTAAAAATTAAAGTGTTATATGATTAAACAAGCACATATTCTGTGCCATAGACAGATCAATGCATCACTCTCTATTATAATGACCTGAAGTAACGACATGTAAAAAAAAAAAAAGAAAACCATTACAACATTATATATGCATTACTGTGAACAGACTGCTCATGTTTGCAAATGAAGCATTCCTGACATATGTGAGACCTCATGGGTATATGGAAGACTGGCAAAGAGAATAAACACCCCGATATTATAATCCCATTTAAAATGCTAAGCAGATCCATTTAAACCATTTGCCTGCGCTGACAAATCATATCCTTAACAAATTCATACGTATAAATATTTTAAACACAGTAGCAGGAGATGATTACGGGTACAGATTTAATGCAGTGCAATTGCATTTGGTTGGAAAACGGTCGCTCGTTGAAAATGTGGGGGTAGAATGAGAGGAGTTCCTGACCTTGGTGGATGTGCTTTGTGTCCATCAGTATTCCATTATGTTTGTGCTCCCATTTTTATGGTGATTGGAGCACATCAATCACATTTAAAATTCTAACAGTCTTGCCCACCACTGTGAGAACAAATGAAATGTCACAGGAATCTCATAGCGATCTTCTCGGGAACGCTGAGGCCAATGGATTCAGGGTAATGTGATGTACTATATATATATATATATATATATATATATATATATATATATATATATATATATGGCCTGATACTCTAATGGTTCAGGAGCCTTTACGTGGTATTTGCACCTTCACTGGTTGAATGTGAATGTGAAAAGACCATCAAACATCCTGCTTCTGTTGTACAGCAAATATTATCAGTCTTTTGAATGTGTATAATGCATCAACGCATTACACATTGATCATTGCATATGCTTTAAAGTTCGAGTGCATATGCATGTACGTACACAAATGTAAGATGTTGATGGATGAGATGACCCTATACGATGACATTTCATCATTTAGATGCCATCAGTAATTCAAAAAGGGCCTTTTCCCAATGCAGACAGAATATCAAAGGAGTTTAACTGTATGCAATAAGGTCACCTTGTGATTTGCCATTGATCAGTGCCAGTTTCAGTCTCTATTCCGGGTGAGACACTGGTCTAAAGGGCAATTATCATTCCTGAAGTGTGCAGTTAGGCTTTCAGAGATCCCTTGCTCATTCTGATTTTAGCTCCTTTGTTTAGCATGTACGAGGAAACATCTGCAATGCTGCTGCGACAATCGGCGTGTTTGTCTTTCTGGGGGTTTTCATCAGCTCATTATTTCTCCACATCGACTGGTGATGGCCAGCCGTAGGTGAATTGAATGTGCAGACGGCCCAGTTCCTGGGCAGCAGAGTGAAAGACAGTTGGATATGTTTTTAGAAGATGGACTACGACTCATACATGGCAGGTGAGCTCATGCTTAGCAGCAGACATTTCCCAGTGCTGAATGGCTCACAGATCTGCCTAAGGCTACTTGAATACAAATGGCATCTGCATCCTCTCCTTTCCACAATCCTATAGTGCACAATATAGGTTTTATCAAACTTTATACAGAATTAGCTGTCAACGAAAAGTGTTGGAGGAGCCTACTGAAGTGTATCTTGACAAGCTTCAAATCACTTATCATTTCAAGCAGTCAAAATACTATTTTGAAATGTAGTTAGCTTCAGTACAGTGTACTAAGGAGTAGCCGACTACGAGATATTTCAGGCAAAATTATTGTTTAGAAATATATAAATCCGATTATACAATTATCAAAAAAGAAACAGTACAAGTACAAACAAATAAATGGTTTATGTGACACAAAAACAATGCCAAACCTATACAGGTAGTGTAATTGTTTCTTCAGCTTTAGGCACTTTTTGGATTTATATTAAAACTGATAGACATTTAAAAAGATTTATTTGAATGAGGTAATTTATAAAAAAATTAAATAAAACAAAACTTTATGTTTAGATTTTATTGGTTTACCATTATTGCAGACCCAGACTTTCAATCCCTACAGGTGGAGCTGGGGAAGGTGCAGGGTTTCTATCTATATGTAATGTTAATTAACAAAAAAGGATATACGTTGCAATCCTATAGATAAGACCCCAGCACCCACCTGAGCGAATATCATAATTTAGTCATTTGATAACTGCTGTTACTTTCTCCACTTCATCAGTTCCAGCAGCAGCAAAACAGCTCATTAATTCATGACGTGCAATGATGAGACGGACAAAGTTAGACAACGCATGCCATTTTTACGCTCTCATGCAAATAAAAATTGTCAGAGTTACAGTGCAAAGTTACTATCGGCGTGTCTTCAGCAATTATATATGCTCTAAACTGTGTTTTGCTCTAGCTGTATAAACACAGATGTACTTAGGATTTAGCTGTTAATTGCATTTAGATGCTGCTAATATTTTGCTTGATATTTTGCTCCTGCATGCAAGCAAACTGCTAACATGACACTTAGTTTAAACTTCATTATGGTTGCTCATTTTTGGATTCAATCAAAGGATTAGTTCACTTTCAAATTAAAATTTCCTGATAATTTACTCACCCCCATGTCATCCAAGATGTTTATGTATTTCTTTCTTCAGTCGAAAAGAAATTAATGTTTTTGATGAAAACATTCCAGGATTTTTCTCCATATAGTGAAGTTCAATGGACTCCAAACAGTTGAAGGTCAAAATTACAGTTCCAGTGCAGCTTCAAAGGGCTATAAACGATACCAGACAATGAATAAGGGTATTATCTAGTGAAACGATCGGTCATTTAAAAAAATAATAATAATACAAATGTACTGTATATGCTTTATAAACACAAATGCTTGCCTTGCTCTGTGATGCGCGTTCATGACGTCATGTAATACCTAATTACTTTGAAAAGGTCACGCTTGACGTAGGTGGAGGTACCGAGTTCAAGTTGAACGTGCAAATACTAAAGTTAAGTCAAATGCCGTTTACAAAAAAGGTTATCGTTTATAGCTCTTTGAAGCTGCACTGAAACTGTAATTTTGACCTTCAACCGTTTGGAGTCCACTGAACTTCACTATGGAGAAAAATCCTGGAATGTTTTCATCAAAAACATTAATTTGTTTTTCGACTGAAGAAAGAAATACAATAGGTACGGAAAGTATTCAGACAACCCTTAAATTTTTCACTCGTTGTTATATTGCAGCCATTTGCTAAAATCATTTAAGTTCATTTTTTTCCCTCATTAATGTACACACAGCACCCCATATTGACAGAAAAACACAGAATTGTTGACATTTTTGCAGATTTATTAAAAAAGAAAAACTGAAATATCACATGGTCCTAAGTATTCAGACCCTTTGCTCAGTATTTAGTAGAAGCACCCTTTTGATCTAATACAGCCATGAGTCTTTTTGGGAAAGATGCAACAAGTTTTTCACACCTGGATTTGGGGATCCTCTGCCATTCCTCCTTGCAGATCCTCTCCAGTTCTGTCAGGTTGGATGGTAAACGTTGGTGGACAGCCATTTTTAGGTCTCTCGAGAGATGCTCAACTGGGTTTAAGTGAGGGCTCTGGCTGGGCCATTCAAGAACAGTCACGGAGTTGTTGTGAAGCCACTCCTTCGTTATTTTAGCTGTGTGCTTAGGGTCATTGTCTTGTTGGAAGGTAAACCTTCGGCCCAGTCTGAGGTCCTGAGCACTCTAGAGAAGGTTTTTGTCCAGGATATCCCTGTACTTGGCCGCATTCATCTTTCCCTCGATTGCAACCAGTCGTCCTGTCCCTGCAGCTGAAAAACACCCCCACAGCATGATGCTGCCACCACCATGCTTCACTGTTGGGACTGTATTGGACAGGTGATGAGCAGTGCCTGGTTTTCTCCACACATACCGCTTAGAATTAAAGCCAAAAAGTTCATTCTTTCAATCAGATAATCTTATTCAGGTGTTTTTTAGCAAACTCCATGCGGGCTTTCATGTGTCTTGCACTGAGGAGAGGCTTCCGTCAGGCCACTCTGCCATAAAGCCCCGACTGGTGGAGGGCTGCAGTGATGGTTGACTTTCTACAACTTTCTCCCATCTCCCGACTGCATCTCTGGAGCTCAGCCACAGTGATCTTTGGGTTCTTCTTTACCTCTCTCACCAAGGCTCTTCTGCCCCGATAGCTCAGTTTGGCCGGACGGCCAGCTCTAGGAAGGGTTCTGGTCGTCCCAAACGTCTTCCATTTAAGGATTATGGAGGCCACTGTGCTCTTAGGAACCTTAAGTGCAGCAGAAATGTTTTGTAACCTTGGCCAGATCTGTGCCTTGCCACAATTCTGTCTCTGAGCTCTTCAGGCAGTTCCTTTGACCTCATGATTCTCATTTGCTCTGACATGCACTGTGAGCTGTAAGGTCTTATATAGACAGGTGTGTGGCTTTCCTAATCAAGTCCAATCAGTATAATCAAACACAGCTGGACTCAAATGAAGGTGTAGAACCATCTCAAAGATGATCAGAAGAAATGGACAGCACCTGAGTTAAATATATGAGTGTCACAGCAAAGGGTCTGAATACTTAGGACCATGTGATATTTCAGTTTTTCTTTTTTAATAAATCTGCAAAAATTTCAACAATTCTGTGTTTTTCTGTCAATATGGGGTGCTGTGTGTACATTGAGGAAAAAAAAATGAACTTAAATGATTTTAGCAAATGGCTGCAATATAACAAAGAGTGAAAAATTTAAGGGGGTCTGAATACTTTCCGTACCCACTGAATATAAACATCTTGGATGACATGGGGGTGAGTAAATTATCAGGAAATTTTAATTTGAAAGTGAACTAATCCTTTAAGCAGACCATGCAATACACACAGTGATGTGGATTAGAAGAGCATTCACTTATCTTAGACTTTGAATTCGCTGTTCTGAAGCAAGCTGCGAACTGCTACAACAAGCACTAGCCATACATTTGAATGTTGAGCAGAGAGCTCTTTGGCTAAGGATACAGGAGAGAACCAATCAGCTGTGCCATGTGATAATGATGTCATTAGGTCAGATTGAGTTAGACCTATCGTACTGCGCCATCTAGAGTTTCATGCCAGAACTCTGTATTTATGTTGTTAAATGCTGTAAAACATCTTGCAAACAATTGAGCTTCTGTAACGCCACCAAAAATGTAGTTAAAAGCATCACTACTTTTAGTAAGTTTACTTTGATTATGACTTACAGCGATTTAAAAATGTAATAATCTATCTTGGCCTACTCTGGTACTTAAAATTTCAAGCAGAGGTTCCTCACCATCCTACCGAGCATGATGAATGAATCAGGCTGTGTTGCTGGTCTTTGACTAAGGGAGATCTTTGAATCAGAATGTTGCTCTGAGCTCCGTCTCTAAGGTCTTATTAGATGGACTTTGTGAGAGATTTTGCTGTGCTGCAATACCCTGAATCCAATAGCATTAACAGTCCTATGCATGTTTATGCAGACACAGAAACATTGCTTTAGGACAAGAGCCCATAAATTGGCCACAGCCAACAATTGTTGAGACCACTGAAAATGCGACTACATCGAATTTTTCAAATGTAATACTTTTTTCCATTAAATGTTATATATTATCAGTATAACAGTTAGAGTGAAAAGTTGAAATGAAACATGAATTTCAGAACTCACGATCATGTACTCTAGCATGATTTGGGATTATCCATAAGCATCCTGTCAGAAGCAAGAACTTCTGATTTCATGCACAGCGGAGTTCACACGGTCACTATATTTAGTAAGAACAAATTTAACCTAGAAATAGTGCAGAATTTCTATTTCTTTCCAGGTTTAAATTGCGATAAAAATAAAATTTTTAAATCCAGGATTTTCATTGTGTTCTCAGACAGAGAGAGAGAAAAGATTATAGATAGATAAAACACTACTATTTAAAATAAAATATACATTTTCTGTTAATAGTTTATACAAAATTGTTAAGCAGCACAACTGTTTCCAGCATGGATAACAATAAGGAATGTTTCTTGAGCATTAAATCAGCATATTAAAATGATTTATGAAGGATCATGCGACACTGAAGACTGGAGTAATGGCTGCTGAAAATTCAGCTTTGAAATCACAAGAAAAAAAAACAAAAAATTATTAAATATTATTATTATTTTTAATACTATTTCACAATATTACACAATATACAGTACTATATGTATACAGTAAAAACAGAATAAATGCAGCTTCTGTGAGCACAAGCGATTCCTTTCAAACATGTTAAAACAGTCTCCAAACTTTTGAACATTAGTTTACCTATATATGTATATATGCATGCTTTATAAAATGTGCTAGTTTTTGAGCCCTCTAATCTCCTCAGCTGACATTCTGTTTGATCTTCCCTGCTTCATTACTAGTGCAATTTCTAACAGCAGAGAATCAGGCCAGTCCAAATCTGCAGCTTATAATTGGGCCTCAACCATAGCTAGCCAGATGCGATATTACCCCACTGAATGAACTGCTCCTAATACCTCGCTGCTTTTCTGAGACATGCTCTTTGATGACACTATTGGAACAACTATCGTGCACAGATGCTTACAACAACCAGGTTTCAGAATAGTTTTATTTTCCACGGTAATAAGGTTCATTTTGCTGTGGAATGATGCTGTAATGATAGCACTAAACAAAAGTAGCGCACTGCCATGTATTTGTCCGTCTATTGGCTGTTTATCAGAGTCAGCAGCCAGGACTGTGTCCACAAAACCAAATACCATTCCTGTAGTGTAAGGTACACAATGTAAGTCCAGTAAACAATGTAAAGTGATCTAACATGTGAAGCACTGTAGCAAAAGGGTGACAAGGTGGCTGATTTAATTGTGTAGTCACTGTGATGTCCCCTGCGGTATCTGACGTGTCCTTATTTTGTAGCCAGCTAGAGGCAATTATCTAAGCTTAGCCTCACAATTTGCCCTCTTGGCATGTGCTGTTCCACTGTTTGCTTTCAATGTTCTCTAACTGTTGCAGAGAACGTGTCGCGCAAATACATTGGCACAACATTCCGATGATATTGTAAGTTGATATATGCCATCTCATCTCTGGTGTGGCTGATTGTGATGCATGATGCATCAGCTAAATGCATCAACTGAAAGAGGTGGTTTGTCTGCACTGTTTTCTGGTCAGCCCTGATTGCTGTGCTCGGTGAGTAAGAAGCAGTGTACCATCACCAGCCTGCTACCATACAATATACCTGCCCCACTGCTACTAAATATTAATACACATGTAGCCATTTTTCTGCAGTTTCTTAAGCCTGTAAATTATGGCTAAAATATAGGGTTGAGTAAAATGATGAAAATAAGAATGAAATAAAGGTCATCCTCGCAGGCTACATGCAATAACAGAGTGAAGTCCGGTTTACAAACAAATAACTATTTTAAACCAACATAGGCTCATTAGAAATATGTGCCTCTACCTTTCTGCGAAACTCAAAAAATTTACCTATACACATTAATCACTGCAGTTTCCAGTTGAAATGAACACTAGAAGAAGTAAATCTCAGACAACTTTTATTCCTTTTCAAAAAAAATATGATTTGCAGGTCCACAGTTTTGATTAATAAAGCCTAATTTCCGCATACTTACTGGAGGAATATTATGTTATGAATTCAAAATAATTTTAACATGCTGCGAGATTTGTGTCGTCACATAGAAACGTAGCAAGGTCATCAGTAAAATAGTCCATGTGACATCAGTGGTTCAATCATAATTTTATGAAAACCTTTTGTGTGCAAAGAAAACAATAATAACATAATTTATCTTTCAATTTATATTCTTATAATTTATAATTCAACAATTTTCTTCTCCCCGAGTTACTGTCTTCTGCCATTTAGAAATGTATTTAGAGGCACGTATTTCGAATGAGCCTGGGTTGTTTTAAACTGGTTCTTTGTAGTAAGTAAACAAACAGTGCAACCAGAGTAATCTGATTCATGAACAAATTACTGTTTTAAACTGTTTCCTTTTAGTGACTCAAACACATACGGCACAACTAATGGTTTAATATCAAATTACTCTTTATATATATATACTGTTCTGTAAACATGCAGTTCAGTCATTTACGGTAGAGACCATTGCATTCTACAACTTTGTTAAAAATTCTGGTAGTGGCAACCACATTTACAAAAATGCTATACTTTGTGTACAGAACCAAACTGAACAACTAGCTGTTAATGACATATTTAAATACGTACCAGAGTTGTGTCACTTTTCTGTATGTGTGGGTGCAAGAAATGACAAGGAACAAGGTACGTCTGGACTCATTAGTGTTGCCAGATCTTGCTATAAAAAAATAAAAAAATAAAAATATGAACAAACCCATAATAAAGCAAAGAAAAGTGCACTTTTAGATAAACAAGGCAACATATGATGTCTGCTGGTGTTGGTCCATTGTGTTTTATCAAGTCCAAAGTCAATGCAGGAGATTTTGGAGGACTTTATGCTTCTATCTGCTGACAAGCTTTATGGAGATGCTGATTTCCTTTTCCAGCAGGACTTTAGCACCTGCCCACAGTGCCAAAATCACTTCCCAGTGGTTTGCTGGCCATGGTATTACTGTGATTGACTGGACAGCCAACTCGCCTGACCTGGACCCCAAAGAGAATCTATGGGGTATTGTCAAGAGGAAGATAAGTAACATACGACAAAACAATCTAGACAAGTTGAAGGTCGCTATCAAAGCAACCTGGGCTTCAATAACGCCTCAGCAGTACCACAGGCTGATCGCCTCCATGCCACGCCACATTTAAGCAGTAATTTGTGCAAAAGGAGCCCCCATCGAGTATTGAGTGCATAATTAAACCTACTTTGGAGATCCTGAACATTTCTGTTTTGTAAATCGTTTTTTGATTGGTCTTTGAGAAAATATTCTAATTTTATGAGATACTGAATTTTTTATTTTCCTAAGCTGTAAGTCGTAACCATCAAAAAAAAAAAAAAAAACCTCTTGAAATATTTCAGTTTGTGTGCAATGAATTTAGAATATAAGAATGTTTGCTTTTTTGAATTAAATTACAAAAAATAAAGACCTTTTCCATGATATTCTAATTATTTGAGATTCACCTGTAGCTATATGTGTGTGTGTGTGTGTGTGTGTGTGTGTTTGTGTTACTAATATTTACATGTTATATACTTTTGTTACTAATGTGCACCCTTTATTTGTAAGTAAGGTACAAAGGTAAAAGATATATCCCCAGTGACAGCTTTTGTTTACTGAGAGTGTGTAACAATTCACACACATATTACTCTTTTAAACTGGTCCTTCTTTGAGAGACAAAAACATCACATACACATAACAACCAGTGCAGTCTGATTTACAAACAAATGCCTCTTATGAGTGAGAGTTTCTTTCATATTGTACAAAATATTACCTTCAGGGGTTAAAGCAAACAACAAATCCTGAGCCTGAACTTTTTTCAGGGTTTGGGGGGTTGCGGGGGTGGACACATACACAGGGTTGTATTTGGCAAAAAAAAACAAACAAACAAACAAAAAAAAACATTATTTGACAATTATTTTCCTTGAAACTAACTAGTAACGTATCTGCCATTGCCATTAGCCCTTGTCAGGCTCAGGCTACAAATTATGGTGGGCTATTTGAAACAGCAATACCAAGAAAGGTTGCTCACTACAATATTGTGCAAAACATTTAGGATGATTTTGATATCAAGTTTTGCTGGTTGGCTTTTTCCTTGACAGGGTAGAAGATGACCTACAATCTAAAACATGACATTTCTGAAATTGTTCTGTTGAAAACAAATAATGGTAAATTAAATACTATGGAAATGAATATAAAATAGGAAATATACAAAGACACTTTACAGTTAATTGAACTGAACTACAGTTCAGTTCAATTAACAACAACAAAAACATTCAAATGCTCCAAGAACTGGTAACTTCAACAGTGTTCGTACAGATACTGCAAAATGAAATTCCAGGACTTTCAAGGACTTTTCAAGCACTACTTTTTTGGTTTTCAAGGACTAAAATCAGATCTCACTTATCAAACAATATTATTATTGTATTTTAAATTCTAATAAATAAACTAATAAAACAAAATGGTACAAATAAAGAGCATCACATGCAAAGAATGCAATGACCATGGCAACTATGGCAAAGTTATTGCTTTCCTTATGCAAACTGATTTTTTTTTTTTTCATGAATATACAGTATTGTTGACCTGAAGAATGAAAGCTATATCATACACTTTTATTATGAGCTATATCACTGCTTATCGACACTAGGGGTGTGACAATACACTTAGCTCACCAGATGAGACAAAATGCAGATACTTGGTTCACTGGGATGACACAATGTTTTAATACTTTAAGAAATGTTCAAATTACAAAATATGTGTCTTTTAATCACTAAACGTAAAACAATGCATTTGTATTTTGAAATGTTTTAACTAATCTAGGGCTTAACTAATGATTATTTTGCTAATCAAGTAATCTACTGCTTACTGACAAGTGAGTAATCTGATATTTTTTACAAATACAAATAGTGTGTAAGTGAAAAACAGGCTTTATCATGACTATATTTATATATAAACTAAGGCAATAATAATTAGCATAGCTCAAATAAAGTATCAAAACCAAGTACATGGTTTAATTGAATAACACTGTTAAAATGTATAATGTAATATGCCTATAACAAGTACCTGCAGAGGGCGCCAACGGCCTGGTGATTTTTCATGTGATTCAACGATGTTTAAATCCATTTAATTTTAATATTTGGCCACATGCAAAGTCAGACACTTTCATTTTGAAATCGTGATGTATAATAAATCGCACATTTAGAAATATGTTGGCCTAGGTTTATAAATGATTTATGTTACAAATCAAGTAATTTTTTCCCAGATGAAGAGTTTAGCCCCTTTTCACACATAGTCTTTACTGGTAAACAACCGTAGATCATGTCTGAACAGGACCTTTTCAAAACTACTGGTATATTTGTTCTGGCAATCCAGAGATCCGGCACGGTGCCGGAGAACTTTAAGCCCTGTACCTTGAATTTGTCCAAATGTTTCTGAAACAAATCAAATCAAAATGTAATCAAATCTACAAACTGTGAATTAGAATATTGATTGAATTCCCATTTGATTCAATATCGCAGCCCTATTAGTAGAATGCATAATCATTTGTTTCTGTTACTCACTTCATAATGTCAATTAATGTGCATTATTTTTTTAGAAAAGAAAAGAAAAGAAAAGACATGCATGGTTACCCAAGGTTTCAGCCCTGCTGCGGTTCTCCTGGAGGCATCATGTTTGCTGAAGTTTGTTTGTATTCACTCAACTGCATCCACCTGGGTGTCTGTCACAATCCTGAGTGGAAAGAAAAAAAAAAAAAAAAGAAGAAGAAAATGTTGGAAATATTTTAATTTAATTTTAATTGCATCCGAATGTTAACTTAAAAAATTTACTATTTTAATTTGTGTATTATTTTTAAAAATGAATTAGGTTACACTTTATTTTAAGGTGTCCTTGATACAATGCAATTATACATTTAAGTACTGACTAATATTTATTAACTATACATGTACTTACTATATGGTTAGGGTTAGGATTAGGGTTACTTGCATGTAATTATGCATAATTAATTGTTATTATAATAGTAAGTACATGTAACATCTGTAACAAGGACAAATTAAAATAAAGTGTTACCATGAATTGAAGTATATGTAACCATTTGATTTGAACTTTAGCTTAAAATGTTATTTTTATTTAGTTTTATATCACAAAACAGCCTTACTTCACTGCCCATACCCACAAACACAGGTTAACTCTCAGTAATCCTCCGCTTTATTGTTTTGCCCGACTGCTGCAGGCGTTTCATATGTTTCAAAGAAAGATTATGTCATGAAGCTTTTGCCTCAGAGTGGTTTGCTTTCTATTATTGGTGTAAATCAAGTCACATCCCAACAGTCTGTATCACCAGGGCTTGTCAGTCTATACTACAATATCGTGCAATCCATTAGGGAACCTTTCGAAGTTGCCTTTGGTGCACTTTTTACATCTTTCAAAAGTGTTCTGTTAGTTTCGACTCAAAAAGGAAAGTGAAGCCATTTGCCATTTGCCATATGCTCGCCACAGTGAATGGCACACATCAACACATTAACATTCTCACATGCAGACCGAATCTATAAAAATAGCTCATTATGACAACCAATGCCTGAGCTTCCCCTGTGCTTGCCCCCATAAACACATCTGAGTACATTTAATACATTCTTCCAAGTATTACAGAGTTTCCTCTCAGGTGAGCGTCATGTAAAATAATAGTGGATGGAGCTCAGG
The DNA here is from genome assembly GCF_012432095.1 of Onychostoma macrolepis. Taxonomy (NCBI): domain Eukaryota; kingdom Metazoa; phylum Chordata; class Actinopteri; order Cypriniformes; family Cyprinidae; genus Onychostoma; species Onychostoma macrolepis. The sequence continues at coordinate 18,828,752 of NC_081156.1, forward strand.
GGATTTCAGCCCCCCGATCTAATCCCATAAGCCAAGTGTATGGCCAGAAATGAGGTCAGGTGGAATCTCTTCCTCTACAAAAACCAATTTACCGAGTACGAGTGGAGAGAACGCACCAAGACTCATTGAGTTCCAGCAAATCGAGTTTGTGAGACTTAGCAGGTCCCTCACCTTACTCAAAAAGACAGTCAAGCAGCCATGGTCAAGTGCTGTGGTCGTGTATCTAATGAGACTGAATGGATGTAGGATGACTGTGTGTGAAGTGACGAGGCCGAAACAAATTAAAGAGCTCTCCATGTAAAGAGAGTGAAGGGAAATAGACTGGCAGAGAAAATAGACTTCTCTCATGCATTCCAATAATGGCACCTCAGCGGTCAAATTATCACACTAGATGCAGGCTGCTCCGCAAGCACAGCAGGGTTGATGGGGTCTGAAGGTGGTCTCCTTCACTCCTCCTGTGCCTCTCAGATACTGCGCTTGGACTCTGAGCCCTTTCTTCTCTCAAAGGAACTGAATCGCAGCAAGCTCCATATGGATCTACATTCACCAGAGAAATGAACCATCGCTGTCACATGCCATCTGATGGAAGGAGCACCAGGGAAATCTTAAAATTACTGTGTTTTTCTCTCTCCTGCCTGATAAATTATATGTGGTTTTTCATCAGCAATGCAACGGATTGTCTTTCAAATACCCTTATTGAGATGATATCCCTACCCATCTGTCACAACTTTATGCTGAATCTCCCACTGCGGGTATGGTGAAACATTTTTGACATTGAAATATTTGCTGCACAATAAAGCGTTTAATAATTTTCATTAATAAGTGAATGGACGAGGAAAACTGTCAAACAACCTGTTATTGTTATAGAGCTCAGAGCCCACACTGCTCCCTAAGCAAAACAATCACGCATTTGTTTTCCTATCATGGTGGACAGTTTCAATGACTTTTTTTTTTTTTTACACTGAGATGATTATATTTTCTATCTCTTGTCCCTATCCACCAAAAAAAAAAAAAAAAAAAAAGACAGAAGAATCAGCTGAAAGAAAATTCAGGAAATAAAGTGTTCTTCAACCTTGATCCATAAATTGAAAGTTAAGTTATTAAATATAAACAAGTACATAGACCACTATTCAATAGTTTGAAGTCTATAAAAGTCTCTTTTGCTCACCAAGTCTGCATTTATTTATTAAAATACAGTAAAACCTGAACTTTTATTACATTTCAAAACTATAATTTTCTATTTAGAAATATGTTATGTATAACTGTATAAGTGTAATTTATTCCTGTGATGACAAAGCAGAAATTTTAAGCCATTAATCCAGTTTTCAGTGTCACATGATCCTTCAGAAATACTTCTAATATGTTGATTTGGTGCGTAAAAAAAAAAAAAAAAAAAAAAATCTTTTTCCAGCTGTTCTGCATAATATTTTTGTGTAAACTGATACTTTTTTTTTTTTTGTCCAGGATTCTTTGATAGATAGAAAGTTCAAAAGAACATTATTAATTTGAAATACAAATCATTTGTAACATTAAAAATGGACTTACATCACTCTTGATTAATTTAATGTGTCCTTGCTGAAAAAAAGTATTATTTTTAGTGAGTCTAAAAATACAGAAACTTGGCACTATAGGTGACATTTAAAACAGATCTGTTTTTTTTTTTTTTTTCTGTCTGTAAGGCACATGATGCATAAAAAAAAAAAAAACCTCAAGCACTGTTCGCAGCCTCAATTAAAAAAAATGTAAATCATTCTGAAATGTCATTAAAATGCAATTGTGAATTCTAATCTTCTAAACCATTTAAATATTTTTTGTTTTGTTTTTTTTAGCTAACTTTACCTAATTTATTTTTATCCCATTTTACAAATTTGGATGTCTCCAAAAGAAGGGTTTGTCATATTTAGCTCACTTCTGGATACAAATTTGTCCCCAAAATATGGTTATGTAGGCACACACAAACAAACACACACACACACACACACACACACATTACTCTGCTAATCTACATCACTCAAAATGACAGGCAGTACAGATGTTATTTGAGTTGTAGGAAACATCATGGCACACTATGACCACATTTAAACCTGGTCTTGATTTTTTTTACAGACAAAGCAACAACAACAACAAAAAAAAGTTTCTATAAAAAAGCACACTTTTGCTTTCAAACATATTTATACATGTTCAAATTTCACCGCAACTGTGATCATTTTTGTTTCAGTTCAGCGACCTGTATTAACTTGTGGTTCTGACTTTCTCCGAATGTGGTTTCAGTGATCAGATCATACAACATTTTGGAACTCATTTTCTAACCTACTGTAATCGGATCACTGAATGCTAATACGGGGTGCAAACGGGGCATATATGTTCACATCTGCCTCTTTCGATGCACTATGTGTGTGAGTAGTTAAGAGATCACAGAGCGTATCCAGTAGAAGCTCGACTCACAGCTGGAGGCCTGGATGATCTCAACGCCTTGATGGTTTGGCCTCCACTGAAGCTTGCAGGACTTTAGAGACTTTCCACCCCCACACTTGGACCCCCTCACTCCAAAAAAAAAAGAAAAAAAAAAGAAGAGATTCTGTGTTATAGCCCACCATGTGCTGTGAGGATTATCTCTTAGTCTAACTCAGGATGGAAGCTTGCCATGCCATCTGCTCCGAGGATGATCAGACTGGGGGATTCACGCCAAAGCCTGACCGGCAGTAAATTAAGGTAAAGTGTTTATGATGAGGAAACCCAGAAATACAAATAACTGCATTCTGTATCACCCAAGCATGTTTTTAGCCACACCATTAGTGTGCTCAACGGCTTTGCATACGTAGGTTGTAAGTAAATGGAAGACCAGACCGGGATTGGAGTCACAGTTAATGGTCCAATTACAGAAGATAATGGTGCCTTGTTTAACTGCTTACTAGGTTGTAGGTAGAGATATTTAGTGGTTGTGCGTGCTGTTTGATTATGTTGCATCTTGATCAAACTGCCCAGAGTCAGCACACTTTTACTCCATTAAGCATAGATGGCTTTAAAACCCATTTTGCTGTTTCCACACTGAACATTAATCTGTGCTTACCTCAAGCTCTTCGTTTTATGTTTCCTTGCTCAAGCTGAATGTGCCTGTGATTGAGTTTTGTGAGATTCTTGGACTACATTCTTGGGTGTTTCTAAAAAAAAAAAAAAAAAATAGGTTATTCCATAATGTGAGATGCTTCAGATGGACATTAGCTTGCGAACTGCTGCAAGGCTGTTCACCACTGAATGTGCTGCTCAAGATGACATGTTGAAATAAACAACAGTTTCCAGACAGAATCTGTGTTTTTGAAGGAAAATCACAGATGCAATTTAAATATGTATATATTGTATTGACATTATTATTAAAAAATAATTTAAATATCTAAAAAATTATATTTATTAATTATATTACATTGAGGCAGAACTAATACTGTATAAAGCGACAGGTTCTTTTCATCAGAGTTCTTTAATAACTTTTTAAATATTAATTTATTCGTTAAGTTTTTATTCATTTTGAAGAATTCTGAATCTTTTTTGTGCAGGTGAGATGAGTGAAAACATGTTCATATTTAGTCATGAACTACAGTAACATCATGTCCACATGGCACACACAACACCTCTGCTTTTACTCCCGATTTCTCTCAGCATGGCAACACGAGAGCTGTCGGTCAAGACATAGGGGAAAAAAATAACTGGCGTTACTTATTTGAAAAAGTAACTCAGATATTTCCTTCTAAATTAAAAAGTAAGCGTTACTTTATTAGTTACTTTTTAAAAAAGTAATCTGATTACATAACTCGCAGTAATGTGTTACCCCCCCCAACACTGAATATAAGTACTGTAATATGCCCCTATATTTAATAAACAAACACTGTAAAACATTGTGAATGACAGATATAGCCTTGCGGATAAGTATAACACATGTAATCTATAAGAAATCTTTCAAATCCAAAATGCATGTATGCACCCCCCCACCCCCACACACACACACACACACCTTCAAAAGTCTCTTTAACTGAGTCAAACCACATTAAGGGATTCACACATCAAAAGTTATTAATTGATTAACACACAGTATGTTTTTGACAAAAAATAAATAAATAAATAATAATAATAAGATCCATAGACAGTTGGAGAAGTGAATTAGCAAGAAGATTTTGAGAGTACACTGATGTTCTCCATTCACAAGCAAGGTGAAAACAACTGAATGTGACAAAAAATCCTTCAGCTCGTTCAATGAAAATCTCTATATCCCCTGAGGGTAACACAGCAAAGCTGACTACGCTGACTATGTTTAGCACTGGTGGGACCCGCATTAATCCAGCAATTTAAAGGGAGAGGAGAGCCAATCTCTGGGAGGGAAGTAACGGCAGACGAGCAGCCTCTGACACCCACAGGCACCTAGTACCAAGAGCATCAGTCCTGAGCGCATATGAGCATTACAGCAGCCAGCCTCATTCTCTCTCTCTCACTTCTCTGTCCCCTTGACACTGCAGGGGTGAATACTGAATTCAGCAAGCGCTTTGCTCTCCCCCTCATTCTGTTTTCACAGAGCTCTGCACAATGCTCAGATGAGAGAGGGAGAGACAGTGTGTTAGAGAGAGAAGGGGCAAGTTAAAGAGAGCCAAAGAGAGAGCGAGAGGGCGAGCGCATTACAGAGAGTGATTGAGGAGAAGACCAGAAAGAGAGCGTGTGTGTGAGATCTAATAGTTTATTGCAATAGCAACTGGAGGTCTGGATTACGCCGCTTTAATCCTCAAGAGACTTTGTGGGACGTTTTGAAGGTATGAGCTCATTTTTGTATAAACAACCTGTTTTAAAGTAACCACAAAGAGAATTTCTTCCACATTAAATGTGAAGGGGGAAAAAAACTGAATTGCTGATGGAGAGCTTCTGCAGTTGTTGTGCGATCGTTATTCAGAGGTTGTTTCTTACATGAGTAATGAAATGTGAGTCAACCACTCTGGAATGAGACACATCCTGTAAAAAAGAAGCGCTCATGTAGACATGCGTAATGTGTGAGCGTGGTTTTAAGATCTAACTGAAGCATGTGAGGTGCAGTTTGCGGCTGTTAAGCAGATGCTGGGGTCAGTTCTTGGTGATGCGCTGGTTAAGGGTAAAATATCCTAAGTGAGTGCTGTAATGAATAAGAAATGAGATCTTCCAGTATGCAAGTGAATATGAGGCTTACTGTAAATATGTAGAGGGAGAGTTTACCAAAAAATGAATGTACTCACCTCTTGTTCCAAACCTGTATGACTTTCTTTCTTCTGTAGAACAAAAAAGAAGATATTTTGAAAAATGTTCGAGTGCTTTTTTGTTCATACAACCAAAGCCAAAAAATCTTTGTTTTTAACATAAGAAAGGAAGTCACACAGCTTTGGAGTGACATGAGGAAGAGTAAACGATTTTTCATTTTGGGGTGAACTATCCCTTTAAGATTTCCCACAGATTGCGTATGGTTCAAAGATGTTCTTCATGAATTTTAACATCATGCATTTGATCTTCAGAGCGACGGGGATGGAAAGTGAATTCGGAATAAAAATGGCAGACAAACACATTTTCCTGTCATGCTGTCAGTACAGAACCTTGTTTCAGGTATCAAACAATGAAGTTCACTAAACAAATAATGACAATGCACATGCCACAGGGGAGAAAGACTCTGCGGACAGACCCCCTGAATAAACTAAGTCTGGCTGAAATCTTCAGTCATTTCCTGTAAACTACAATTAGAATGACAATGTCCTACCCAAGCATCAGTGTATCCGAGTTGCCTCATGCCACTGTATATAACAATGATGGATGATTCTATGTTTGAAAAGGTTCCCTATGACAGACTAGACCGGTTTTATGCCTGCTTTTTTTGTATTCTTGCATGTTTGTGTAATTATCCCATTGTTTGCATTTTAAACACAGTGTAATGTACACATTTGCATTTGACAAAGGAATCCATTCAATATTCATTCGCCGCCAAATTAACATACAATAACATTTGTTATCTATTTCCCAACGGCACAGCTTTCAACATCTCACCTCTGCGGATAATAGTCCGCATGGAAAGCCATTGTTCGAGGTCTTAACATCAGCCATGTGTGTTCAGACCTTCAAATGCTAGCACATCAGAGTCTAGGTTGTTCTCTTGGGCTTCATCTGGAAGGGCCAATAACTCTGTGAATATGAGATTAGACACAGTGTTTCATTGGATCTAAGACTCAGAGGACAACAGCACAATTAAACACATCTCTTTATTTACCACAGCCTACATTAATGTGGTGGCTAAATACAGACTGAGACAAAAGCTACTGTATGAGAATGCTGGAGGCATTTTTTTTTTTTTTTTAATAATAATACCCTATACTTTACAATATAATTGTTTTAATTTAAATTGTATATTTGATAGACACAATAATAACTCTGTAAATGCAATAAATAAATAAAAATTAGTACAAAAAAAAAATCTTTATTCTATGTAATTCAGACAGAAGACAGAAATTCATATAGGTTTGGAATGACATGATGATGAGTAAATGATGACTGATTTTTATTTATTTATTTATTTCGGGTGGGTTGAACTATCCCTTTAACTAAGTACCAGCTGTACCACTCCTCTATTGCTGGATGTTAGTCGAAATTCGATATTGGCCATGAAACTCAAGGTATGATAAATCACTCTACTATTCCAAACAACAGAATAAGAAATCATCATGACATGGTACAAGGTGTATATGGGACAAATAGCTTTAAAAGGGCCATGAACTCTGCTCTTCCAGAACCATGAGGGAATTAATGCTCAGATCATTCTGAATCAGAACCAGGTTATCAGAACAAGCAATTTATAAAAAAAAAAAACACTCACATACTGTCCTGTATGTGCCAGATATTGATCTGGTGAAACAACAAGCAAACACCAAATTTACATACTGTAATATATTGTACTTTTAATTGCAATTTACTTAACCACACAAGTAGACAATGGTTTTCGCAAATGTGGTGACCACATCAAAAATCATGGATTAAAAATCTCAATGTCAATCTCGCAATGTTTCTAGGTCACTAATCAAATGTGTGATAGTGATCTAGTGAACTCTTTGGACAGACATTACAGATGTTAAAGCTCCACTGAAGCTCTTTGATGCTCTTTGGATCATCTCAAACCATGCTGTAGAACATGATCATCAGGTTTGACGCAAACTTGTGGAGATCATGCAGCTCAAATTATGCTGTCATTAAAGCAAAAGAGGAGAAAACCAAAATACTTAGACATTCAGAAATGCATGTTAAAGGGATAGTTCACCCAAAAATGAAAATTCTGTCATTAATTACTCACGCTCATATCGTTCCAAATCTGTAAGACCTTCGTTCATCTTCGGAACATAAATTAAGATATTTTTGATGAATTCTGAGATCTCTCTGACCCTCCCATCTCCCACAGACAGCAAGGATCCTTCATCAAGGCTCAGAAACGTAGTAAGGGCATCGTTAAAATAATCCATGTGACATCATTGGTTCAACTGTAATTTTACGAAGCTATGAGTATACTTTTTGTGAGCAAGGAAAACAAAAATAACGACTTAATTCGTCTCCTCCAGATACATTGTTTATGTTGGTTATGCTTTGATTTGAACTTAAAAAACATATCCGTGTCCATACGTTGCATCACATTACATATGTGATATTTTCCAAAATGGCTCTATAGGGTGACAAGGAGGAGACGAATTGTTGAATAGTCTTTATTTTTGTTTTCTTTGCGCACAAAAAGTATTCTCGTAGCTTCGTAAAATTATGGTTGAACCACTAATATCATGGATTATTTTAACTATGTCCTTGCTACGTTTCTGAGCCTTGATCGGGTAAGGGTCCTTGCTGTCTATGGGAGGGTAAGAGAGCTCTCGGAATTCATCAAAAATATCTTAATTTGTCTTCCAAAGATGAACGAATGTCTTACAGGTTTGGAACGACGTGAGGGTAAGTAATTAATGACAGAATTTTCATTTTTGGGTGAACTATCCCTTTAATTTCTACAGTCATTTCAAAAATAAAAAATCATTAAAAATTAAATATAGTTTGTATGTATCTATATACCACATGCATTGTAGCTGTATAAAAGCCATATTATGTGCAAATAGCTTTGAAGTGATTCACTTTATGTAAATTCCTTTTCAAGATTAAGATTCACAAGAACAACATATAGGCCTACACATCTTTGTAGTAACACAGAGAAGAAGGAAAAAAACACTTTCATCTACTGCAAAAACAACAACAACAAACATACTGTATAGAATCACAGAAAAAAAGAGGATCCAAACACTGCAGCAGCTAGAAGCTCAGTTAAATAAAAACATTTGTGAGTGTGGGTGCTGAAAATCATTCAGCCTTGGGGAGGAAAGCATACACTGTTTTGGGCAGCACATGATATCACATATAAAAAAATAAAGAGCAGTAAGAAGCATTTTTATGGGCCACAGTAAGATGTAACATGTTTTCATAATTTATACTGTGATGTCCACAAAAAAAATATTTCTTAAAAAGGATGGTCATTATGAATGGATGACAGGCACAATTAAGCAGTTTGTGAGGGTTTAAATATCAGTGAAGGCTCACAACAGAGTGAGATGAACAGATGCTTGGCCAAGACTCCAGTTTGTAATAAATCATACCTTATCAGCCCATTCACTAATTAATCATGCTTATAAAATGCCATGTTTGACATACATAAAACGGTGTTTTAATGTTTAGTTTGGAATAATTAAACACTTTATGTTTTTGAAAGAAGTCTTGTATGCTCACCAAAGCTGTAAAAATACAAAATTCCAATAAAAATAGTAATATTGTGAAAATGTATCATTTCGAATGGTGTGTATTATAATTTCCACAAATATGTGAAGCAGCAAAAACTAGTTGTCAACATTGATAACAATAAGAAATGTTTCTTGAGCATCAAATCAGTGCCTAAGACTGGAGTAATGGCTGCTGAACATTCAGATTTGCCATCACAGGAATCACTTTTCTCATCCTAAGATGGGTAAAATGTTAATGCATCATCTAAACATGATAATCATTCATGCAAGAAAGAGAGCAGTAGAGCATAAGAGGGAAGACATACATACAGTAATTTTAGCAAAAGAACAGAGTTCAGAAACCCATGTGCTCAAAAGTCACGAAATGCACAACTTACATGCACACCCACGCATCTATTTTCAAAATGCCCTGAGAATCAAAAGACTTGGCCCTGTGAAGTGCACTTCTAGGTCTTGCTGGGCTAACCGTGTTGTTTCTGCCATGCCCTCTTGTTGAACACAAATGAAAAAGGGATTTGAATGTTTTCTCTGAGGGGCTACAGTTGGCCAAGGGCATACATGAGGCAACTTATCCAATTTCAGCAATGGTGTTTGGAAAGAAGGATTGAATAAATCCACAATATCATAAGCAAAAGTAAAAAACCGCAGCCATCAGTTTCAGTCTTGAAACAGAAACAAAACAGATCTTTATATTTTGACAGATCTTTATATGTAGGCCTACTTTGACAAGTATGGGTAAAGGCATGAGCGTACCTTCACACGACCACAAAACTGAAGCGTCAACAGAACAAGGTACGTAAGATGCCATATTTAATTTGATGGATTGGCTATATTGTTCAGTTGACCTCTTATCTAATATTTACAACCCATGTTTTCTGTTTCTCGCTCACTGGAAATTTGCAGAAATACATATTTTACGTGTTTCTCCTGCTGAACAGTTGATTCATAACAGTGCAATATATTGACTCTTATCTATCCCTCAAAACCTTATTTCCGCTTGTGTCAAATGCAATATGCTGTCTACCCTGACTAATGTCTATTATTCTTGTGTAATGTAGTGCAGTGAAAAAATACCAATATCCTCTCTGACATACACAAGTTAGTTTACCATTTACAGAGAAAGTATCCTCCTAATGTCTTGTAAATAAGAAATTGCAAAATGAGGCTGTGTTGAGATTCTGTTTTTACAACAGTTAAATAAACAAGAAATAGTTTTTTTCTAGAGCTGCCAGATCCTTGTTCCATTTTATCTCCTTAACAAAAATAGTTCCCAATGAAGACCAAGTTCAGTGAATAATTCAGTGTGTTAAACAAATCAGTTGGGTGATGATTCAAGACTGTCAGAGTCATTCTAATGGCGAGTTCACACTGCATGATTTTAGCCCCGATTTTCACCTGCTGACAGGTTTTGTGAAATCGCCAATAAATGCCTGAAATCGGAGGCAAATTGGTGCTTGTTCATGTGATGCAGTGTGAATTATCAAAGACGCGATCAGAGAAAATCCAAATATTTGGGATGCTAAATATCTGGACCTGTCTGCGATTCAAAACCCTGCTGTATGAAATGTGTTCTGACTGAAAAATAAATCGGTGATGACCTACAGCCAATCAGAGAGCAAGATACAGGGCGGCAGGAAGTTCAGGGAGGAGTTATATGAAACGTAATTTTTGGACCAAACCAAAGTTGTCTGTGATTCTTCCTATTGTAAATGTATGCAGTGTGCAAAGCCAGGCGCACACCGCGATTTTTAATAGACCTTAACGACTGTTGCTTGTCAGACTGTACAACAGTCAAGATGCATTACAAATGGGTGCGCGCAAGAAAACTTGTCCAGAGTTTTACATTATCAAAAATTATGACTATCATGAAAAGTATATGAATGGCAGCAATACCGGCATATATAAGAAGAATAGTGTAAGCAACACTACACACCTACATGAAAACAGCTGCGCAATCGGTGTTTATCATAACAAAAAGCAACATATCATATGAATTCCATGAGTGGAGGATGTTAGCGCCAGAGTTTATGGCGGTTAGAAGAAATCTCTAGCATTAATTCGGATCATGGCTTGTCTTGAAAAACAAAGACAGTTTGGCGTTCATCATAGGAGAAGTCACACTGCAAATCTGTGCATAAAATCTTCTGATGCTGCCAGAATTTTGTCGGACATAAATTTGATCGCAACGGCCATTAGGCTGTAGGTGAACGTGTCAAACCAGTGATCAAAGAATACAGATTTTAGCCTAGGATTATAGGAGTTTTTTAGGATTTTCTAAATTTGTCTCAGACGACCAAATCGTGGCCAAAATCACAAAGTGTGAGCTGGACTTAACCTCCTGTCGCTGATCCATCGTGCAATGTGAACACAACAGCAACTTAATGCTACCCCAGATAATCGTGCAGTGTGAAAACAACAGTTATCTGACGACTTTGAAAATCATGCAGTGTGAATTCGGCAAAAAAAACTTGACAGGTACTCACTTTTGTGGCCAGCGGTTTAGACATTAATGGCTGTGTGTTGAGCTATTTTGAGGAGACAGCAAATTTACACTGTTATACAAGCTGTACACTCACTACTTTACATTATATCAAAGTGTAATTTCTTCAGTGTTGTCACATGAAAAGATATAATAAAATATTTACAAAAATGTGAGGGGTGTACTTATACACAGCTTGAGTAGCAAGATTGTGTTCAGTTTTAACTCTTTTCCATTTTGTATTTTTGGGTAAGAATAAAAGCAGTTCATCCAGTACTTAGTGTCTTTCATTCCAACATAAGAAAACATTTCTGGAATCTACATACGAAATAGCAAATAGATGTATTTACACAGTTTAATGTATCTCAGAGGGGACATGGATACATTTAAACTGCATTTACAAATGTATAAATAGGCCTGTTTTATTTTTAACATAAAACATTGAATACTGATATTTTAAATAATTTAACACATGAACAAAATGTGAAATTAAAACCGCCAGTAGGTGGCAGCAAGTGACTGTTAATGAGGAGTCATTGAGATTCAACCAATTTATTCAAACGGCTGATTCATTCAGGAAAGCATTTAGTGATGTTTTATTAACAAACTTCGGGAGGAGCGCGTGCAGATATTTAACACGGCCAATTCATCATCAGCAATCACACGGTCTATCCTATCAGCCGAGTGGAAACTTCTATAAATAGCCCAAGCCATCTTACCTTCATCCTCTCTACAGTATTTCAGCATTGGTACTCCCAATCACCGCGATGTCAGAGATAGAAATGTTCACAAACGATAACGCCCTCGACGCCCAGGGTCCTCAGGCGTCTCCCGGTGCTGCCCAGCACACCAGCGCCCGCCAAGACACCGCAATCAAGCCCGCGGCTACACCGCGGGGCCGCCGGCTCTCCCGTGCCGCCTCTTGCTCCTCGAGACACTGAGGCACACCCTCGACTCCTCCTTCCAGGCGTCCTCCACCTTCTCCCGCATCCTCCAATGCCTCAGGCAGCTCCTCCATCCCCGCTATCGAGAAGTGGACAGTCTTAAGCCTAAGACAAGCGCTCAACAACGTTGACCTCTACTTCTCACGGCGGATGAACAAGGCGGAGCTCTACAGCCTCTATTCATCTCTCCAGCCAGGAAAACCATCACCGACTCTCACTCCTCCATCAAAAACTGCCGACAAACCGAGACCGGCCCGCAGCAGCCCGTACTCACGGCCCGATCAAAATACCATGCCCACAAGGAAGGGACTCCGGTCTTCAAGCCGAAGTAGCAGGCCCTCGGCAAGCCTGGGCCATGCCCCGGACTCTGTCGCTGCTAGCCCTAGCCCGTTTCTCCGCTCAGCCGAGCTTCAGCCCACAGGCACTCCCGGCGCCGCGCCGGCCCCCACAGCCACAAGAGGCGCGAGCATGGCTCCGCCGGCAGCTCCAGCCCACCCACAGTTTTTCCCTTCTCCTTCTTTCTATCCTCTCCCTGGTCCATGGCCTGCGGCCCCGCCGTCAAACCCTAGCGTGAGGCTGCCTCCGTTAGCGGCACAGGCCCAGACTTCTTCCGAGCTCCCTCCTTTCCTTCCTTCCGCCTTCGCTCCAGGAGCCGTCACTGGCATGAGGTTGCCTCCGTTAGCGGCACAGACGTAAATGCCCTCCATTCTCTCCTTCCCTCCTTTCTTTCCTTCCGGCCTCGCTCCTGGAGCCGTCGCCAGCGTGAGGCAGCCTCCGCAAGCGGCTCTAACGGCCGCTATTCCTTCTTCTCTTCCTCATCTTCAGGCTCACCCTTCGTTCACGCTGGTATCCGCCATACCGATGCCCGTCCCACCGAACGCCCCTGCCCTGGAACCACCCCCTGTCGCTGGCAGCATCAGGTCACAGATCCTAGCAGGTGCGGACATAGACCTTTTTTCTCTCCTGTCACCACTTTCACCACCTTCTTCAGACCGCCAAATTGATTGCGGTGATTTCTCCGTCACACTTAAAAATACAGCACATAATCTGTCATGCATTTTGTCATTTTCTGAATTCACCATCGCCTTCACCCGTTACTCCAAAGTAATTTGCACAGCTTTTCCACTCAGGAGACGTGAGCTCAGCGACTATCTCACAGTAGTCGCCGAGCTCGCATTATTATACGGAGGCACTCACTTCTACACCTATCACAAGCTGTTTTCAGCAAAATGCGCCATCCGGGTGGCCCAGTGGAACCAGTGTCCTTACTGGGGGGCTCTGGACACTGAACTCCACAATAGAGTTTTCTTGGGCTGCCGCAACGTCACATGCTCAGTCTGCCGATCTGTCGCCCATTCCACCACAGCATGCCCCCTCATCACCCCGCTCATCCCTCCTTGCTCCGAACCGCCTCAGCGCAAATCAACCAGCTACGTCCCACGTTACCTAAACACCTCAACCGACCCACCACCCTCCCTTCCAGACCACCGACACCACCCCTCTTCCTTCTCCAACAACCAGGTCTGCTCCAACTTCAACGGTGGCAGGTGCACAAGGCAGCGCTGCCGCTATATGCACGTCTGCAGCTTTTGTGGCGGTGCACACGCCCGGATCATATGCCCAGTGTTTAAATCTACCATTAAAAATGATAAACCCTACTTATCGACTCCCGTGCATATTTACCGTTTGTCTGTTGAACTGTCTCATCACCCTGACACCAACTTTACCGATTTTTTACTGTCTGGTCTCACCCACGGCTTTAATCCCGGCGTCGAAAGCCTCATTTGTGCCAACCTCCAGTCCCCCATTGCCGAACCCGACACAGTCGATCTCTTAATTAAAAAAGAAGTCGAGTCAAACTTTATGATCGGCCCCTTCAAAGTTCCCCCCTTCCCTTGTTTTCGCGTCAGTCCGATCGGCATCGCTACCCGAAAATTTTCAGGTAAAAAACGTCTAATAATTGATCTCTCATCCCCGCACAAGCCCTTCCCAAGCATTAACAGCCTCATTCCGCTCAACGAATTTTCTCTCCACTACCACGACATTGACCAAGCCATAACCCTAATTAAAGACGCGGGTCGTGCCGCGTGGCTGGCCAAAGTCGACATCACCTCTGCCTTCAAAGTAATGCCCATCCATCCAGATTTTTGGCATTTATTCGGCTGAAGCAGCCCAAAAATTTTCGACATGCTATCAGAGGCCATCTGCTGGATCCTCTCCAATAATTATGCAATCCCATACCTCATCCATCTTTTGGACGATTTTTTGTTCATCTCGCCTCCCGGCTCCATCCCAGCCGCACATCTCTCAACAGTCCAAGAAGTCTTTTCCAAACTCAGGATTCCGCTCCCCCAGGACAAAACCACGGGCCCAACCACATCCATCGAATTTTTAGGCATCCAATTAGACTCGAAAAAATTCCAGGCTTCTTTGCCTAAAGAAAAAATCGATAGAATGATCCTGGTTGCTTCTGCCCTCTTAGACAACCCAAACTGTTCCAAACGCGAACTGTTCACTATCCTCGGTCACCTAAACTTCGCAATGCGCATCATCCCGCAGGGCCGCCCTTTCATCTCTCACCTCCTCTCCCTCGCGTCCTCTGTGCACGCGCTTGAGGATCACTTATCCTTATCTAGCTCGTGTTGCAATGAGCTCAGGTTATGGATAAACTTCCTCAAACAATGGAACGGCTTATCCTTCTTCTATAACAGCATTGGTTTCCCGCCCCGACGACATCCGATTATTTACGGACGCCGCCCCCTCCTGCGGTTTCGGGGGATTTTACCAAGGCCGCTGGTTTGCATCTACGTGCCCCCCCCCAGCTATCACATTTGCCGCAGTCTCTCTCATCCTCAGCACTGTTCGAATTATATTCTCTTGTCGCCGCAGCAGCTCTGTGGGGGAAAGAATGGTCCACCACCAGCATCGTAGTGCATTGCGATAATGAAGCGGTCGTGCATTGCATAAATAAAGGCCAGTCTCATTCCCCTGCATTAATGCCCCTTTTAAGACGTCTCATTTGGACTTCAGCATGTGACCAATTCATTCTAAATGCAAAACATGTCCCCGGATCCAAAAATCAAATAGCTGACTCTCTCTCTTGGTTTGCTTTCCAGAAATTCAGGCTGCTGGTGCCGGATGCCGACCCACTCCCAACGCCAGTACCTCCATATTCAGAGCTGATATTCCCGTAAACCACCCACTAAGAACCGTCCTAGATGCCTCCCTCAGTTCTATCCTCCAGGCCGTCTCCCCCAGGATCCTTCAATCCTACTTAACTGCTTGGAACAGTTTTAAAAATGTTCACCATTCCTTCAACCTGCCTTTTCCTGATTTTTCCCTGTTCACCATCACCTCGTTCTTCTCCCATCTCAACGCCAACAAAAACCTCCAGGCTAGCTCCATCAAAGGCTACCTTAGCGGAGTCCAATTTTTCCACAAGCTCATGTTCAGCTCACCCTCCTCAGGAATAGCCAGCTCTCAGACATCCATGCTCATTAAAGGCATCCAAAGAGCCCAACCCAACCGCCCAGACGCTAGACAGCCAATAACTCTAGAGATCTTAACCAAATGCATTTCCACCTTCCGCAGAGGCTACCATTCTATGCACACCGCCCGCACGCTCGACGCAATGTTCATATTGGCCTTCTTCAGTTTCCTCAGATGCTCGGAACTCACCATCACATCCAACTTCAATCCAAAAATCCACCCAACCTTTTCAGACCTATCAGTGCTAGACACCGAAGCAATCTCTTATTTCATTAAGCAAAGCAAGACAGACCAAGCGAGAAGAGGCCACGTCATTTACATCTTCAATCTCCAGTCATCAATCCAACCTTACCAAACCCTCTTAGCCTACCTGCATTACAGGAGCCCGCAGGCCAAACTCCCATCTGACCCGCTTTTTGTCGACGACTCTGATCGTCCCGCCACACGTTTCTGGTTCCAAAAACACCTCAAGTCCGTTCTACTGCTATCCGGCATCCCAGCAGATCATTACTCCAGCCACTCCTTCTGTATAGGCGCAGCTACCACAGCCGGCCAAAAAGGCCTCTCCCAGCCTCAGATCCAGGCACTCGGCCGCTGGACATCAGAGGCTTTCAAGACCTACATTCGTTCAGATGAAGCTCAGAGAAGCTCAGAGAAGCTCAACGAACCTTCATCAGCCGACCCCTTTAGCGCCTCGTTCACTCAAACTTCAGACTCACCGTAGCCATCCTTTTTAACACCACCAAATCCACCCATAGCGGCTCATCTTCACATCAACCATCTCCGCAGCTCCCCGCTCCCGCAGGAGCCTTATTTTCCCCACTGCCACAGCAGTGCCTGCTCCCGCAGGAGCCTGTATTTCTACTTCCCACTGCCGCAGCAGTGCCCGCTCCCGCAGGAGCCTGTATCTCTACTTCCCACTGCCGCAGTAGTGCCCGCTTCTGCAGAAGCCACATTCTCTTTTCAGATATCGCAGCAGCCCGTCTCAATAAAAGCCACATTCTCTTTCCAGATTCCACAGAAGTGCTCACTCCCAAGGACCCTCTATCCCTACTTCCCACTCATCTCTACTTCCCACTGCCGCAGCAGTGCCTGCTCCCGCTGGAGCCTGTATCTCTAGTCAAGTCAAGTCACCTTTATTTATGTAGCACTTTTAACAATACAGATTGTGTCAAAGCACTTAACAGTATCAAATTGAAAGATAGAGTGTCAGTAATGTATAATGATAAGATTAAACACTCAATTTCCAGTTAAAGGCATTTCATTATTGAATTCAGAGATGTCATTGTCTATCTCAGTTTAGTTTAAATAGTATCTGTGCAATCAAATCTGCGATAATCGCTAGAAATTAAGTGTCTCTACTGCCCACTGCCGCAGCAGTGCCTGCTCCCACTGGAGCCCGTATCTCTACTTCCCACTCATCTCTATTTTTCATTTTCTGCAGCAGAACTCACTTCCGCAGAAGCCACATTCTCTTTTCAGATGCCGCAGCAGTGCTCGCTTCAGCAGAGGCCGCATTCTCTTTTCAGATGCCGCAGCAGTGCCCGCTTCCGTAGAAGCCGCTTTCTCTTTACAGATACCGCAGCAGTGCCTGCTTCCGTAGAAGCCACATTGTCTTTCCAAATACCGCCGCAATGTTCCACTCCAAGCGACGTCCAGCACCCTACCAACCTTAAGCTCTGCAAGTTTTGGGGGGTTATCAACGCCCCACTCTGGCTGCTGTCCCGCGCTAGTTGCATCTTTGGGGGGAGCGCTCTGGGTCCGGGCTAAATACCGAGCTCGGACCCCTCTCCCCGGACAGCACGCCAAATACGCATAACCTTTACTTTGTTTATTATATGCAAGTGTGAACTCGTGAAACTGTATTAATGAGTGAATCACTGAATCATTTTTATCAACCGATTCGTTCAAAAAGCTTCAATGAGTAAACACACACAAAACAGTGCTGTGATCTTTGTTTGGAACTATTTTCGTTGGCAAAATTGCGCAAGCAATATTATGTCTAAAATGTAAGTCACTTATTGTTTTACTGAACTTATATAAAATTATTATTAAATGTCAAATCTGTTATGCTGATATCTGCAGAAAAACGGTACTCTTTGTGTGATATAGATTAAGTTAAATATATTAAATTATATAAATATAAAAAGCATACAGAAGCATTTTTGCCCTCTCTTTAGCCATTTAGAATGCCTGGAATTTTGAGTTTTAATAGACTAATAAATCAACGTGTGTGATTTGGTGATGCTTGATAATGTCAGATTGGACATCATTACAAAAAACACTTACCATATTATCGCAGTATATCGCACACCCCAGACTCGACTTGAGTGGAAAATGAATCATCCACAGTTGTGAGCAAAGTGCTGTAGAGTACAGATACTCCCAAAAAATACTTAAGTACTGTAACGAAGTATTATTACTTTGTTACATTACACCACTGCTTAGAATGTAGTCATGAAGCCTACAATCATCCAATGCTTAAGACCAAATGCTAACACAGGCTATCCTCTCTCTATACTACTGCCTAATCCATGTGTCTAAACTTGATAGGCTTTCAATTGGATGAGCTTTACGGAGCTAACATGATTGGTAATTGGAATCGCTTTTAATCACAGGGGAACTCTCAACTTCACATTGTTGAATGAAGTTTTAAGATTTAATTATATGATTTCCATCATTTGCATATCATTCTCTGTTCTGAATAATCCACGCATACTGCCGTCAGGCTTGTAAAACAGTAGTGAGAGCATATTTAACACTATCATTTCATATCATTTACCACTTTCAATGGTGATATATAAGTATATTTTCTTTCTCTGAAACATCACTTGGTTGTACGTCTCTAGTGTGGTTGTGAGTCCTCAGCCTCTGCTTAACAGCCCTCTCTTTCTAATATGATATGACAGCGTAACTTCAGTGAATCTGCTGGGTGATACATGCTAGAAAGTCGCATGTTTATTCAACAACAGACCCAGAGAGTAAAGTTCACTCACATCACCTTACATCATGTCAGCCTGAATACACCAGTTAATTCATTTACCACAGACTGGCAGTAAATTTTCATAGTCAACAAGCAAAAAAAGAAAAGTGCAAAATAATGAGGGCATAGTTTTAATGTTTGATGACCTTTGGACAGACACTGAAAGTGCTCTTTCTGGGTGCACTGCACTTGAGGTCTTTGAGCTTGTTAAGTGTTGAGACAATTGCTGAGGTTTCTCCATGGGGAATAATAATATTGCTGCAGAGACACAATGTCCTGCCAACCATAAGACAACTTGCTACTACGGTGCACAAGAGGTATCCAGGGATTCGTATTGCAATCATTTGCTCTGCTTGGTGGTCTGTCTGGCAATTGATGTTGCACAAGCTCATACTGTTTGTTGTCCTGCCCTCTTTATCTACATGGATTTTTTTTGCATGTTGCAGCATAAAATCACTTTTAACTAAAACATATTTCATCTCCCATACTGTCAGATTTGTGCATGTTGTAGAATTATTAAACCAATATATTAAGTTGGGGTACAGTATGTACTGTAACAGGTATGACATAAGGGTTGGAGTGGGCGGGAGGAAATAAGTCCTGTGAGAATATGGGAAAATATTGTTTTATCTCGTCCCTCCCTTGACAGTGCTCTGAAATCACTGCAGTGTGCTTCTTTTAAAAGTCATGTTTTTGTTGTTGCTGTTGTTGTTTGTTTTACTGTGTCCTGCTGATCTGGATTTGGCAAACTAATAGTTATCCATACAGTTTAAATATTGCCTTACTAATATAAAGAAGAGTCTAATCAATTTGTTTATTTAATGAACATATGACTTATATTTTACATACGATGCAACTAGATATTATTTAACATATGTACACTCATGATAATGCCAGAGGATGATTCCCCATCTGGGTAATATTGCTTTTATACAACAGATGAATAAACAAGATTTTAGATTCAATATTGCCACAGCAGAACTAATCATTGCTCCGAGCTACACAGCAGTGGCATTCTAAATGAATCAGTGTTTTGAATGAATCGGATGAGCAAATGATTCAATGACTCACTAATATTAACAACTTTTGGCCCTGAATGAATTCGTTTTTTTTTTTCAAAAAAAAAAAAAAGTTAATGAATGTTAATGGATTAATGATTGCATTAAGATAGTTGCTGTGTTTGGAACAGCATATTAGCATATTATATAGTATTTTTATTGTAGGCTTAACTAAATATTCCAGAAATGTCAGGCCTAACAGTAATATGTAAGCTATTCCAAGTCACTTGTTTAATTCCTAAATGAATCCGTGTTTTTTGAGGGAATGAATGACTCATTTGACAGTTGTTTCATTCATTCACTAATTAAAGAGGTTTACTTGTCGCTGCCTAATGGCGTAATGGTATTACCTGCAGAAAGAGTCAGTAAAGACCAGCATTTAATTTTGGCTTTATTTTAAGCATGTGATGGTGGAAGTGCTGTATCATTTCCAATAGCCCCTATATAAGATGTACATTGTATGCTCAATGAATACCTCAGTGATTTAAAAAAATAAATAAATTCTGTCTCACATGGGTCTCATGTAGCTTATTTCTGATTTGAGAATGTTTTTATTGTGTATTTACAGTATGTTAGAGTAATA
The DNA here is from genome assembly GCF_012432095.1 of Onychostoma macrolepis. Classification (NCBI taxonomy): domain Eukaryota; kingdom Metazoa; phylum Chordata; class Actinopteri; order Cypriniformes; family Cyprinidae; genus Onychostoma; species Onychostoma macrolepis. Next base: position 18,849,095 of record NC_081156.1, read on the forward strand.
AATAAGCTCCATTACTTGTACTCTAGCCTGTTATTGATTCATTGGTTCGAACACATTCACCCAGTAACTTTAGAACCAGCTGTGAATCCCCAATATTGTTTAAAGAAGTTTGTGCCAAACATGGCCTCATTAGTTACCTCCATTCATACTGTTATATCAATTAACATAAAATATTGCCATCTGCTAAAATTTTAAAGCCTTTAGTTGATACACTGCCTTAATTTTCATATGCTTGGTACAACAGTGATGGATAGTCCTCTTGTACATAATTATACAGGTTCTCTCTATTTAGAGGGTGATGAAGAGGAAAGTTGTCTGATTTGTGACCCTAAGCATCTGGACCGGCTTTTGCTTCCTGTGACATACCATCTGTGTTGCCAGGTCAAAAACAACCCTCCTATTCAAGTGGGACCACCTCATTTTCAAGACTAATGCACTGAAAATGAGCACAGAATTGCACATCCACCACTTTCCTGGAGGTCTGCCAACAGTTGTTCAACTCTTGCCAAACTCCCTCGTTCTTGCAGTCTTTTTTACATGCTTGTTTCTCAAACCTCCCAGTGCTAAATGTGCTAAATTAACTTGAGTGAGCCAATTTGCTCAGCATTTGTAAAGCCCTTCAAGTGAGATTACGTTATAGCTGAACAAAGATTTACACTGCAAAGATGAAAACATAACAGACAGTGATGTTGTCTTCTGCTTTTATTGCATGCCAACATGATACCCAGACACCTCTGCAAATCCTCATCATCTCATTGATTTAAAGTGCCGTTACTTCTTTTCTCCTGCAGGTGGTTCACTTTCAAGTGCCCCAGGAATTCCATGGATATTAGTTGTTCCATTCCACCGAGGCTTTGCGGTGTTCTTCATATTGCATTCATCGCTCCTTTGCCGTCACCATAAAAGTCACCTATATCCATCTCTGCGCCTAAAGGTTGTTCCAATGCTCATGGGGAACTGTCTGCTGCTGTTCCTTTGGTGCCTCTTAGACAAAAGCTTTGTTTCGCCCCTCCACTCTTCATCCCAGAGCAGGATGGGGAAGGAGCAGCACAGGAACATGATGGCACATAGGAAACATGGCATGATGGGAGTTCACAGAGTCAAGAGAGGATGGGTGTGGAACCAGTTCTTTGTTCTGGAGGAATACATGGGATCTGATCCGCAGTATATTGGAAAGGTAAGATGATATTGATTCTCAGAGCCGATGTTTAGGGTCAAAGGTATTGAGAATAGATAAAATTGTGGGGCGTTCAAAGGCTTGAACTAGAGCTTGTAGTTATTCTTTCATCTTGCCTTCTTTGTTCATGACAAGCTTTGAGTTGCTTGAAACGAAATATTCTATGTACCATATAATGTGGTTCACGAGTTGAGCAACCAGATGTTGCAATGGAGACTGCAAGACCTGGTTACATATAGCAAGATAAAAACATACTATTGAAGATTTTTATTTTTTTTTTGCAGTCCATTGGAATTGGCAGAAAAATTTGCATATTCATACATACATACATACATACATACTGTATCATTTGTACAATCAGATGTATGCTAAATGTACAGGCGTTGATTGCCCCATATTTGCAAGAGCAGCAAATAATGCAAGATACTCTCCAAGGTAATTTATTCAAAGCACTAGAGAAATTGATTAAAGTGTAGTGACTGAGAGCATGCAAATTAAAAATTTTCAGCATCTGTGAATTACGACGCATATGCATTTATTATTAACTGCAAAATGTCCATGTGATTTTAAAGTGGTTCCCTTCATTAGTTTGATTTAAGAATTCTGATTTTGCACCAACCAAACAAAATGACAATCTGACATCAATGGACTTGGTTTCCACACCATCATCTTTCTATCAGTGGAACATATTCTGGTCCACCAAAACTGTTACATGTCAAACATAAAAATGTGGATGTTATAATCTGAAACAATTTAATTAGTATTCACAGCAAAGGGAGAAGGTTGAAAGGGCTCCATATTGTATCCCAGGCTGAAAATTCAATATCAAGGTCCTCTACAAAGGAGGTTGGGATTGAGCACCTTCATCTTAAATGGGATCAGGGCTAAATTGAATAGTCTGCAGTCAATGCCAGTGCAATCAGTGTGGCCTAACTGAGTGCTGTCTGTGCGGATGTACATTGGAAGACAGGGGCTTGTCACAGGTGTGTTCTCAACCACATGGCACTTCTACTTATGTTGCTGTAACACACAGAATAACAACTCACTCTTTTTCACTCAAGATCAGTAAAATGACACTGTTGCCTGTAACCTCTGATTTATATAACCCCAAGAACAGCAGTAGCAAGAGTGAATAAAGCTTTAATTGCAAACAAACATGTTAGTCTGTCACTATAAATAGAGTTTGTTGGCTATAACCTCCTTTAACTCAGGTCACTGGAAGAATATTGCTTACAGGCTACTTATGAATTGCATGGATGATGCTCATGTTAGCATTAAATGAGAAAGCTGCTATTTAAAGAGTAATTATTAACAGTTGTTGACATTTTATCATCACTGTTATTTTATAATTTCCTTAACCATTACTAATAATGTAGGTCCATATAATAGGGTGGGATGAATTTGCATATCATTAACTATGAACTACCATGACAGTGCAGTATTGGAGAAGCTACTGTTTTAGTTTGTAGCTAAAAGTTACTATCTCAGACAAACTAATATTGAACCGGTTCAACAGAATAATATAAATATGGGTATCTTTTAACATTTCCAGATTCTAAAACACGACCTGAAATATACAGGTAAAATTTCTGGTAACACTTTAGAATAGGGAACACTTATAATTAACTATGACTTTTCCCTCAATAAACTCCTAATTTGCTGCTTATTAATAGTTAGTAGTTGTTAAGTTTAGGTATGGGTAGGATTAGCCTAGTAATAAGGTCACGTAGAATAAGGCATTAATATGTGCTTAATTACTACTAATAAATGGCTAATATTCTATTAATATGCATGCTAATAAGCAACTAGTTAAGAGACCTTAAAATAAAGTGTTACCAAATTTCTATATTGTTTATCTAAAAGCTAAAGTTTAAAGTACAGTGGTAATGTTGTATGTGTGCAAGAACAGTTTAAAAGAAAAGACCTTTGGATCTCATCACATGCAATTTGGACCTCAAACTAAGGTCAACTTTTTTATTTTTTTTATATTCCCTATAGCGCCACTGCCAAAAAGCTGGGAAACTGCTTTGTTTATCCGCCATATTTGCAGAATATCGCTGCCTTTCCGCTATTGAGTTTAGGGCAGTATTTGATTTTTTTGTCGTGATTGTGAAAAATGTCACCATTGTATGTCATTCATGCTGCATCCAGAATTGCAATAGTAACTCAGATCATCGTTCTGAGAGAAAACTGGATAAAACGGTATGTTTTTTTCGCCTTTTTTCTATTTGTAAAGGAAGCAGGTCACAGAGAAGACGCCGAATAGTAAATCTGTTAATGTCACTGATTAAACCCACTGCCTCTCACTCAATAAAAGAATCACATTTCTGTGTGTTTTTGAAAGATTAGATTTTGTTGATTTAATAATTAACGTTACCTTCTTTGCCAGTATGACTCGCTTGCAGTGTTGGGCAGTAACTACTAGTAATTAGTTACTGTAATAATATTACTTTTTGCAGTAACTAGTAGTGTAATTAATTACTAATAATATTTCAGTAATAATATTACAGTTACTTTCCATAAAACAGCTTAGTTACTTAGTTACTTTTGATGCCTCAACCCCGCTGATTTAAAATCTAACAATCAAATAATTCCTAGATTTATTTTCATAATTGTCATGACTCGCACATGCATGTGATGTCCCCTGTGCAGCAGGCAAGCTTGGAATATGGAAAAGCAGATAGAAATATTTTCATTATCGGCATGTGGTACATTATATTAATATAATATAATTTAAAATATTTTTTGAAAATTAAACAGTTTCTTACAAACTCATGTGATTTGATAAAATACATAACGAAATTTAATCGCATGGGTAACAGAAAAATTACTTCAAGCTATTTATACTGACAACAATTATACTTTATCATTTAAAAAATGATAAAGTGATAAAGATAAAGTGATAAAATGATAAAGAAATGGATCGACTTCTGTCAGCTTGTTGAACACACTTTTATTTGGATAGTTTAACTGTTGAAACTGTTGTGCAGCTGAGAAATGTAGATAAATTAGTAGCACAGTTAATTTAGTAGCATTAGATATTTTTCAGCTCAAATTTACTGTGTTTTGTCTGACACATTGTACACTTAAGATAGTAGGTCCCAATGTATTTTCATTAAATCATAACACTTTAAACTTTGCTGTTGTGGCTTCACTCCTGCCATATCTGTAATGATTAGTTGGGGAGACTGTGATCAGAGGTGGCATCATGGGAAATTATCCACATTCCATCATGCAATGTTTGAGCTGCTGCCACAATTAAAGTGGCATCACACATTAAAATGTTACATAAAAGTTATATGACAGGAAAACTTTAATTAGAGCAAGCAAGAAAAACCCTGGAATGGGCAAAGAAGTAGTTCTTTCATTGTGTGTTTTGTGCTTACAATGTGCATTGCACATTATAGGCTATTCTCGATACAGATACGTATCTTGTTTAAAAATGAATGGGTCAGTTTGAAAAAATGTCAATCTGACAATCCATCAACTGAAACAATATTTGAAGTTTGAGAATGTTGGGTGCTCGGTTAAACCGTCGGTTCTTTCTCAGTAGAAGTAAATTGTAGAAAAATACTGGATTGTGTAACTTTGACTTAGTAACTGGAGAAGCCATCTGAACAGCCTATTTGCAGGTTGTGGACAAATATATAATGTTTCATTGGTTGTCACAAGAAAGCCTTTAATTGGATTCTAATTTGAACGTTTTGCGGAGTTATTACAGTTATTTTACTAATAAATTATAATTATTATTGGAGATACAACAACAATTAGACCCGAGTAGAATAAAAATGGTTCTCTGAAATGCAAATTGTGATTTCAAAAAACCATTTTCATTTCTAACAGTCAGAGAATTTCTTACATTTTCTTTAATGCTGACAAAGTTTCCAATGTACTTTATCAAACATTTCTGCAAGTTTTCCTTTTGTCTTAATTTTTCCATGTGAAGCAAGTTACACTTCTTGTCTGCCCTTTGCAGTAAGGATATATTACCCCACTGTCACATTTTCTTTCCAAGCATGACCTTTTCAGTAGAAAATAACTCTTCTTGAGAGCCTTGCCTTTTTTTTTTTTCTTGGTATTTTACTGTCAACACTAAGCACCCTCCTTACCTTTAAACACATTCTGTGAGACTATGCATGCACTGCTATATGTCCACTGGAGGTCACCAATTTAGGATAGTGTATTTTTAGTTTACTGGCCTCATTGACATTCATAAAAGTTTGGTGATATAAATAACTAACTCAACACACATTAGCTCTATCCTGGCTGAGTTGTAGCTCATGGATTATCTGCTATCTGTTAAGTGAATCATTTGATGGTCTGTTCTACCCTATCTAATACATTATTTTTATTAGCTACTTGGCAGGACGACAGGATTTAGCAGGACAGAGTTCCTCCTCCTTTGAACATTGTGCATCCTTTCACATTACATCAGTGATTTATTTTTTCCTTTTAGAGTATTAATTCCAGAACTTCAAACTTAATCCTTCCTTTCCAGTCAAACTCAGTTTCACCCCAGTTGAAGAATTTGCTGTTTCCTTACACTTCCTCTGAGTTGAAAAGATAACAGTTTCCTGCAACACTCTATAATCTTAGAGTCCTTATGTTTTGTAATCTTTTATTTAGCAGTTTTTTTATATTTTCTGGAAAAATAAAAAATAAATACTTCAGTAAAGCCATTATATTTCCAGCTGAAGGATATCTGTGCTGTAAATAAATCAATGCTGTTGAGCCACTAAGAGAAAATAAATAACTGAGAGTTATCCACATCTATACACTTTGGACAACCTCAAACTGTATGGGTAATAATATGCCACCCACTCCGTTAGCCAACATGCAGTCACATGATCAGAGACTGAAGTACGGTAGGATTGGTTTTGATAGGCCAAATTTGATTTAGTAAATGGATTAGAATAAATTGTCATAGTCCCATTGGATATGCTAGATTTGTGTTTTATAAATGATTATGTCTTCTAACATAAATGTGTTTGGTTTTTGTTTGTTGATTTGCATGTATTTGCATATGTTTACAGGTAAATTACAGTAATGAGTATTTACGCACTGGCTCCCAGTGAGAGTTTTCGTTGTCGTTTTTCACATTTCAGCTTCACTCTGACCTGGATAAGGGAGATAGTATGGTGAAGTACACACTCTCAGGTGAAGGAGTTGGCTCTATTTTCACAATCGAGCCAAGCACTGGAGACATCCATGCCTTAAGGAGCCTGGACCGAGAAGTGAAGGCTTATTACACACTGAGAGCGCAGGCTGTGGACGTGCTCACAGGCAGACCCTTAGAGCCCGAATCGGAGTTTATTATCAAAGTCCAGGACATCAATGACAATGAGCCAAGGTTCCTGGAGGGCCCATACTCTGCTAGCATCCCAGAGATGTCACCCGTCGGTGAGTTCACTTCTCATTATGTCCCAGATGGTTCGGTGTTTGATACTGTGAGAAAATCTTGGCCTCAAAGCATGTTGCTTTAAAGTAAGATGAGAGCCGTTCATTCTTGATGTGACGATCTGAACTCTTCTTCTTTATTGTCCACATACATATTCAAGGTCAGTAAAAGACGTTAGACATTAGTCTGTTGCTCCTGGTAATTAACTGCACTGATTTATCCCTGCTGAAAAAACAGCCTAAACCAGCCTAAGGTGGTTAGTTGGTCTCCCAGCCTGGCCAAGTTAGTTAAGCTGGTCTGTTTTGATAGTTTTAGAGGGATTTTGGGCACGTTTCAGCTGGTCAGGCTGGGGACCAGCTGGCCAGCAAGTCTGATAACTAATCCCAAATGATTAATCTTATAGCAAATGCTGTGGAACACTGCTTTTCCCCTTAGGAAAGCATTCACAACTGTTCTGACTCTTATATTTATAAACAACATTTTTGAATTGATTACTTTGAAGCCCATTCTTAGATTTGCATCTTAGTGCAATGAGACAGTATGCAGCACATTTACTCACAATTTTTGTACATACACTTGCAAGAAAAGATATGAATATCAAAAGTATGACAAATAATACTAAGAGAGTAGGAGAACAGAGCAATATGTAGTCACAATAAAAACTGAATTACCAAACATTTTCTTTCATATAGACCTAAGTCAGGTCTTAGACGTCTTATTGAATGTAATGCAGGTGAAAACAAGACTGTGAGGGATAGAGTTATAGTCTTTACAATGGCACGCACTGTATAAAGGTCCTAGATCCTCCATAAAACTGTTTTCTTTACAGATTTTTTTTTTTTTTTTTTGAAAGACATTTTGTCAGCTGATCAGTATTTTGTTTAACAACGGTACAGTCCATTGAACACGCTGTACTTCTATCCCTCAGAGCCTCATTTTCATTCCTGCCAAAAATTAAATATGGTACAGATTAATTGTCTATTGTGATGCACTTTCGAGTGTAATTATCCAAAAATGAAAAAAAAAAAGGGTGGGAAAAATAGGTTGTTTATTGGATTTTCAGATGTGGGTGATGCACGCAAAAATGAATGCCAGCTTTCAGTTGATAGAGAAAGTGCGGGTTTTAAGCAATGTAAATGTCTCGAAAAGTCCGGCAAACATCATGTGCAAAAAAATGTTTCTCTGGTCTTTATATATTCATATTTATATGAAACCATAGTGCTAGCTAATGTGGTGAAGTACATCGTTATATTAAATTCTATATAAAACCTATAATTATATACACTATATGGACAAAAGTATTGGGACATCTGACCATTACACCAACAAGAACTTTAATGACATTGTCTTCTAAATACATCCCTAAAAAGCCCAACGCCAGAAAAACAGTGTCATTATCCCTCCTCCACCAAACGTTACAGTTGGCACAATGCAGTCAGACAGGTGACTGTCTCCTGGCATCCTCCAAATCCAGACTCGCCCATCAGACTGCCAAACAGAGAAGCGTGATTCATCACTCCATAGAACATGTTTCCACTGCTCCAGAGTCCAGTGGAGGCATGCTTTACACTAGGGGTTCTCAACTATGTCCACTTTCCTGCAGAGTTTAGTTCCATCCTTGATCAAACTCATCTGTTTGTAACTTTCTAGTGATCCTGAAGGCATTGATTAGCTTGTTCAGATGTGTTTGATTAGGGTTGGAATAGGGGTGGGAAATATGACCAAAATCTTATATAACAATATGAGTAATTTTATTTCATGGTAGCAATATGTATAACAATACAATACTGATTTAATCAAAAGCAGTAAGATATTTTTTCTCTTTTGTTGATTGATTAAAGGAGTAGTTGAATTTTTATTTTTCTAGGCTTGATTGTGTTAATGGGGTGCAGTCTAACATGTGTTAATGCTTCGTTTTAAAAAAAAAAAACATTATTTTTCACACAATTTACCTTTATTCAAGGGACTCTGTCCCTTCTCTTATAAACGCTCTGATGATTTCCTGATGATTTCACCCTCCCTCTGAAATGTGTGATAGGCTCAGATTGGTTAGCTGGCCCAGTGTGTTGTGATTCGCTAAACCGCCAATGCACGTCTAAATGTCACGCCCCTCGCCTCAGTGGCATGTGCTCCGGTTGTATTGTAAACAGTGAGTATATTTACATGGACAACAATAATCCAATTTTAACACGATTAAGACAATACTCTGATTAAGAATATACCATGTAAACAGAGATTTTTGATTACCTTAATCCGGCTAAAGTATGAAAGAAATTCATACAGGTTCGGAACTACTTGAAAAAAGAATTTTCATTTTTGGGTTAACTATCCCTTTAATATAAAAATTCAAGTTATTTATTTTCTAATAAGCTCTTACCCAAACCAATATTAAATTTCAGAGTGTGACAGGTGTTCAGTTCAGCATTTGGTCCTTAGGGCAGTTAATTTATCTCATTGACATGTATAATTATTTTACATTGTGGAAAAACTGGTAAAACAAGTTACAAAAATTATCTTAGACAATTCTTGAGTAGCATAAGTTATTCTATATTTAAATAGCAGCTGTATATTGAGATGTGGTGGAAATGACATTTGTTCATTGCAGGTCGGAAAAAATTTTAAATATTAACAATTTCTCTTGTCATCTAAGTTTGTCCTCTTACAGACCTTAAAACTAGAAAAATTATTTAAACTTATGAGACTGTGTTACGTGACTTTTGAACAAGTTTTTTTTATTCAACTTCACAAGGCTAAAAGTGCCCCTAGTTGAAGAAATGCCCATATATATATATGGGTCGCGCCAATTTAAAAAGAAAAAAATAGGGTCACTCTGAAAAATGTTTGAAAACCACTGCATTAGACGACAGAATCGCGATTCATAGGCTATATGAATAGATTTTTCTTTTGTGCACCCCTAGTTTTGACTTTGACTTCCTCTTCTCTAAAGCAGCCAGCATGGCCTCGCCCCTTTTGTTGCATGTTATGTTATAAAGCGGCAAAAACAACTCAAAACTTCATTCAATATTCCCGCACTCTATGAGCAGTGTCTCTTAGACAGCTCAAAAATCACTTGTTTTTAATCTGCAATGCTTAAAAACGTGTGCAAACGATACGCTTTTATGACCATGTAGCGCAGCAACATCACAGGAGTGTGTGACTGCGATAGAGACGATAGTCCAAAATCTCTACTGGCTGACAAATTTCTATGGGTTAATCATGTCTACCAGTATATTGCCCAACCCTAGGTTGAAGCTATACTCTGCAGGAAAGTGGACCTCGAAGGCCAGAGTTGAGAACACCAGCTTTACACCACTCCATTCAACGCTTGGCATTGTACTTGGTGATGTGAGACTCCCACCATACAGTTTTTGTGCTGATATTAATGCAGTGGAAGTTAGGAATTCTTCAGCTATGGAATCAGCAGAGCGTTGGTGACTTTTACACACTATGCGCCTCAGTGCTCGGTCACCCTGCTCTGTGACTTTATCTCCTGCTTCATGGCTGAGGTGCTGCTGTTCTTAAATGCTTTCAGTTTCCAGTAATACCTCTTACACTTGACTGTGGAATATCTAGCAGTGATGAAATTTCACAAACAGCCTTATTGCTCTTCAGAACAACCCATTTTTTCACAAATGTTTGTAAATGCAGACTGTATGGCTAGATGCTTGATTTTATACACATGTGGCAATGGGTCTGATTGAAACAACTGGATTAAATCATTAAGAGGTTAATATACTGTATATTTGCATGCTTGTTTTTTTTGGGGTTTTTTTTTTTGTTAACAACTGTTTATTGAATTTTCTTCTGGGAACAATAGTATAAAACAAAAAGCAGCTGTGCAAATTTAGAACCCACCCCACCCCCTGGTAGAAAAAAAAAATATTAATATTAATAGATAAATAAATAAATATAAAATATGTTTTACAAAGATTTTAGAAGATGACACAACATTAAAAGCTGAATGCCATAAATTTACAGTTTTCACATTAGATCCATGTATACGAGAAGTTGAGAGTTCCATCGAGATATATACTTGTTATTCATATATTGCTTTTAATACACACTGTTCTAAAGCAGTTTTACAAAGAATAGTACTTTACAAACTCCAATGAGCAAGCCATAGGCGACACTGACAAGCAAAAACTCTCTGAGATGTTTAAGCTGATGAGGAAGAAACCCTTGGAGGAAGCAAGACTCAGCAAGGAGCCCTTTCTCCTCTGGCTGACACATGATTAAACAAATTGAGACAAAACCATAACTCTGTTACACAATGTATGCTTGTTTACAACTGCAGTACGATCATAAGTACATTTGTTTGAGAAGGCATTTATTGAGAAGTGTCTTAAGATTCTATGGTCTTTATTCATCATTATTGTACACATGTGGCAATTCTAGTGTCATTTCATTGCCTCTTATTGTCTCTTTCATGTTTGTAATCAGGCACATATGTGACGCAAATAACCGCCACTGACGCTGATGACCCTACTTATGGAAACAGTGCACGGATTGTGTACAGCATCCTTCATGGGCAGCCCTACTTCTCTGTTGACCCCAAGACAGGTGAAAGATTTATAATATTGTTGTATTTAACACATAGGCATTTTTTTTTTTCAGTGCTATGTTGTTTGAGTAAAGTTTACAAACTGTGACTGAGTGAAATTTACTTGAGTATTGCAGGGTAAACATTAAATAATTAAGTAGAAATTACTCATCAAACTCTATCTGGCCACGTTAAATTTACTTATTTCCTTTGCTAATTTTACATAACTTAGTTAAGTAGAGTTTACTTAATTCCGTATTTAAGTTTGGTAACACTTTATTTTAGGGTCTCTTAACTCTTAACTAGTTGCTTATTAGCATGCATATTACTAGAATATTAGCCATTTATTAGTAGTAATTAAGCACATATTAATGCCTTATTCTACATCCCTAATCCTACCCAATACCTAAGCTTAACAACTACCTTACTGACTATTAATAAGCAGCAAATTAGGAATTTATTGAGGGAAAAGTCGTAGTTAATAGTGAATAAGTGTTCCCTATTCTAAAGTGTTACCTTAAGTTTTACTTGCAAAATAAAAATTAAGTAAATTTAACTTCTTGTTTTTTTCAGTACATGATCTTTTGCATTCTTCAGAATTCAGCACTCTCTTCTGCCCAAAGCCTTTCTGCTGCTTTGCCTTTGGAATTTTATTCATGCCATCATCTCCTGATCAAAAAGCAGCTCGACTGAGAGGGGAACTATTAGGATTGATTAGTCTTTAGAAGAATGTCAGAGGTTCGCCTTTTCATGATACGGCTCACAAAAGCGTTGCAGCACAGATTAATGATAGCCTGTTCAATTCTTCATATTGCTATAGGTCTTTTATGTCCATCAGAAGAGCATTGAACTGTAAGAATCATCTCGCTGTCTATCACTGTCCGAACTGTAGAACTGAAGGTGTGACTTTCACTGAGTTCATTAAGTTTACTAAATTGTTTCAAGCAAAGACTCTTGGAAATTTACGCTAAATCTAGGCAACTATTAGATCAAGAAAGTTTTTTTTTTTTTTTTCTGTGGCATTTGTAGTTTTGTCATTTGTATTCAACAAGTATGTTACCGTTTAAAAGTTCAGGCTCAGTAAGTTTTTTTATTTATTTATTTTCCAGCAAGGGTGCATTCAGTTAATCAGAAACACTTTTACATTGTTACAAATTGTCTATTTCAAATAAATGCTGTTCTTTTGATCTTTCTATTCATCAATCTTGGTATCAGAATTAAAATAAATAAATAACTAAAAATAAAAATAAAATAAAAAGCGGTTTTCAAAATTAAAAATAATAAGAAATGTTTCTTGAGCACCAAACCAGAATATTATAATGATTTCTGAAGGATCATGTGACACGGAATAATGGAATAATGGCTGCTGAAAATTTAGCTTTGCCATCAAAGAAATAAATTATATTTTAAAGTAGGCTGTATTACAACAGAAAACATTTATTTTAAATTGTAATAATGTTTCACAATATTACTGTTATTGTATTACAAATGAATGCAGCTTTGGTGACCATAAGAGACTTTCAGAAACATTTAAACATTTTGCCAACCCAAACCTTTGAATAGTAGTGTAGGCATATTTAGATACAGGGTGAGACTGTCTTAAAATTAACAACACATCACATGCATAATCATTAAATACTTCATTATACCTCAACACTTGATTTATGAAACACAGAATGACAATAAGTTAATAAACATGAGAAAAAAAGTAAATGGTTAAACCATTTTAATTATTCATGAAGACAAATGGCACTGAATTAAAAGAATAAATAAATAAAAAAACAACAACAACAGCAACAAAAAACCTTTTAGTAGGTCTGAACTAAATATATATATATATATATATATAGTTTCATAAAAAATATGATTACACAAAAATGGAGTACGTGTGTACAGTATATTATTATTATTATTTTATTTATGTTACCATTATTTATTTAATATTAACTCTCTATCAGTTTATTTACGGTGAAATGTATATGTTCTCACATGCTCTGTTTCTCTCTCTCTGTATCAGGGATCATTAAAGTTGCCTTACCCAACATGGATAGGGAGGTTAAAGAAATGTACCAGGTGGTCATACAGGCTAAGGACATGGGCGGCCAGCTCGGAGGTTTAGCTGGGACCACAACCATTAATATCACTCTCCGTGATGTCAACGACAACCCACCACGGTTTTCTAAAAGTATGTTCAAAAACAGATGTGCAGGAATCGTTATAGAGTGCACTGAAGCTTACAGTATACTGTCAGCATTTCTATATCAGCTGCAGTTTATCCCTGGGGTTTATCTTAATGTGAATTTAATCTGGTTTCATATTTGCTTTGCTCTTTGGAAACCTTAAACATGAGTCCATTATTTGAATTGTTTAATTCAGTTAATGAAGATAAGTCAGTTTGTAATTCAGTTAATAAACTGATAACAAAGAGAGGCTATCTTCAAAACAGGGACTGAACATTAATGCATGACCGAGAAGATCCTTAGATTTACAATTGGTCATGATTAAGTCCTCAAGGGCTCTTGCCAAACACAAACAACTAAATAGAGTTAAATTTGCAAATGTGATTAGCATTCTAGCACTTTTCTCCAGAGCTGCTGAAGTGATTAGTGCATGATTGTTGTTAACTACCTCTCAGAGTAATTTCTAAATGTAAAGTCTTACATCTGTTCCTGAGGGGAGAGTTTGATCACTGAGAAAGGTGTTTGTGAATCTTGACAGGTATCTTTCACCTGCGCATTCCTGAATCTTCACCTGTGGGCTCGTCGGTGGGGAGGGTCAAAGCTCATGATCTGGACTCTGGGAAGAATGCTGAAGTGGAATATAGCATCGTTCCTGGTGACGGAGGCTCCATGTTTGATATTTACAGCAATAAGAATACTCAAGAGGGAACAGTCATACTGAAAAAGGTAGCGTATGGCTTCTTTAAGTCACCTTTATTTATATAGTGCTTTATGCAATTGTGTTAAAGCAGCTTTACATTGTTAAAAAGGAAAGTAGTGTGTCAATAATACAAGAGGACAATAGCAGTCATTTTTTCAGTTAAAGTCAGGTTGTTGATTCAATTATCTCATCGTCCAGCCCAGTTCAGTTCTCTTCCAATAGAAGTCTTTTATGCTTACCAAGATTCCATTTATTTGATGAAAAATACAGTGAAAACAGTAATATTATGGTAAAATAATTGAAACAGTATTGCAATTTAAAATAAACGTTGTGTTTAACTTTTTAATATATTTTAAAATGCAATTTATTCCTGTGATTGCAACGCTAAGTTTTCAACAATCATTACTCCTGTCTTCAGTATCACACGATCCTTCAGAAATCATAATAATATGCTTATGTTGTTGAAGAGACATTTATTAATATTATCAGTAACACTTTATGTGTTATGGAGCGAACGAGACGTGAGACATGCAGATCCATTTGCAAGCTTTATTCCAAGACGTGGTCACAAAAGGCAAGAGTCAAACAATGGCAAACAGGTATAACACAGGCAAGACAAAGAGTAATCCTAGGGCTAGCGTGGGTCTACAATCGGCGAACAATATCCAGAGGACTTGACATGAGGGGCAATCCAATAACACGAGCAATAGTCCAGGCGAGATGTAAATAGAGTCAGAGACAGCAGGCAAACGGTTAATCCAAGATACACAGGCAGAAGATCATGAAACAGGCAAAAAGGCAACACGAAATGTCTAGACTAGAACTGGGACTGGGACTGGCTCCGTAGTGTAGCTATCGCTAGAAGAGAGATATACGCTAAACAATACTCGGCGATCTGAAAGAGGAAGTCCAAGGCTTATAAAGCGTGTCTCATGTGATTCAGCTGTGTGTGTGTAATCAGTGCACTCTTCTGTATGTGTGTAATCAGTGCAATGGATGATGGGAAATGTATTCCAGGGTATAATGTAACAGTCTGTGTAGTGTGAGAGTCCATGTGGTGACCTCTGGTGGTGAGTGAACGGAAGTTCATAGACCGGATTCGTGACATTATGTATAATGTATTATAAAAGTAGTTTTAACGCATTAATTATGCTTTATAATGTACCTAATAATGGATTATACAATCTCATTAATAATTTTAAACACAGTTTATACATTATAACACTTATTATCAGTTCATTACACTATTCATTTTAAATTTGGTTATAATTATTTGCAACAAAATATAATGTATTGCAATACACATTATGAATAATTACAATGCATTATACCCTTTAATAACCCTTGTAATGCATCATACTTTACATAAAGGCTTTACGTAAAGTGTTACCATATTATCAATGAAGAAAACAACTGAAAACAGCTGAAAACGCTTCTTAGGATTCTTTGCTGAATAGAAAGATAAAAAATCAGCCTTTATTGGAAATAAACATTATAAATGCCTTTACTTTTACTGATCAATTTAATGTGTCCTTGCTAAATTAAATTATGTATTTCCTTTATAAAATTTTATAATCACCAAACCTTTATACGGAAGTGTACATTTATTTATTATTTACATTTTATTATTGTAATGTTCATTTATTTTTTACGTGTAGCATTACATAGACATTTTGCATTAAAGGAATGGTCGTTCCAAACCTGATTTTCTTTCTTCTATTATTTTTATTATTTAAATATATATGCACATGAATGAGAGAAGATTATCACACTGTAAAAAAAAATTATAAATAAAAATAAAAATTTCTACCTATTTAAACTTTTAAAAAGTTGTGCAAGTTGAATCAAATTATATCAAACTGACATAATGTTCAGTCTCTATAATTGTATAGTCTATATAACTAAAAAATTTTGTTAAAAATGGTTAAATTAATTCTCTGAAATAAAGTAATGGCAAAACATGTCGTCATGACATTTTTATGTACATTTCTTTCTTAAAGGGGTCATCAGGTGCAAAATTCACTTTACAAGTTGTTTGAACACAAATGTGTGTTGGAAGTGTGTGTACACATCCATCCTATAATGATACAAATCTACCCAGTGTTTTTGTTTTTTAAATCCCTATTTTAAAATCCCCTTTCTCAAATCAGGCTGTTCTGAGTAGTAGCCCCACACTGCAGAACAAAGATCCAGGGGGTGGGGTTGGATCCACATCCAGGGGGTGGAGATTGGTAGGTTTAGGTAAATGTAAGGTAGGAGGAGTTGGATCTAGATCCAACCACACCCCCTGGATCTTGTGTTCTGCAGTGAGGACCATCTAGTTCTGAGAGCCCTGTCAGAATGACATAGTTCTGTACAGGCCGCTCCCACAATAGCTGATTGACAAGGCCGTCTTACCTTAGACCCGCCCTGAGAGAGCTGAGAGCTGTCCGCCATTGTGTCGACTCCGGTGCAGGGGAAGACAAGAATGTCTCCGATTGAGCGATTGCGGTGTTTCGTTGTTGAATGTAATAATGAATATAGCAGTCGTCAGTTACTCCCAACATCTGAGCAGCTGAAGACACAGAGGATTAACGTTACTTTCGTTTTGAAGGGAATGCCCCGATCCCCGATCTGCCTAAACGTGTCTATTTTCGCGCGAATCATTCATGATCCAGCATCATCTACAGAAAAAGTATAAGGGTTTTTTTATGAATCTTTGCAAATCTCCTTTCCTAATAATTTGCTAGTTAGCCAGTTTCGGGACTAAAGTAAACAGTACTGCTCGTCACTCCATGGAAGAGAGGAGCAGGGTCAGTAGAGCTCATTAGCATTTAAAGCAACATGGACTAAAAAACGGCTTGCTGAAAACAGAGCTGATTTTGACAGGGGGAAAAAAAGGTGTTTTTTACACTACCATTGAGAAATGTTAACCAAAGTATGTTACAGACTTTTCATTAAGACCCTAAAGAATCATATCAGCTTGTGTAAAATGGGCATCCGATGACCCCTTTAAGCAAAAGTGAGTAAATATAGTGCAGTTCCATACAGTATGTTGCTTATTCATTATTGTATATGAAACTGGAGCTCCTTTACTGCACAGTAAGTGAATTCTTCGACAGTATTTGGATGTTTATTTAGGCAATATTTATATGCTGGCTAAGGCTGGATGACATCAGATGCAAATCACAATGCCATTTGCATCTCTTTTTCAAACACACGTGAATTCAAGGATGATAGCAATAACCCCTCATGCTCCTTCATTCAGGGGTTTGTGTGTGTTTACCCTGAGGTGAGTCATATCTTATTACTGGATGGCCATCCATAGCATCCCGAATGAATAATGCATAAAGCCATAAAAGCGTGAATGCTTAACCCACACTACGCAATGGCTGCTCTTGGTCTTATCAATTCATTATATGCTTTGTGGTTGTCCTTAGAACATTGTTTTCCCATTCCTGTTTTGCCAACATGTGAAATAAAGAAATGTATTGGGGGTGATGACCTCTCAGGGGATTGAAAAATACATTGTTTGAGTTTCCCCAAGAAAGAGCCCAATATTTTTATATTTAGTGGACATGAATAAATGAGTGCACCCATGGCCATCAGAGCATCTACCTCTTGATGTGATGTGACAAGTAGAAATCCCCTCAGACACTCTGTTACATGGCCAATCACAGACTTGCTGGCTGTGCTGTAAGTGCTTAGCTGAAACAAATGCCTTGGTAAAGGCGTGTGGATGAGGCTGGAGTGCTCTTGTCCTCCAGGGAGTAGAGGGGTTACTCTTTCATTACTCAAAGCTAGTGTAGTCTGTAGACACATAATGACAGTCCACTGCTGCTATTCATCTCTCTAGAGCAGATGGAGGGATGACTATGAAGAATATGGAGGCATTGTGGGCTATGCTTTGTTTCATGGTACGTTCCACAAATATGGTACACTTTGGTGCCATTTTTGCCATTTAAAAAGCAATAGCACTAGAAATATTTTTATGTTAGATAACATAAATCTAACCTTGAATGAAAAATAAGTAAATACAAATATATTAGCTATAGCTATATGCTTTATTAGCTACTTACCTTAAGATTGTTTTTTTTTTTTATTAGAAACTTCAAACCATGTCCTTACTGAGTTAAATTTGGATTAATGCATCTTTTAACCTATTTTTACTTTTTTTAAAACTATAAGGTTTTAAGTAATGTTAATGTTAGACATGTACTAATATGTTTTTATACATATGTATGCGTGCGTGTGTTCATTCATTTCTTTGAATAATATTTCCATTTATTGCATTAAATATAACATATAAATAATTATCATAATTGACGGCATCCAACAAATATGTATAATACAAATTTGGCAATTCAGTGTAAAACTATATTATTTATGATTACGAATTTTTATGTTATACTAATCATAGTTAATTTTTAATTAAATAAACAGCCTTTATATATATATATATATATATATTTATATATTTCAAACACTTTTTGTACCCTGATTGTGGAGTCTCCTCACAATTCATAATTTAAAAATTCATCATCAGTAGATCATGAAAGGCCCAGTGAAAATATTTTGCTGTCCTTTATTCCCTCTTTTATTGTCTACTTTGTTAGTCCCCAAGCTGAGGCTGCACAGGACAAAGTTACATAGTCCTTACATTGCAAAATGGGTGTGCCATATCTGGTGACCCAAAAAAAGGCTGGAAATGGATATGTGGGATCCTCACCGTGGGGCATGGAGGAGGGTCAATGACAATGCCCCTTCTTCCCTCTGTCCTCAATAACAGACTTCCCTCTCCCTTTATTTCTCTTTGACGAGCTGTTCCATCACGCCCCTGCTCTGTTACACAGGGACTTTTCTGAAATGCTGAGGCTGAACATTTGTGGTCTCATGACTTTATAGGCTCAGTGCTGCTTTGAGCATAAAGAGGATCTACTAAGGTAATGGGTTGAAGGGATAATTGTCTCTATATTAACAAAAGGATTGGAAGGTGGACTTTGCTCTTGCAACATATGGGATATCTTAATCCTTCTCTTCATTGAAAAAAAATTGCACGTACAGTAGAACAAACAGTAGATTTGAAGAATCATGTACATGCATATGAGATGAATAATCCGGTCATATCCAGTCATATCAGTAGCTCAATAAAAGCTGTTTTATTGTACATAAAGTTTGTTGCTTTTGCCTTAATGTACTTTACAACTTCAAAATGTTTTTATATTTCTTTGAGGAAACAAGAATTCAAAGTTGGAATGGATTTTGAATACTTCACAACTTACAGTGTAGAAATGCAATTAAGAATTCATGAATAAATGTCAATTAGTAGGGGAATTAATTAAAGTTTTGGTATGTGCACTGTATTGAATAACAAAACAACTCTGTGGACTAGCATCTGATTAGCATTCTCTTTTGAGGGGAGTGTGGAGAGAAACGGGCCTTTGTGTAAATTCTCAGAGGAACAGCCTCAGAAGACTCTGAAACGACTAGATAAACAGTGCCATCTAAAGGTGCCCGATGTGACTCTGTTACAGAAGCACAAAAGAACAGAGACATGTTTGGACTAAAACCAATGGGTTTGTAATGTAAACCAGACTCATGGTATTCTCCCTCTAAGGTTGTGAGCTAAGCTTTACAGGCTTTACACCATTAACAATGTCCAAAGGTTGAAAAACAGGGGCCACTGTGTTTCAGATTGGCCAGCTGGCTCTCTGTCTTGTCATGTCTGAGGTTGTTATTCTTTCAGCATGGTCAGCGCTATATCAGACAGCGAGGCAGACGCGTATCTCAACGCTAGCTTGATATGACAATGGCAGACATAAGTGTTGTTTGCTGTCACCAATGATAAGACCTCCTGCAGAACAGCAGTGTGGTGTAGACATAAAGCTGATGCTTTTTAAGTAGTTCTAAGGTCTTTGAAAAAATCTTGGCTGACAATGACAAGAGTAAGTTGTCTTTGTAATCGGTCTTTTTTTATGAAAGTGTCTCTTTCACCGTTGTTGAGGACTTATATTCCCTAAGCTGTTCTGGAAGACTTATGTCTATTGTTTTTGGCTTGCAACAGACTGGGACAAATTGTTCTTTTTACACTCGGTTGAAGTCATTAACCAACCCCAGTGCAGTAAATGTTTTTTTTTTTCTTTCTTTCTTTTCAGATCAGCACACTGCATGCTGGTGTGGAATTATTTGTGCGAGGCGTGCTGAAAATGAATAATTAATTTGCTTAGGACTCATCTAAAATCTGTTGATAAAGAAGCTGAAGATTTAAAAAATACTTTCACAAGTAAAATAAGTCTTTTTACAGTCTTTTTAACACTGTATGCTTAAGGTTTTGCTTTGCTTTGCTTTGCTTTGCTTTGCTTTGTTTTGTTTTGCTTCATTTCATTTTTTTAAAATTCTGACATTAATTACTCACCCTTGTGTCGTTTCAAACCTGTAAGACCTTTGTTCATCTTCGGAACACAAATTAAGATATTTTTGATGGAATCTGAGAGCTGTCTGACCCTGCATAGACAGCAATACAGCTGAAATGTTCCCAAGTCCAGAAACATAGCAAGGAGATCGGTAAAATAATCCATGTGACATCAGGGGTTCAACCGTAATTTTACGAAGCTGCGAGAATACTTTTTGTGTGCAAAAGAAAAAAAATAATGTCTTTATTCAACAATTTGTCTCCATAGCGCCATTTTGGAGAGTATCCACTGGACGTAAACAGCATATGCTATTCTGTGTCAGCTACATCACGCCGGATACGTGGTTGTTGTTCAGATTAAATCACAACAACATAGGAAACATATCCAGCGTGATGTAGCTGAAATTACGGTTGAACCCCTGATGTCACATGGATTATTTTTCCAATCTCCTTGCTATGTTTCTGGACCTGGGAACATTTCAGTTGTATTGCTGTCTATGCAGGGTCAGACAGCTCTCAGATTCCATCAAAAATATCTTAATTTGTGTTCCGAAGATGAACGAAGGTCTTACGAGTTTGAAACGAAATGAGGGAGAGTAATTAATGACAGAATTTTCATTTTTGGGTGAACTATCCCTTTAAATAGAGTTGAATGTAGATGTTACCACATGAAGCACATTTCAAGGTTAACATTTTTAGTTCATTTTACAAGCCGCAATCATACACAGACAATCAGGCAATTATTAGTGGAAAAACTAATCAGCAGGACACGATTTATCATTTGTGTTCTGCAGTTGCTCTTATTATCTGAGAAAGAACAAAGCTAATTGAACAAATCTTCTTGCTCCATACTGTCATGCTTTGTTTGTCATCTCATTCCTAAGACATTAATTATAAATTGTTGTAAGTCTCTCTCTCTCACACACACACACACACACAGGTATATACTGTAAAATATATATATTTTAGAAATCTTTTGTAACAATGTGTACACTACTGTTCAAAAGTTTTGGGTCAGTATTTTTTTTTTTTTCTCTTGAAAGAAATTAATATTTTCATTCTCCAAAGATGTGTTAAATTGATAAAAAGCATATTGTTAGAATCTTATATTGTTAGTATGATTTTTTATGTTAGTATGTTTTTTTTGTTGTTGTTGTTTTTTTCAACATTTTAGTCATCAAATAATCCTGAGAAAGGTATCTGTCACGATCACTGGGAGCAAGGGAAGGAGGAGACGAGGAGTTCTTCAGAATACAATATCTTTTAATGACATAATTCACAGGGAATCCAACCAAGAAAGACATTCCACAGACATATAACAGCGGACAAAGGAAACTAAACAGAATGCCCTTTAAATACACTACACACAAGGACTAAACGAGACTGATTGACAAGAAACACCTGGAATCAAATCAACACAAATGGAAATAGGAACGGGAAGAACCAAATATGGACAAACAGGAACTAAACGGGAACACACGTGACAGTATCACAGGTCTCAGAAAATATTAAGCTGCACAAATGTTCTCAACATTCATAATAAATTCGCATATTTGAATGATTTCTAAATGATCACATGACACAGGAGACTGGGGAAATGGCTGGAGTAATGGCTGATCAAAATTCAGCTTAGCATCACAGGAAGAAGTTTTATTTTAAAGTTGTCAGGGTTATGGACCCATTTTGTTGTTGTTTTGCTCCCCATGTGCTCTCCATGTACTGGTTTCTCCCTTGTGTTTCATTGTGCCCATAGGGGCTGTTTACACCTGGTCACTTCATGCGTTTTGTCTGATCGGATAGCTATCCGATCGTGAAAAGACCAGGTGTAAATGCCCTCGGAAATGCATTCGAGACGGATATAAATCCGATCGCTCAAACCACTTCAGGAGGTGGTCTCCAGACAAAACTGGACAAGTGTAAATGCATCTGGTTGTTGAAACCACATATGTAAATTTTACTCCTCCCAAAATGTTAAAATAATAAACGCGTGAGAGCGTGTTTTAAGCTATATGACATTATAGTCAGATATGACAGCGCTAATGCAACACGCATTGCTGTGGACTCGCAGCTGAGCAAACCGACGCGCAAACATGCCGCTAATGAAACTGAAAGTAAAACGCAGACGGTCAACACACAATCATCTTCATTAAAAGTAGTGAGACTAACCTATCTTCCCAGTGCTGATGCCGCGCGCTCTCCTATTGCGGTCCTTGATCTTGAAATGAGCTGATAATTAATAAAATGCAGCACTTATCTTTAGATTTCATTGACGTGAACTCCGTTAAATTTAAATATGGAGCGGAAGTTGAAGATCGGATTTATATCCGTTTTGCGATGACACATTTTTATTTTTATTTTTAACAAATCAGATAGATATCCGATCAGCGAAAACGCATGAAATGACCAGGTGTAAACAAGCCCATATTTGGTTCTTCCTGTCCCTGCTCCTAGTGTGTTTCATTTGTCTCAGGTCTGTCTCGTTATTCCCTTGTTTAGTTGTGTATTTAAAGAGCGTTCTGTTCCTGGTTTCCTAGTGCTGGTGTCTGAGGTCATTCCCTGTTTCAGTTTGTATCCCCTTTGGTTGTTCATTAAAGACGGTTTACTTTGAGTTTACTCCTGCGTCTCCTCGCTCCTCTCCTTAGAAGTGTGACAGAACACCGCACCGCTAACAAGATGAACTGGGCTGAGGACTTCCTCCTCGATTTCCAGCAGGAGGGACGGCCTTTGGAGCAGTATGTGGAGGAGTTCCTGAGCGTGGTACATCTAGTGAGATGGAGCGATTCTATGATTAATGCGTGCTTCCCTGACCAGAGTCGAGAGATGGCTCTAGCCCCTGACCAGAGTTGAGAGATGGCTCTAGCCCCTGACCAAAGTCGAGAGAGAGCTGCTTTTTCCACATTCTACCCAGAGAGGGCTCCAGTTCCCAAGTTCAGCACAGAGAGGGCTCCTGTTCCCACGTCCAGCTCGGAGAGAGACTCTGTTCCTACGTCCAGCCCAGAGAGGGCTCCTGTTCCCAAGGTCAGCCCAGAGAGGGCTCCTGTTCCCAGGGCCGGCCCAGAGAGGGCTCTTGTTCCCGGGTAAAACCCGCGACAGACACCACAAGTTTATCATCCATTATTACAGTTTCCAGACTTTCTGAGCAACGGTAAATTTTTGTCACCACAACGGAAGCCCTGCCTCTCCATTCATTCGATTGGACAATGGAAAAAAACGCAATGACGTGGGGTGCTTTTCTGCTCAGAGTTGCTTTTTTTTCAACTTCAGGCGCTCCTGCAAAACTGCGAGGCGCAGCAGGCGGCGAAAACTCAAGGCGGCCGGGGTACATAAACAGGAACCTGATAAATAGGAGCCTGATAAAAATGCTCATTTTAGAAGAAAATTTCAGATGGCATTTAGAGGTTTTTGTATCTAAACTTTTCTCATATATAATCATTTAATAATATTTATTTATAGTAATGCAATAGAAGATCTCTTATGTATACACATTATTATTATTTTAAAATCATTAGTTATTAGCATTTCCAATATCAGCATGGATTAAAGTGACTTTAATGCTGTTGCTGAAGTTCTGAAATCTGCAGTCTGTTCGGTTGTGCTTAGTTGCCACAACTCTTTGCTTTTCAGTTGTGACTGTGCCAAATTCTGCCTTTATATGGCTGAATGAGCACAGTGATGCAAGAGCCACTGACCAAAGCCTTTTCTCCCTGCTTTCTTCTTCTCTTCGTTTATTCTCCCTCCTGTGATTCCAGGGTTGAGTGAGTGGCAGCCTTTCCCTTCCGTTCCCCTCGCTTCTGATCTCTGCAGGAGCCCTCTGTTGTGGAAAGCATTTTTACTTAGATCACGAGTTTTATGACCCGAATAAAGTTGGTGGTGTTTTGTTATTCTTTGACAGTATGCAGCCACAAACAATTTGACATCACTTCCTCCCTGCTGCCATAAATGACAATAAAACAGAGTTCAGTCCTAAGACTGATGATGTCTCATTATTCATTTTACAGCGTCTGGACTACGAGACCAGAAAGGCCTACACCTTCAAAGTAGAAGCTTCAAACGCAGCTCTTGATCATCGATTCCTTCATTTGGGACCTTTTAAGGACACTGCCACAGTGAAAGTGAATGTTCTGGATGTGGAGGAACCTCCTGTCTTTAGCCGGTTGTCTTATAGAATGGAGACATATGAGGACACACCAGTGGGCATCATCGTCGGAGCCGTCACAGCTGAGGACCTAGATGTAAGCAACAGTCCTGTTAGGTATGTGAGAAGCACACAAATACACACACACAGATGTGGGTCAAATCGAAGCACACATGCTTTTCCTCGCCTTTAAATACATGTGTATATTCACAACGTCCTGTGGGAACTCCTTTCAAAACCACTTTACATGAACAAGTCCAAGTATACCAGACAACATGAAACAATAACAAACCTGTGCTCCCATGGGTTTAGTCCATTTGGCAATCTTGTTTTGAGCAGAGAGTGCACTGCTTTGATTCAATCCACTCTGACAAACTTCTGGTGCAGTTTTCAAGCGTGGACTGTATTTAATGTGGCACATTTGCTTTTTTTAGGTCTTCATTTAAGTGTCTGAAAGTGTTAGCTACAATGTTGATGTTAAAAGCATCTGAGAGCTTGACACAAGTGTGTTGTCTTTATGAAAGCATTTGTTTTAATATGAATATTTCATGGAGGTGCATAAATGGAGGTGTTAGTCATTTAGAAACTCTCACCTCTTGTTAAATATTTCTCATCTCTGGATTGTCTATTTGTTATATTTAGTGTTGCATTTATAGGTTTTTTTTCTCTCTTTCAGCAATAAGTGGTAATTATTTTGAATTATTAAAGATATTTATTGTTACCTATAGATTTATTTGTTTACGCTTTATTTTAAGGTGTCCTTGTTACAGTGTAATTGCATTTAAGTACTGAGTAATATTAATGAACTACATGTACTTACTATATGGCTAGGATTTGAATTAGGGTTACTTGTTGCATGTAATTATGCATAATCTACTGTTATTATAATAGTAAGCTCATGTAACGTGTAGCAAAGATACCTTAAAATAAAGTGTTACCTTTTATAATATTAGTTTTTGCTGCATACAAAGTATCTTTTGTGGGACGGACATTAAACAAGGTGAAAGAGGCATTTCAGTATTTGTATTACTGTGCTTGTCTGTGTCTGCATATTCCAGACAAACTGATGTTTCATCTTTAAAAAAAAGTCATTTAAATATTTCCTGGAATGATTTGTTTGAAACCTGATTCATTCAGGAATGCCACTGCTGTGTTTGTTGCTCTGAGATATGGTGGTTGATACTCCATTGGCAGAGCAAAAATACATAAAGTTGTTGTCAATATTGTGTGTAAAATGTAAGTTACTCAATATTTACTTCTTGTTTATTGAATTGTTCAATATATCACACTCTGTTTTTGTTTATAAGCCCGGCTCACACTGTGCGATTTTGGACACGATTTGGCCGTCTTAGACAAATTTTGAAAATCCTAAAAGATTCCTATAATCCTAGGCTAAAATCTGTAGTCTTTGATCGTTAGTTTGACATGTTGACCGACAGCCAATTAATGGCTGTTGCGATCAAATTTTACCTCAGAGGAAATTCTGGCAGTGTCAGAAGATTTGGCGCACAGTCCTGCAGTGTGACTTCTCCTACGACAAACTGTGTTCGTTTTTCAAGACAAGCCATGATCAGAATTAATGCTAGAGATTTCTTCTAACTGCCATAAACTCCGGCACTCCCGTCCTCCGCTCACGGAATTCATCAGATATGTTGCCTTTGCTCTGATAAACACCAGTTGTGCCGCTGTTTTCATGTGGGTGTGTATTGCTGCTTACTTAAATATGCCATTATTGCTGCAGTTCATATGCATTTGATGATAGCCAACAGTTCAGCCCCGCGTGCAATGCAGCTCGTGGTCACTTAACATGTGTGGGTTGATAATGTAAAACTATGGACAAGTTTTCTTGCACGCACCCGTTTTTAACACGTCTTGACTGTCGTACAGTCTGACACTAATAACAACTGAGATCCCACAGTGTGACATGATCATCATGTTCGTACAGTCTGACAAGTACAATCCTAAATGACTTTTTTTTTAAATCACACAGTGTGCGCCCGGCTTAAATTTTTTCCAACGTATTATTTTTAATTACTTGTTTAACATCAGAATTCTGATGAAAAACTATATTACATGATTTTTCGAAATATCACCAATTAGAGAATGCTTTAGCTTCAGCTATACTTCATTAACTGTTAAGTAAGTAGTCTTGTACTTTTGCATTTTTGTGTAGTTTTCAAATACGTTTTTGCTTCAAATCAAAGTTCCCCTTCAGGAACTCGAGTTGCGTCGGAGAACTCTATGGGAATGCCTCCCACGTGACCGTGCTCTGAACCACGTGTGTAATCTGTCCACTGGATGGGTGAGACGTCACGGGTGGGTGACGTCAGAGACCAGGAAGCTTAAAAGCATGTGCGGTGGAACCGGCGTCAGCTTCTTGTCATTCAGTAACCGCTACTCTGTGTGTGTGTGTCTGTCGCTTTTTGTTGTGAGTCTTATTTAGCGTTGTTTGTCCACATCACAATAAGCTCCATTATGTCTAAAAGTGCATCTAAAACTAGCACTTTAAGGGCGAGAGCAGACCGCACTACAGACAGTGTGTTCTAAAAAAAGCACAGTCTGTGTGTGGTCTGCTTGGGAGCGAGTCACGCGGAGTCTGCTCTTGAGGGAGCACTCCCGCTGCGTGCACTTCGCTCCCGGAGGGCTCTCTTTCGCGAGGGAGCCTTCGCCAGCGTTCCCCGTGGCTCTGGTCCCGCTGCCGTGGGGTTCGCAGATGGATCTGGTGGAGGGAATGGAGATGGGCGAGTCCCTATCTTCTTCCTCACACGCCAGATCCAGCGGTCGCTCTCTGGGATCGGAAGCCCCTGCGGTTTCTTCCCCCCAGGGAGATGGGTCGACGCTTCGCCTGTCATCCTCCGAGGAGGTGGACGTCGATGAGCTTTCGTAAAGCAGTTGCACAAGCATTGTTTGCACAAGCTTATTATGAATCAGAATATCATTATGAGCAGCGCTCGCGCTGTCAGCTCTAGGAAAAAGGTGGCTGACTGTGCTTGAGATCACGGGTATCGCACATGGATCTGGCGGACGGGTTGGAGACGGGCTCGCCTTATTTCCACCTGCATTCCCCAGATCTAGCGCTCTCGCTCGGGGCTTGGAAGCCCACGCTACGGTTCTTCCCCCTTTGAGTGAGAGCCGAGGCAACGCGTGCATTTCGGTTATTCTCGGTTCATTATATGAATCTTTTCACATCAGACCATGTATACTTGTCTGGTGGTTTGGCTGCATTTAATTCTGAGGAATTAAATGATGTATTTCATATGACTGTAGAAGTTAGATATACATGGTGTACAGGAGCCTCTTTGGATAATTTCTCAAGTGAGAGCATGATGTTTTACCTCTCTTCCTCCGAGGAGGTTGAGGTGGACAGCAGGGGCTTCTGGGCGGGAGCAGCCCCAGCCGTGTTCCAGCTCCTCATTAGGGAGCGTCACCTCTTGTGCTTCCCAGAATTTTGGAGTCAGAGTGGCGCTCCCAGGCCGAAGGCTTGTAGCAGAAGGCGGATCTGCGGATCATCTTTCTCACTGGATAATCTTTGGCTTAAACGTCCTGCTGCTTATGGCCCAGGACTTCTGAGGGCCGGCCCTCTGGGGAAGACCGGTATACACCGCATTACGCGGTACCCGTCTCTCCTCGGTGCCCTCAGGAGATCGGTCTACCAACCCTGCCAGTGTTAAAGGGCGCAGCGGTCTCCAGCGAGCGCTTCTCTCAGTTACTCCTGCCCGGAAACATAGCGGAGCTGAGAGGCTCGCCACCCCTCCGGGGGTCTCTAGAGCAGCTTGTTCGGCCATCTCCTGCCGGTCCTCCGCTTCAGGGCACCGAGGTAGCCACTCTAGGTACACCAGAGGCCAGTCTCGAGAGACTGGATCCCGTAGTAAGTCACCTGGCGGTGTGGGAACCCCTGCCAAGCGTGTCTCATCGGGTCCTGCCTGAACAGGCTCTGGTTCTATCAGTCTAGTCTTTCTAGGAGATGACGTTGATCTGAGGACCATCGTTTCAATAGGAGACTTCAGCTGAGGCAGTCCTGATGCCCATGGCCCAGGACTTATGAGGGCAGGCCCCTCTGGGGAAGACCGGTGTACACCGCATTACGCGGTACCCGTCTCTCCTTGGTGCCCTCAGGAGATCGGTCTGCCAACCCTGCCAGTGTTACAGGGCGCAGCGGTCTCCAGCGAGCGCTTCTCTCAGTTACTCCTGCCCGGAAACATAGCGGAGCTGAGAGGCTCGCCACCCCTCCGGGGGCCTCTAGAGCAGCTTGTTCGGCCGCCTCCTGCCGGTCCTCCACTTCAGGGCACCGAGCTAGCAGCTCTAAGCACACCAGAGACCAGTTCGGGAGACTGGTTCCCTTAGCAGACCATTGGCAGCGTGGAAACTACTGCCAGATATGTCTCCATGGGTCCTGCGCACTGTAGAAGCAGTTCTGTAGAAACACTGTGGGCCCCGAGCAGGCTCTGGTAATCAAACAAGGGAGTTCTTGAGGTTTGCTTTGGGGGAAAAGCGTACCAATATTGGGTTCTTCCCTTCGAAACGGTCACGGCAAGCGTTGTAGGCCTCCTCGCTGCTGAGAGTTTTTCTGATGCCTCCGCTTGTCAGAGCTCCGGGTGGAGTGTAGTAGGCCTCCTCTCGATCTAGAGAGTCGCCAGAGCTCTGCTGGGACAGTTATGTGAGTAGTAGGCTCTAGGTGAGTCTCCTTACAAGATGTCCAGTGTATGGGGTGTAGTAGGCCTCCTCTCGATCCAGAGAGTCATTATGCTGAGGCCTCCGCTCCAAAGAGCTCGACTGTTTCGGCGAGCGTAATCAGGCCTCGGAGCACGAGGAAACTGTACCCATTGAAGTGGAGACTCTTCACTTCACGGTGCAGAGATCGCGGCTCGACCCAGTCTACTGCTCGATTGGTACAGTTCTGGAGTTCTCGCGGGCCTCTTCCTCCGCAGGGTTAACCCACTCCACCCTGAAGGTCTACGTGGCGGCTTTATCGGCCTACCGTGCCCCTCGCGGTGGCCAGTCAGTGGGTAGACACCCCCTTGTTACATGTTTCCTCCCCTCTTCTTGGGGATCAAGACTCACTTCTTAGAAGTTGGCCTTTGGGACGCAGGCCCCGCCCACTTTAGCCCATTGTGGCCCTTTTTCTCTCGCCCTAGCTGTGCTCACGCTGTACGGTCACGCTGGAGGCGTTCCAATAGTGTTTTCCGATGCAGCGTCTCATTCCCTTCGGGGAACCATGGTTACATACGTAACCTGGGACATTTGTAATGTTGTGATTCACCTTGTAGCTTGTTGTTTGTTTGTATTTTATTCCTATGGGGAAAATGAAGAGGGTGGGTACTGTTGTACTGTATTATGGTTGATATACTTCATGTCTTGTGAAATACAGTGCATTATGCACCACACATAACTCTGCAATGTACATACGTTGCAAAAAATAATATGAATCATGGGTATAATACACTTCCAAACCTCCATTAGATCCGATTTATATATTCAGACCCCCTCCAGTCAGGTTTTCTTTATTTAAAATTTATAACTTACAAAACTTACCCAGGGGATAGAATATTTGATGAGGGGTGATTTGACAGCAGAACTGAAGTTTGTGAAGTTCAGTGTTCAGTAGCACTTACTAGAAGAATCCAGTTGAAACTGTGGCTGAGGTTTTGCTTGTATAGCAGAAAACCTTGGGCGAGCAGGTAGAGAGACACCTGAGACAGAAAGGAAGGGGCAGGAATGTAATCCTGATAAAGGTCTGGTGCTACAGAGAAAAAGCAGACTTCCTCATACTGATCCACTAGGCTGCTTATATTAAAGAAACAGGGGTCTCTGCAAGTCTCAGCAGTGGGCTGAAAAGTAGCAGACTAGTTCAAAGAGACCAAGAGTGCTCATACACATGCAGACAGGAAGCAGAAAGTGTACAAATATTATTCTACGACATCAGCATCTCGTGACAGATTATATATATTTAATCAAATTTATATAATTACAGTTCTTTTTAATAAAATCTTTTAGATATATAATAATTGATATAGTATTAATACAAAAACGAGGAAATTTTCTTCAATTTTATTTTTTGACAAAGTTTCCTTCTCTGACATCATGAATTATCTTTGTGCCAGTGGATATGGAGTAATTTTGCCAGACTTTGTGAAATGTAAATTGTAGATAGCAGTCAAAACTCAAATCAGAAAGTTTGTAAAGGAAATGTTACCAATTAAACATTACATTACCTGTATGTTAAATCAATGAAAATCCAACAGAAATTCGTTTTCATTATCATCTATTAACACAAGACTTTCTGTGCACGCTTTAGACTTTCAGCCTTTAATATTTCTGAACCTTTCTTTTAAGAAAACAACAAAGTTTCAATCACTACCCAGCAGTTATTTTTTCTGTTCACTGAAGCCTCTCTCTTGTAAGCAGGATGAAGTGCCAAGCAATACAATGCAACAGTGCCCATCCACTTTTACAGTGACCTTGATTCTGGAAATATGTTTTCTATTATTAGTATTAGTATTACTTTATTTATTTATTTATTCCCAAAGGAAGTCTTCATTAAAGAGTTG
Source organism: Onychostoma macrolepis (assembly GCF_012432095.1). NCBI lineage: Eukaryota > Metazoa > Chordata > Actinopteri > Cypriniformes > Cyprinidae > Onychostoma > Onychostoma macrolepis. Next base: position 18,880,164 of record NC_081156.1, read on the forward strand.
TAAGCCATGAAACAAACTAACCAGCTAATAGCTAAATCAGGACATTTAAACTTTGATTTAAAGCAAGACAGGATTTGAAAATCAGACAAAAAACAAAAGCTTTAATGAGGGAAGGTGAAATAATGTGGGTTGATTGCTTCAGAAAAAACATATACCATCAACTAACAACCATGTAGTTATAATTGGAAGTTATTCTTCTGGGAAGCTGACCGTTGCACATCATAGCCTTATAGGGTAGCCAATAATGGAGTCTTATTCACAACTAAAGTGAGGATTAAAGAAATAATAATAGTTCTGCTTTTTTTCCGGTCAGAAATTGAGTCAGAAGTAGAACAAGACCGAATGGAGCTGAACTAGATTCAAGACTCAAACACTGAATCCTTCAGGCTAGATCAGTCATGAATTAGACTCAAAACTGACTCACTCACTGGTGGCCATCTACTGGCGTAGCCTACTGGAAGGACCATTAAACGAATCAGAGAATGAGCCTGAATGAGTCATTTGTTCTTAAAAAAAAAATTACAAGCGATTTAAATTACTAGGAAGAATCAAAGATTCCACTATTACCTTTCACCTTTCACTTATTGAATGTCCTACAAAAGATACTTAAAGAGATCAATTCACTCTCATGTCATTCTAAACCTGTATGACTTTCTTTCTTCTGTGAAACACAAAAGAAGATATTTTGATATATCTCAGTGTATTTTTCCATACATTGGAAGTCAATGGACACATGAGTAAATGATGACAGATTTGTTTTTCTTCTTTTTTGTTGGGGGGGGGGTATCTTTTTAAATAATCATGAAACTGAAAAAAAAAATAAAAATCTGCATTTTATATTTGAGTTCTAATTCTAATCTTTACCAAAGTAACCTAATGAAATTCCTTTAATTGAACATGACGTGTAATCTGGTTGATCTTTTTTTTTTTTGTTTGTTTGTTTGTTTGTTTTCGTTGTTGTCTTTGATACATTGGTTTGTAGATATTCTGTTGAGTGGAGAAAGGACTCTGAAAACCACTTTGACATTGACCCTGTTGAAGGAACTCTGTCTGTCAGTGAAGCCCTGGACAGAGAGAGAAATACAGAACACAACGTCACTGTTGTAGCAACAAAAGTTAGTAAGTATGGTGGATTGTGTTTTATCCAGATGCACAGCCTAGATAACCAAGTAGGTTAATATAACTGTAGATTGAAATGGGGATAAACATTTATACCAGTCCATATTTCTAAAGACCACATCTCCATCTAGTGGACAAGAATGAAAATACAGCATAGCTTCACTAATACCGGCTAAAATAAAATATCAAAATCATAAATAAAAGCCCAATCCAGTTAAAATAAGAGATTTGTCAAAAGACCAAATAAATAAGTAAATTATTTTGCATCAAGCTGGTTTGCAAACGAAAAGCCGCAACTACAAAGTTTTCTTCAGATATGAATGATCCAGCCAAAATCCTTTTGTTTTTGTAGCTACAATGGATGCGTTATAAGGATTTATTGTAACATGAAAGCAACTTCAAAATAATCAGATCCTCAAGAGTGTTACTGGGAGTCATTATAACATGTCAAAGACTTTCTGAATTCTTCATTTGTCCTATTTTTTCCTTTTTCAAATATGAAATGGGTCTGACATTTTTGCAGTTATCACTGATCTGATTCATGGACAATACTTTTTTTGATTTTTCAGACAACCCCCTGCTGTCCAGCAAAGTTACTGTCACAATCAAAGTGCTGGATGTCAATGAATTTCCTCCAGAACTTGCCTTTGTATATGAGACATTTGTTTGTGAAAATGCAAAAGTAGGACAGGTAAGTGTGTGTGTGCATGTGTGTGAATAACTACCTGTGCTTCAATTTGAGTTTCTGGGCCTGCTGTTGGTGCTGCAGTGAATTAATGTGAGAGAACGGTGCCTTGATCTTCTCCTTTCATGCTGAAAGAGAGCTACTCCCAGTACAACACTGCCTATCAGTGTCTCCCTATTCAGTCTTTCATTCCAGAGAGCGAAGTTCCCTTGCTTATATGTAGAAATGTGCAGAATAAATGACACAACAAAGCCTTTTCAGAATTCACTAAAGACAGTCAACCGATCAACACAAACCCTTGAAGACGAATATATGCAATTTTCACGGGGAAGCAATTATTAATCAAGTTACATGCCGTTACACAATACTAATAAATTCCTGACAAAAATGGTTTAAACGTATTTAAGTATGTTTAATACATATAATAATAAGTATAAAATGAATCGATGCTAACACAAATGTAGTTTCTTTGGCATTTACCAAACGGTATTGTTTAAAACTTAAGAATTTTGATTAGAAGTTAATTAATTCCTAATTTGCACATCTATTCTGAATATGTAGAGCATTTATAGACTATTCATTTCAATTGAATGGAAATTAATACAGATAAAATGTTAAAATCTTAAAGCTGGATTATTTAAATGTATTAATAATCAATGTATTAGTATTTACTAAATGTCTGACAACAACAAAAACAAAAGATCATGATAAATATGAATACAAATGTAAAAACAAAAGTGAATATTACACTTTAAAAAAAAAGGTGGAGGCTGGAATTTTTACTTTTTTTATGAATGATCCTTTATGCCTGACAAGAGGAAATATAAAATATAAAAACTAACCAGCAAGTCGCAACAACAATGGCTCAGCCAATAGCTTGAGTTAGGGGCGGGACTATCTGTATGTCCAAACATTGACGGATTGGTTGAAGTGTTGAACCTGTTTAAAACCAATCATTTTACTTTGCGTGGTTTTTCTAGTGCCTGGGAAATAACATTTATTTGCACACATTGATAGTAAGAAAGCATATTCATAATATACTAAGGGAATGAAGTACTGGATATATTTTTTTTTCTCTCTGCCACGTTAAATTCTGTCATTCTCTCAGAATGCTTGACTTTGTCATCAGAGATCTGTGGAGATGGCAGCGCACCCGTCATAAGTTCCGCCCCATGTGGTTGAGTCATAAAGGCAGTAAGCAACCTCAAATGATCCCTTTGAGGTTTGATGAGTCAAACACGTCAGTTCTGTCAGTCAAACAGTCTATTGCTGTCTTTTCAACACTATAAGTGCTTTTACGAAATATGCAAGTTCTTTCTGTGGTGATTTATTCAGTTGACTGTTCTCTAGGTGATTCAGATCATCAGCGCCACAGACAGAGACATGCCTGCAGTCGAGCACCGATTCTACTTCAAATCCCCTTCACAGACCAGGAACAGAAACTTCACAATCAGGGACTATGGAAGTAAGTTGGAAAGCTGAAGCTTTTATTATTTTTTAAATACATAATTCATCACTTAAAAGGTATAAATCGCCCAAACATGAAACTGTTGTATCAAACATGAAAGTGGTCTTTTTCCTAAAGTATTTTTCCCATTTATTTATTTTTTCCATAGGGATATCAAAATATTATTCTGTAAAGAATTCTAAGCTATAAACCAAACCAATCAGCTCCAAGATGAATCACACAGTTGCACACCATTTCTGTTTTAAGTAAAAAAGCATATGAAATATACATTACTACACATGCTACTGTTCAAAAGTTTGGGGTGTTTTTAAAGAAACTATTCAGCCAATGATGCATTAAAGTGACCGTAAAGACATGTGTTCTTTTGCTGTTCTTTTGACATTTCTGTTCATCAAAGAATCCTAAAAAAATGTATCATGTTTTCCACAAAAAATGTAAGCAGCACATTTCTTTTCAGCATTGATAAGAAATTTGATTTATTATTAATTTGACTTATTTATTGCAATGAAATGCTGCCACAACTTTTTTGTTGTTATTGTTTTTCTGTAGATTTAAAGGTGCCATAGAATGCATTGATGCAGTATTTTAAATTGTTATCTGATATCTACATAGAAGATATGTGGTTTAGGTAAGGGCAAAAATTCTCCAGAAACGGTTTTACGCCAATTTACAACCCTAGGATTTGTCCCTAGAGTGAAATGGTCTGTTATTACCTTATTTGGAAGGGTCATGAATAATAATGTTGAACTCTGCTCTGATTGGCTGTTTCACAGAGCGGCTCATTTCAGTAGCTCACACAGCAAACAGATCTCTACTGTCCGGCGTGAACAATGGAGAGATTAGGCATCCAACCTTATATGTTAGAGCCTGTATCAGACGAAGATACAGATTTTGAGAGATTTTGCAAGAATGCTTAGCGTCCGTGGTATGAACATGATCGCTGCGAGACGCTGGTGGAGTGAACGAGGCTTGAGAGAGAGTTGTGAGTGAGGGCGCGGACGCAGCCTCTGTGTTGCCAGATCCAGCTGTTATAAGCGTTTTTGGACTTGTCTTTTCCACTTTTTTTTTGACACTTTAAAAAGTTAATAAAGTAGGACGTTGCAGTTTAGGGTCTTCCATAAGGAGGAAACAATGGTGTTTGAGGCTCACAGTATGTCATTTCCATGTACAGAACTCTTATTATTCAACTATGCCAAGGTAAATACAGTTTTCCATTCTATGGCACCTTTAAATGTATTCATCATTTACTCGCACAAAGTTGTTCCAAATCTGTGTGACTTTTTTTTTCTGCATGCTAAACGCAAATGAAAATCATTTGAAGGGGATTTCAAATCTTTTAGTTAATGTGATGAAATAAACTGGGTTCCAAAACAACATTTATTTTATTTTATTTATTCATCCCTCAAAATATAATCTTTTTCATTTTTTTATTATTATTTTTTGGTTGATTTATCCCTTTTAAAGAAATATATTGAGGCTATTTTCAGCTGAATGTCAATAAATTTAAATTCAAGTCTATAGACCTGTCGTATTATATTTAAAAAACATGTTTACAGTAAATACACTTATATATTAAATCACCTGGAATATTCTTTTTAGTCGTTGTACTAAAAGTAGGTTCAAAGAGTTTTTTGGCCATGTTATTCAACAACATATTTACCGTATATAACAGTGTCTACCAGGAGAAGAAACTCTAAAATACCCAACTAGTGCTGTGACATGAATAGTGGTCGCATCCCAGAGCAGCACATCACCACATGATCCATTTGTACAGACGCCTACAGCCTCGCTGCCTGCTCCCGAGCTCCGTCCCCAGTGTTCTCAGCACATGAATATCATCAGCTGTGATTCACAGAGACAGGGTCACTCAGGGCTATACAGCCAAACAGGCACAAGGTGTGCTTTAATGGCTCCTACCTTGTCAAGAGAAATCCCCCAGTTGCCCAGGCGTAACAAACCCCTCATGACGGGGTCAGTCGACCTTCCAGGCGAGGACAAGCACATCTCGGCACGTTGACTCAGTGCTATGAGCACCAAGCAAAGCCCTCACCATCAGACCAGCAGGCACTTGCCCTGCTGTGTTTTCAAGCTTGATTTAAAAGTATTTTCAATTTCCTCTGGGTCATAAGAAACACTTGGCTAGACATGAATCAAAGAGGATGGGCTAAACTGACATAAATGCTTAAAGTTTCTTTTTTTATGCATGAACTGATTTATGGTGGTATTAAATGTGCACTCAGTAATTATTTCCTCATTTTAGAATATCAGTAGCCTTATAAAAGTAGTTTTATTTTACATGGAGCAGGATGCCACCCTGTTTTTGAATAGTAAGATTTTTAATGTTTTTTTAAAGAAGTCTCTTCTGCTCACAAAGCCTGCACTTATTTGATCTAAAGTACAGCAAAAACAGTAAAATTTGGAAATATTTTTACTATTTAAAGGGGATCTATTATGCCCCCTTTTACAAGATGTTAAATAAGTCTTAGTCTCACGCAGCCAGACCTTCAGACTGACGGCTGAAGGTCTGGAATCCTTGGCAGCTTTCATTGGCCAAGGCCCACCCATGAGGCCGTTTGACCAACATGTCAAACAGCCAATCACAGTTCGTTTCGTTCAGCATCACGTTTCGGCATCACAATGTCGCCACAATAACAGACTGGTGTGTAAAACTCTCTGACGTATTTTAAAGATTCTATTTCAATATTATATTCTCTTTAAATATTTCACATACTTTTGAAAATCCAGCGCGTAGTTGATCCTGATAAGCGCTCATCGTCACAGTTGTAAACACAACGGCTTTCTTCTTTCGTGAGGGGGTTTGGCGTCACAGCCTCTTTGTTTCCAGGCAGAACGTTAAAGAATGCGACACATATGTCTCCCGGAAATCCTGTTTAATTCAACCAATCCGATGACGACTTCGAAACTCCTGAAGTGTTTCCACTTTTGTGTGCCATGCATCAGACATTGAGCCAACGTGGGCATGTGGGCATGGCCGTGACGTCTGAGGCTGAGACTAAATAAGTCTCTGATGTCTCCAGAGTGTGTATGTGAAGTTTTAGCTCAAAATACCCCACGGATAATTGTTTATAGCTTGTTAAAATTGGCACTTTTAGGGTATGAGCCAAAACGCGTTGTTTTTGTGTGTCCCTTTAAATGCAAATGAGTTGGTGCTCCCGGCCCCCTTTTCAGAAGACTGCGGAGCTTCAAGAGCTCAAGCTCCGGCAATACCGGTGCTGGTCTTTGCAAATAAACATTCCACTATTAGTACAAGCCTGTTATATTTACAGAAAACATACTCCGTTTAAAAGTCAGTCACCTGATTGCACTGTGCATAATAAATGATTGTTTATGAATGAATTACACAGACACACAGCGCTATACAAATAACGACAGCTGGTCTCATTGTGCCTTAGCATGCTATCACAAACTTTATATATCCTACGTGTGATTATGAGCTCGACAAATTCAAGCGGTCAACCTCACATTGCTTTCATATGCAATTTTTAATTACCGCATTCCTATTCGCGATCATTCTGATAGCACATGAGGGCAGCTTCAGTGAAAACAGGCGTAGCTTTAGCAACATTAGCCTTATATAGTGCCAAGAAGCTCTTTCAAAAAGGCAATTTGGAAAACAAATGTATGATACTTACATGTACTTTGTCTGAAGCTGACGTTCATTCATGGACGTAATTTTTATGGACGTAATCCATCCACCACACTGCAACAGTCAACGACTCAAGTGCCCTACAACTTGAAAAACTCATTGATTACTTTGAGTAATGACAAGTTACCTGTTCCAAGATGGTGAAACGTTGACATGTCTGGAACGGGCGAATGTGATAGAATAGATCAGAATCTATCTATCTATCTATCTATCTATGTGTGTGTGTGTGTGTGTGTGTGTGTGTGTGTGTGTGTTAATGCTGTCAAACGATTAATCGCATCCAAAATAAAAGTTTTTGTTTACATATGTGTGTGTGTGTGTGTGTGTATGTGTATTGTGTATATTTATTATGTATATATAAATACACACACATACAGCATGTATTTTGAAAATGTTTGCATGTAATTATATATTAAATATACGTATATATTTATATATTTATATTCATATAATTTATATCATATATAAATATATTTAATATATAAACATAAAATGTTTTTCTTAAATATATACATGCGTGTGTGTATTTATATGTATAATAAATATACACAGAACCCCCACCACCACCACCACACACACACACACACACACACACATTACACATTGGACACAATTAATGGCACCCTTTTATTCAATACTTTTTGAAACCTCCATTTGCCAAAATAGTATAGGAGTTTTCTCCTATAATGCCTGATGAGGTTAGAGAACACCTGACAAGAGATCAGAGACCATTCCTTCATCCAGAATCACTCCAGACCCTTTAGATTCCCAGCTCCATGTTGGTGCTTCTTCTCTTCAGTTCACCGCACTCATTTTCTATAGGGTTCAGGTCAGAGCACTGGAATGGCCAGCAGAAGCTTGGTTTTGTGCCCAGTGACCCATTTTTGTGTTGTTTTTAAGGTTTTTTTTTTTTTTTTGGATTATTGTCTGGTTGGAAGATCCAAACATGGCCCATTATACGATTTCTAACAGAGTCAGTCACTTATTGATTTTTTATCTGTTGGTATTTGATAGAATCAGTGATGCCATGTGTCTAAACAAGATGTCCAGGACCTCAAGCAGAAATATAGGCCCACAACATCAAAAATACAGCAGTATATTTCATTGTACACATGGGGTACTTTTTATCCCCGTGTTCACCAAACCCATCGTGAGTGTTTGCTGCTAAAAAGCAACTGTATTTTCAAAATAGCCCACTTGTGCCGCTACCCTGGCAACACTGGTGCGCTGTACCCTCATTACACAATGATAGATAACCTTCCGCGCTGCGATGATGGGAAGAATTTGGGGTCAAACCTTATCAAACGATTAATCTGCGTTAAAAAAATATTACCGCGTTAAAATTTTTTGATTAATCGCATGCGTTAACGCGTTAACGTTGACACCCCTAATATATATATATTAACAATGTACACTTAGTGTCGGGAAAATCCCCCCTGGAACGACCTGGGGTTAAGTACCTTACTAAAAAAGAAACTTGCAGAACACACTGGGAATGTTTTAGCCTAAAGCTACAATCTACAAGGCCACGCTATCGTCTAACCAATACAATTCCTCAGTAAGGTTGATATTAAATCTGTAGTTAACACTGCAGATGATAGGTATGGAAAAGATGAGAGGTATGGAAAAAACATACCTATTGAGATTAAAACACTCCTCAACAGCCTGAAGTGTTGTGCATCCTAGTTTTGTTTGGACTCCAGCTGTGTCAGAGGCTCTTCTTAGAAAGGTATATCATGTTTTTCCCAGGAGTACCTCATGTTAGCTTGTTATCCCCTTAACCAGAACCACTTTTTTCGGTACTTATTTCCACTTCAAAGGGATCCATTTTTCTTCTTAATTCTGGAATCAGGCCAGTCCCTGTACTGCATAAGTGGCTCGTGAATTCATAATGTTCTGTCGTGGAGAAATGTTGGAATGGCAGGTTATGATCCCTGAGAGCATGACTGTGATAATCACTGATTATCTCCAGATGCAAATGCATCAAGTACAATCATTTATGGCCTACACTAAATCTGCATTATACACAGTCTCATGATGGTCTCATGGACTCGATTTCAGACAACACAGCTGGAGTGGTGACCAGGCGAGGGGGTTTCCGGAGACTGGAGCAGAGCATGTACCTGGTGCCGGTCATTGTGGAGGACGGCGGATATCCGATCCGAAGCAGCACAGGGACGGTTTCAGTGCGAGTGTGTACCTGCGACACAGACGGCTCCCTCCTTTCCTGCAATGCGGAAGCCGTCTTCTTTCCCATGGGACTCAGCACTGGAGCTCTAATGGCCATTCTGCTCTGCATTGTCATTCTGCTGGGTGAGTTAGACACATTTGCGTCCAACAGAATACTGGCAAGACAAAGAAGTATGCATTTTATTCATTTAATATGATAATTAGAGAAGATACAAGAAAAAAAGCAGGGGTTGTGTTTGTGTAGTCAAGTTGCTTTTTGTCATTTGATTCGGCCCAAGGCTCTGACAGCAGGACGCTAACAGTACCGACAATTGTGCTAACCAAATTATAGAAGTAGGCTATTTCTTTAACTTCTGGGAGTTTTATGTCCCAGAGGTTTATTTTTATTAAACCAAACAGATTATTTCATAAAGAACTCAAATGAATTCACAAAAGCCTTTATATAGTATTTATATTACTGTTCAAAACTTTGAAAGAGTTTTTGAAAGAGTCTTATGCTCAAACAGGCTGAATTTATTTGATCAAAAATACAGTAAAAACAGTAATTCTGTAAGATAGTATTACATTTTAAAATAACAGTTTTCTATTTGAATATATTTTAAATATTTTAATTTAGTCTTGATGGCAACTCTGAATTTTCATCAGCCGTTACTCTATTCTTCAGTGTCACATAATCTTACAGAAATTAATATGCTGATTTGATTCTCAACATTTTTTGAACATTATTTGAAATAGATGTCTGTTGTAACAGAATAAATGTTTTAATGGAAACTTTCAATCAATTTAATACAATCTTGCTGAACAAATATATTTATTTCTTTAGTAATTCCAAACATGAACATTTAATTTAGATTTTATTGGTTATACTTTTGTCCCAGATTTTCAATATTAAAATCCATCATACAAACATGAATTACATGTTTAAAAATAGGATAATATAAATAAAAATCATAAACCATAGTGTATGGTTACATGGTCATTGTGTAAAAATGATTTATTTCACCCTGAGAAGAATCATGACACCTATCACTTGTGAAGGAAATATTTGAATTGTACTTAATTTCCAGTTAAGCTATAATTTTGTAATTATGCAAAACATGAAAATACTATTTTATTTTTGTATATTTAAGATACATTAATGCTAGCAATGAAATTAGCCTTAACAAAAAAACATCTTCTAGGGGGGGTGGGGGGGGGGGGGATTATTTTCATCACAGAACGCTATTAAAAAGCACATCATTTGAGAGGAAATGTTCATGACTTTCAGAAGAAAATTACTTAGAATTTTTCGTGATGCATAAAATCACACTGCTGGACAAATGGAATAAAATAGTGTGGTGTGAAAAGTATGTTTTAAGAGTTTATAAAAGCCAAAGTGCCCATAGTTACAGAAACACCCATATAATCTAAAGTACACATAAAGCATAGAATGTGAAATCATCCTTATAATAATTATTTAAAAACAATCTTCTATATGCGAAAAAAAAGAGCTGTAATGAGACAAGAGTACTGAGGTAGAATTCTAACAAAAGCTCTGTATTGCAATAAGTACTGGGTAAGTGATTTCTGTAGCAGAGAGTGACAGTGCGATGAACAGATGTGCTTTGACTTCATATTTTCATTTGCCAGCGTTACAGAAAAGAAAGATGCCTTTATACGGCAACCACTTGGGGGAGCTGATGCAGAAATAATGATTCGATGTGATAAATATTATATTCTAAAAGACTAGAAAATAACAACAGGAGAAAACCTTCCCCTAATAACACATGCAGGTTGATTTAGTCAAATTTTCCCCTCTGCTTCCTCAGAAAGCGTGAATTTTTAGGTCTAATCTTTAATTCTCGCAGCAGCGCCTGTGCCTCCCTGTTTCTTTCTCTCTCGCGTCTTTCTTTGAGTGGAGTGGGGCGAGCGAGCGCTGTCTGCCTCTGAGGATGGAGATGAAAGCTCAGAAAAACTACCTCCCCTCCTCTCACACAACCGAGGCACTACGATGGTGACAGACAGCATGTCAAAACTGCATTATGGCTACCCTCGGGCTGCCGTTCTCTTTAGTCCCGTTTTGAAAACCCACGTCAGAACAAAAAAGAAATCAGCTAATGGCTCCGGAACATGTGACCACCCCTTTTTTCACTAGTTGTTGTCACTTAAAGGTCCTGTGCTGTATGTATGTCAACGTGTATTACACCACAAAACAAGTTATGCGCCTCTGGTGTTTTGCAGTGATGGTGGTGCTCTATATGGGCCTGAGAAAACACAAGAAGAAGGACACTCTGATGTCGTCTAAAGAGGACATCCGGGACAATGTGATCCACTACGACGATGAGGGGGGTGGGGAAGAGGACACCCAGGCCTTTGACATAGGTACGTTACGCAATCCCAAAGGCATCAAAGAGACGGCGCAGCTGCAAAAAATAAGATCAGAGGATGAGCCCGATCGGGCTAGTGCGTGCATATCCAACGAGGACAGCGAGGACATCCGAGCCTACATCCATCACTGTCTTCTGGAGAACTCAACACCTCCGTATGACTCTCTGGTCACGTATGCATATGAGGGAGAGGGATCGGTGGCCGAGTCTCTCAGTTCTATTGAGTCCTGGGTGCTTGAACCCAAGGAGGATTACAGAAATCTCTGTGACTGGGGTCCTCGCTTCAAAACACTGGCTGGGATATTTAAAGAGCATGAGTGTAAGGACACAGAAAAGATGGAAAATGAAGCACACGCTGAGGCACTAAATGACAGACTGGACTGAGAGCATTTTCACATGCTCTGTGGAAAAAACAACTTTTATTTATTTCAGGCATGGCACTTAAAGGAATAGTTCAATCTAAAATGAAAAATGTCATGTCGTTCCAAACCGGTATGCCTTACTTCAAATTTTGCAGTAAAAAAAAATCTTTTGGCAATAGTGTAGCAATGTATGAAGCATAGTTTACACAGAAGTCACATTCAAACCAAACGGCTTTTTGCTGGTCAACGTGAAAATCCATGTGAGCAATTTGTAGCTGAAATCTGTGTGGGGAAATCTTTTGCCCTTAATGTGATCTCATGGATTCCTATTGAAATGACTAGATTTTGCCTGCAAAAATTTACTGAATATTGGTAAATATGGCCGCACCTTAACACAAGACTGTTTTTTCTCATACAAAATACGTAGCCTACCTCTGGATACTTTTCTGTAAGACCGTTTTTAAGTACCTTGCTGCACGTTTCGCTGCAGTTTCAACAAGAAATGTCCACTGAGTGGCGCTAAAACACGGGTTCAGTTTGTGAACCCTGGCACGTTTTTATTACGTTGATATAGGTACGTATTGCTGTGTTTTTATTACATTGCTTCAGATACGTATTGCAGCGGTTTGGAATTCAAATATCCATTAGGGACTGTCCCTAAAAGTTAATGTTCTATCATGTTGGAAAAATAGCACTACACCAAACCCAAACCCAACCCTAAACCAACCTGATAGTGTTACAAATGCAAAACTAATATAAAAACGCATTTGTTGATTCAACCGTGCCATTTGAACTTACCATATGCAGATTTGAACCCTTTTGTTGAACCGTACACTCTCAGAAATAAAGGTACAAAAGCTGACACTGGGGCAGTACCTTTTCAAAAGGTACGTGTTTGTACCTAAAGGGTCCATTTTGGTACCTTAAAGGTACATATTAGTACTTAGAGTGTACACATTAGAACCTAATAGGTGCAAAAGTTTACCTTTTGAAAAGGTACCACCCCAGTGACAGCTTTTGTACCTTTATTTCTGAGAGTGTAGTTACACGGGATTCACCTCTTAAGTACATCTCCGTACTCCGTGAGCTACCGAACAAACCTACCGTCAATGAAAACCCATATATATTAAGCTGGATACCTGTGATGCTAACGTTAGAAAGCATCAGTTTTCAAATCTTCCAGTATATTAATATTGTTTTGAAGTCATAACATGATATTCTTCAAATAATTGTGCGAAAATTACGCTTTATTAATCAAAAATCTGTAAATTTGTGTGAAAATCTATAAAAGGTGTCGGAGTTTTACTGCCTCTAGTATTCATTTATTTTGGAAACTGCAGTGACATGTACTTATTGGTACGTATTTCATGTCTCACTATAAAGTGCCCCCAGGTACGTTTATGCCATGAGACCAGGTAGGTCTTTTTTTTTTGGTATATACAACAAAAGTCAATGGGGATGAAATATTGTTTTGGGCCCTATTGACTTTGATATGGACAAAAAAGGTTAAAACTTCACTGAACAATGGTAAAAGTCAACAAATCTTAACACAATAGAGTGTTTTTTGTCTATACAGTCTATACAATAAAAGTCAATGGGGACAAACTTGTTTTGGACCCCATTGACTTTTATTATATGGACAAAACAGCTGAAACTTCACTGAACAACAGTAAATGTCAACACCCCCTGACAGAAAATATTTTTTAAAAAGTTACAGATTTTAGTTAAAGATTTAATCTATGTAGTCTGTACAGTGAACGTCAGTGGGGACAAAATATTGATTTGGACAACACTGAGTATATGAATGAAAACAGTTGAAGCTTCACTGAAGAAAAAAAAAAAAAACAGTAAATATGACTGCACCTTACCACAAAAGTTAGTGTTTTTTGTCTATGCAGTCTATATAATGAAAGTGATTGATTTTGATTATTTTTACAGTTGAAACAACGTTTTTATTATTATTATTATTTATTTATTTTTTTTTCCTGCAGAAGAAAGTCAGTCAAACAGGTTTGGAATGACATTAGGATGCGTAAATGACAGAATTTTCATTTTGGGGTGAACTGTTTCTATAAAGTTCAAAGACACTGACAAGGCTGGCTATGTGCCTTTCCTATACCTCATGCATATTTTACACTCTTCTGTTCACTATTTAGGAAAAACGTGGAGCTGTAATTTATTCCAACTGCATTTTAACATCTGTTTTATATACTTCTACAAGTCAAAGAACCAAAAAAAAAAAAAACCTCTTTGATATAAAAAGTGCCTCATGAATTGCTTGATTTGTCTTTCTACTGTTGACATTGTTATTTGCAATGATCCAAGCAAGAGAAGTCTATAACCTCTGTGTCAATGGACCAAGAGGAGGAAAAAATAGGATAAACATCACTTTCAAAAAAAGTGTTGCCCTGCTAGCAATCCTTCCAAACATATTTACCAGCACTTAGCAGGAATTCTACCAGGCCAGTGCCCAGGACGTCACAGTTGGTGCTTTTCACTGATGCCCCATGAACACATCTGTTTGGATCGCCCTCACTGACTGCCCCAGACTGTGCTGCTTGCTTCCATGGTGATTGAGCCCCTCCAACCCTCCTTACTGTCCTTCGGGCCTCTGCCACTAGTTTGATAGCCACAGGCTCTTTGCGCCTGCTGTCTTCCTGTCTAACTGTTGTGGTGGCGCTTTGACATCACCCTACAGCGATTCATCAGAGCCGTGGCTTTACACTAGAGCAGCTCGATCCAGTGATTCTGTGTTGGCCAGCTGAGTCATTATAATGTTCATTTTGACCCACGTTTTCTATCGGTCTCTCTGTGAGTGAAGCTAATGAGACCTCTGTCAGTTATCAAAAGAGAATATGAAAGAATCTCTTATCCATTATTGATTATATTGTATAAACGTGTCTATAACAAACTCAAATGGAGACTTTCGACAATAAAGTTATTATGTTTGTGATAAATGCCCTTTGCGTCTCCCTCCCTACATTTTATCACCCAGAGTTAGGCCTGTTACACAATGCAAGTGTAAGCATGTTTTTATATAATTTAAAGATTTGGGGGTTGGTAATTGTTTTATGTGTGTTATAGTAAAAAAATAATAATAATAAATAAAAAACAGTAATATTGTAAAATAGTATTAGAATAAAAAAATAAATAAAAAACTTTTAAAATGTAATTTATTTCTGTGATTGCAAAGCTGAATTACTCCAGTCTTTAGGGTTACATGATCCTTCAGAAATCATTCTAATATGCTGATTTGATGGTTAAAAAACATTTATTTATTTTTATTAATTATAAAAAAGTTGTGCTGCTTAATATTTTTATGAAAACTGCATAAAAAAATCCAGTATCTTTTTGATGAATAGAAAGATCAAAAGAACAGCATATATTTGAAATTTAAATCTTTTGTAACATTTTAGATCTCTTTACTGTCAAGTTTGGCCAACTTAATGTGTTCTTGCTGAACACAAATATTAATTTCTTCATAAAAAAATCTTACCCACACCAAACTTTGAATGGTAGTGTAATTAAATTATGATTAATTGCAATTTGTGTTTCTATATTATAAATAATCATTCAAACAGCCTATAAAATAATTAGTGTGAGTAAAAATTATTACAAACATGATTTTCATGGAATCTAATTTACATGTGAAAGCTATACCTCAAAGTGACCATAAACTGCTTAAATCATCATTTACTGTTTATGTGCCTTTTAATGTGTGCTTAAATCAAGGCCATCAGATACATTTTACATCTGCAAACAATGGGTAAGTACTTTGCTTTTTAATTTCAGGTTTATGTTGATAAACATGTTTACAATTCATTTTCTCTGTCCAAAGCGCTACATATGGCAAAAATAGGCTCAGTGCTTAAACTCTAGCTGTGCTGCTGTGTGAATGACGTAACCGGTTAATATGGGTGCTGAAATAAATACATGTTGCTCACATGTGTAGTGTGAAACAGGCTTTACAAAGAAGTTGTGTTTTTTTTGCCAATTTTGTGCACCTTACTCTTTCATTGTCAATTTCAACCTTTACAATTGCTGGACTCGTATGAGTTAATAAATAGAAGAAACACATGGCCTTATTTATAACCTGCATGAAGAGACAAGGAAATTACTTTCTTCCTCAGGCTACATCTGTATTTTGTATTTTTTTTCTTTCTTCTTGTCCATAATCAAGTGATTGATCAAAGAAGAAGAAAAAAAAAACATTTCCACTTTTCAGTTCCTTCCCTTTTCATCATTAGACTATTTTTGTGCTCTCGCAATCCAAAGAAGACATCTTACTCTACCAAGTATTGAGAAATATGACTTGCCTTCAGTTTTAAAACCTGTTAATGCACTTAGAAATGTCAAGTAGATTCTAAATGTCAAGTTCTAAGTCTTATATTGTAATGAGCCAGATAACACTGAACTTTAATTGTGCCGTAAAGTCACACCCTTAATACAATACAACAAGGATGATTTTAGCTTTTGACAGGTCTTGGTCCAGGAAGGTCATAAGTAATTGTCTCTTATCAGCATCTGTTTTAATTTTCCCTCTGCTCAGGTATTGATTATTGCCGCTGTCTTGATAATACGGAAATTAATAGTTTTCTAACGAACAATAGCAATATACCCAATATATATTTAAAAGGACATTGCGATATGTTTCTAGTATGCAAGTCTCTCCTTAATGTTAGAAAATTACATAATAATGTTGGTAACACTTTAGAATAGGGAATGCTTATTCACTATTAACTACGACTTTTCCTTCAATAAATTCCTAATTTGCTGCTTATTAATAGTTAGTACGGTAGTTGTTAAATTTAGGAATTGAGTAGGATTAGGGATGTAGAATAAGGTCATGTAGAATAAGGCATTAATGGTTTCGACTAAACCAGGATTAGGCCATAGTTCAATTAGGACATTTAAGTAATTTTTATGAACACGCCTAGAAAAAAAACATTACCTGTGTGCATCTTGAGACAAAACAAAATCACTGATATATTTTAAGATCAGTCAGTGCAAGTTTATTTCAGTTGAATCAACTCAGATTTACATTTTAGTCTAGGACTAGGTTTAAGCCTTGTCTGTGAAACCGGGGGAATATGTGCTTAATTGGTACTAATGTCAGTCCTGTCTTGTGTTTCCCCTCCTCTCGTGCCCATATTTGGTGTGTTCCTATTCCCGTGATTATTCCCCACCTGTCTCAGTTCTCCTCGTTTGATTTCATTCTGTTTATAAGCCCTGTGTTTCCCTGTCTCCACGTCAGCTGTTATACGTCAATCCTGTGTTCCTGTGCTCCCTACGTTTGTGTTTCAGTAAAGTCTGTGTTGTTTCAAGTATTCCTCGTCTCCTCGCTTCCCTGACTCCTACAACCCGTGACAACTAATAAATGGCTAATATTCTAGTAATATGCATACTAATAAGCAACTAGTTAAGAGACACTAAAATAAAGTGTTACCATAATGTTTATTTACCCATTTGCAAAGAGGTGTTTTTTTTTTTTTTTTGTAAGCCTTAAAACTCACCCAAAAATAAATTTGCCAAAAAATGTGCACACCCTGCAACTGAGTTTGTTTCTTCATCAGAACAGATTTAGAGAAATGTAGCATTACATCACTTTCTCACCAATGACTCCTCTGCAGTCAGAATGAGAGTTAAAACAGCTTGGAAAAAAATTACAATAATTCTTTGGTTCTTAAAAAAAAAAGAAAAGAAAAAAAGAGCTTTTCACTTCACAAGACACTAATTGATGGATCCATGTGGATTATTTGTGGAATATTGTTGCTTAAAACAAGGAAAAACTATATTATATTGTTTTGTCATGTTGTGTATTACTGTATCTTGCGTGTTAAGAATGTGTTTTTCTTTACTGAAAAACAAATATTTTTTTAAATGTATTTATTTATTTTTGTGCAGTGAACACAAGCTTGCAGAAAGTTCATTGCTCTATGAGCGTGTTTTGAGCATCAGCAGTAGCAGCAGAGCAGTGTAAAAACAGTGCTGCGTTTCCAACCAGGCACTTGACAGTGTCCTTGCCTGCCAAATGATTTATCCTTCATAAAACTCATAGATGCAGGCGCCTTAGACTTCAAAGGGTTGAACTTATTTTTTTTATTTTTTTTTTACATGCAGTCAAGGGCCATTGTAGAGACTCAAAAAGAAATCCCTTCTGTTCAATTCCATATCACACCGAAACCACATCAAACATGTAAACTCCAGCTGAGTCAGGCGCTACTTCAAAAAAGAATGCAAAATCAAGCACAACAGCATGTCTGTTCTAAGATGAAATGCTTTCTGCTGGAGAAGCACAGGCTGTGTGCAGTCTGAAGAGGTCTTCACTGATTGCTGACCTACACCAGAATACTGGGAAAGACATTCCACGCCTCTCTAATTAGAGGAATCGTTTTACACAGGTTACCCTGCAATGTCAACCTATGAATCACTTTCAAAATTAATACTTAAGCAATGTTCAAAAGCATCTGTTTTACTGAGGTTAATAACTATGGAACTATAAAAATAAAATAAAAATCTGAATTATGATGTAGTCCAGTGAGAATAAAAAGATGGTAAATTGTTTGATAGTAATATGTTTATTTACATTATAATGTGCGTATTTTATATTTATATTATCTTTATCCTGTTTCATTACTTTATATGTGATCATGTATCATGCGGTGGAGTGGGAGGGGCGTGGCGTGGCGGAGAAGTGAGGAAGGAGAGTGGTGAGACGAGAGGAGGAAGATTGCGTATTACGTTAGTCAGAATAAAATGATATTCTACACTATAATCCTGTATATCTAGAGTGAATTCGTCATCAGTGATTTGTATTTTGCTAATAAGAACTTTATTTAGCAAGTATTGGTGATATTCAGCACAGATTGCACTCTGTTTGGTGACTAGCACGAGCCGGATCGACATTCAACGCAGAGAAGGTGAATCAGATAGCGCTCTGGGTGACCGGAAATGCCCGGAGTTCCTCTGTTGCTGCGGGGAAGTGCAGATAGCCACTCGCTTGAGCCAAAGCCACGACGTTTCATCGTACCACGGGACCCGTTGCATTCGGGAAAATATTAGGCCTGCAACGTAGGGTGGGTGTGTGAGTGAGAGCATGAATGTGGGCCCACTTAAGGGAGTTTTGTTACTGAATGTAGTGTGTATTTCCTTGGGTTTAATCCAAAATTGTAAGATTTTGTTATTGAGTTGTAAATTTGTACATTTCTCAATTTAATTCCCTAAAGTGTGGTTAACAAATAGAAGTTTGGTTTATTTCATATTGTCACTTCTTTAATAGGATTTGATTTGACATTGTAAAAGTTTGTTTCCACCTTATTTTTTCATTGCTTTACAAATTTCCTTAGTTAAATATATATATAAAACTCGTACAAGTATTGGATTCTATAGTCTTTAATGCTGCTGAAAGGAAGAGAAAGATTATATTTGACTATTAAAGTTAATTATAACAGTGAAATAAAATACTTACACAGGCCCCAGCTTTAACATAGTGGGTATTGTTACTGGAGTTACATAGAGAAAAAGAAAAACTTTTTTTTTTTTTTTTTATTCCATGATGGGAAAAAATGTGGAATGTGGAGTTTGTCTCGTAATTCTTTTTTTTTTTTTTTTTTTAAATTGCAAGAAAAGTCGCAGAATTCTGAGATAAGCTGCAATTACTTTATTTCTTTATTCATTTATTGTTTTGTTTTTTTTATTATTATTCCACGATGGAAACAGGCTTCATATTTATCTGATCATTTTCATTTTGAGAAACTTTTACTTCACTAGTAAAAAGCATCTCAACTCATTGAAAATATTGTTCCTTGTTATTTCCAACTGAAGCAATTGAAGCACACTCAGAGTTGTGATAAAAGAGTCCACTTTGTGATCAAGTTCTTATGAAATGTTTCTTTTCAGTGAACCTGTTGAATCAGTTCACAAATCACACTGATTGAGTCATTTACAAATTGGACTTATCCGAGTATTCTTGAGTGAACAACTTACTCATTGCGTGATCCAGTGTAGTGCTAAATGACTCTTCCATGTGAGGAAGACCAAACTGGTTTGGATCATCACGAGGGTGAGAAAATAACAATGACACAATCTTAATTTTTGTGTGAACTATTCCTTTAAGTAATATATAGGTCATGGTTAATAAAAATGAGAGACATTTGTCTTGCATCACGTGGGTGTTTCGGAGGCTATATTTTCCTTCCCTCCTCCATAACAAGGCCCCAATTCCCTTTTCCGCACTACAAATGCATTGTTTTCTGCAAGCCCAATGAATTCTAAGGAAACGATTCAGTCTCTGCTGAATCGCACTCACATTCATTGCTCTAAATATGTCACTAAAAAGTTTCTTTCCCAACCATCCGGGATTCAGAGGTAAGCCTCTCTTCTTGTCGCACTCTCTTTTCTCTCAGAGAAAAAGGCGGTCTGGAAGTGTTCTCAATATACCGACACATCTTGAGTTTGCATGAGGAGAGGACAGTTTTAAAAATGGTGATAAATGGCTTTTTTACTGTCTGAGGAGAGGCTATAAAACAGAGCTGCTCTGAATACACAGCAACAGTTTGGCATGCATTTAAAAAGTCTGGAGCTGTAAGAAACTTTGATGCAATATGAACGACTGAAGATGACACCATCCTTTGTGTGAATGTATTTGCTGCAGATTATAACACAATCCGGGTATTTTGACAACTGTGGGTTTGATGGGAAGGTGTTGATTGAGCACAATTCACATCATTCCACCTGCAAATATTCATATGAGGGCATCTGTTAATAGCACCTCATGTGAAACATCAAAATCTTAATGATGTTCTTGACAAGTGAGCAAAATTTACTTTGAAATTTATCAGTTTAATTGGTAAGACTGTTGATGTCACATTGATCTGCCAGCTCAGATCATCAGACAAATTAAAGAAATTCCCAACCAGGAATGGATGTTGCGAATTTTCTTTCTTTCTTTTTCTTCTTTTTTTTAACAAAAATTGTAAGTGTTCAGCTGAGGATACTCCTTTCCTCTTCTCAACTAAGTATAGTATGTAACTGAGAAATTGGATTTATGATACAAATTGTTAGAGTTTTAAATTATATCTGGGGTTTATGCACAAGCATGTCACAATTATTTGAAAATTGAAGCTATGGTCTATTCACAGTGGCTACTTTTGATCTTCATAAAAATAATTTACTTAAATTGATGAGACACTGTAACTCTAAACGTGTGTATTTCTACCCAGATGCTGTCACATTCTACAATCTCTTCATTTGCAGAGAGAAACACACACAATGATGGACAGGAAGGCATCATAGAGGATTTGGAAGAAGATATTGTGTGAATATATTTTACTGGAACTTGATCTTCATTACACCTGCTTTCTTTTTCTGTTTAGAGATGTGCTTATATATTTACTGTATTCAAGTTCAATGTCAATTGTAACATAATGTGTTCAGCTAATTGTTGCTAGAGCACTGTAATTTTTGCTAAAAGTTTGCTACAATCTTAATGTTTTGCTACTAATTATCATGCTGTAAGATTTTTTCATGTGAAACCCTACAAGATATTAGAAGACCAAGCGGATAGATGGGTAAAAAGACAATATTCACCAATAATATGATATCATGTGATCTAATACAATTTTAATGAAAATAAACTATTATTAAGGTTATTTATAAGTCTATTAAGGTCCTATTTAGCACTTCCAAAGCATAGATTTCTATGGAACCTCTTAAAAGGGGTTCTCTTTAGCACCAAAATGGGTTCTACTGTTGTTACAAACCAAAGAACCCTAATCTGTTTGAACCATTTTTCTTAAGAGTGTAGTTAATGCAGTTTGTGTGATAATAATATATCTTTTATATCAAAATTTGTATGATATTTTCTTCCATACAAAAACTGCAAATGAGTTCTCTTTTGGAAGACATCCCATCTCATTTCATTTAAAAATAAAACTTCAATTTTAAGGTCTTTCACTAATAAATGTTTCCATGATTGTCGACAGACAAACAAAGCTCAGGTGTCTCATCAAAGGGAGGAGGAGACATAATGATGATGATGATATTTATTATTGATTGTTTTTAGTTTAAAGCTGAACAAATGCAATAATAGCCTTTTTAAAAATAATGCTTTCCCATTCCCATTATAATGGTCGAAAACATTTTTGGTTTGGTGCTAATGAACTGGTAAGAGTTATACGAATGCGCCTTTAGGGGTACATAAGAAAAAAAGTTTGAGAAACACTGCTTTATTATAGTCAGACCATATCATTCCTTCACAGCTCTATTACTGTATTAAATCACTGTACCATACTGCAACATTAATTGACTCAATAGCAGCAAACAATGCATGTCTGTTTCATTGTAACAGAACAAAATAATCTTTCTTAACCTGACAAAAGGGATCACTTGTTAGCGTTGAAAAGCACACCATGTTTTATTTATTTATTATTTGTATTTTTACCTTCATACAGTGATGCCTTTTTGTTAGGAAGTGAAAAGCTTTTTCGCTCCTGCTGAGTGAGTGTTATTTCGCTTTATAAAAAGAACCAATTGGAGAGAGCAGATAGGCAGCTTTGTTTTGAAGTCTCTGTTCTTTACTGAAATTAATATTGATTCTTGTATCATAGTGCAACAGTTTCATTTAAGTGATGGAAGCATAACACTCCATCTCCACCAAGTTGCTGCCAAGCACTATAGTATGTGATTCATACTCTCTTACCCCCAGTTATGATATTGACAATAAAAATGAATTTCTCAGTAATTGGATGGGCGCAGTCTTGTCTTCATGCATTTGCTGGAGAAATACACTGCTGCATAACACTACAATTATTTCACATCATTGTAAAATGACAGTTGGTACATACTTTCAAAGATTTGTTGCAGTAAAAAGTATGTGAACCATTTTACCTGGATTTTCACATGTATTGGTCATAAAATTTGATATTAGTCACAATAATACACAAACATAGTCAGCTTAACCAAATAGCAAACAAACAAAAAAATATGTGTTTATGTCTTTACCGAACACACCGTGTAAAAATGTGAGTAAATCCTTAGGCTATTGACTTCTCCAACAGCTAACTGGAGTCAGGAGTCAGCTAACCTCGAGACCAATCAATAAGATTGGAGATTATAGTTCCTTGGCTAGAACAAAAGAGAGCTCAGATCACTTAAGATTAAAGAATCTCTAAATGACCTGATGTCTATAAATAAACAAAGTTCAGTACTGCTGCCAGTTTATGTCCTGCCAAGATGACTGCAATATTCACTTTGATTGTCAGTTGATTGTCATGTGGAATAGTGTTAAATCACTGAGGAAGCCACTGCTGTTGGATTATTATACAATGATACTTTGATCTGGACAGATGAAAAAGTCAAGTTGAATGGGAAAAGACACAACATGCTATGCATTGGCTCTGTTTTACTGCCTCATGGTCTGGACAACTTATCGAGACATTCTGCAAGAGAATGTAAGGCCATTTGTCCTCCAATTTAAGCTCAACAGAAGTTGAACAGAGAACGACTCAAATAATAGCGTAAAACAACAACAGAACATCTTTAGTACAGGAAATGCACCTTCTGGAGTCTTCAACTAGACTGAGATGCTTTGGCATGACCTCAAGAGAGCGATATTCACCCGACAAGCCAAGAATACTGCTGAAATGCAACAGTTATGAATGGTGCAAAATTGTTGTACAGTTCTGATCCACAATTATCAGTAGAGGTCATTGCTGCCAAACGAGAGTCAACCAGTCCAAAGGTTCATGGATTTTTTTTTTTTTTACTGTAGCCGATACTGTGAAGGCTGACATGTTCAATAAAAACGTAAAAAAGTATGTATCTATTCAACTTATTTTTAACGTAAGAGTGGCTGCTGCCTTTTTTAACTTGAATGTGCAAGGTTTCTGGTGTCAGCCGCTTCCAGTTATTTTTAGCTGTACAAAAACTGTCCATTATGCTGCTTGATGTCGCAAACTGGTAGGCCTATTTGTTATAAATTTATTTTAGTTTAATATTGTCATCATGCTCCTTTAGTTATTTACTTATAGCCACTGATAAAAAGTCTAGCACATTCACAGGAAAATAGCTTGCTTCCAAACACTGAAAAATAACATGGATAAGTGTGATCAAATTTCATGACTTTGCAGAAATGGCTTCACATACGTTTTTTCTGCAACTTTATGCAGTAGCTGTTATTATTACACATCTAGTGCCAAGTACATTCAAAACAAGTGTTACTCAATTTATTTCTATGAAGCCTTACTGTAAGGCTTAAGCCTCCAGATTAAAACAATGTGTTGTGTTTTCCCCCAGAGGGCATCAACACACCTAAAAAAAAAAGAAGAAAAAAAGTGTGATCAAACAGCAAAAGCACTCCATGTACTACTGCTCAGCATTTTATATGATGTTAGAAGGGTAAAATGGACCAGTGGACTCGTCATCATCACAAAATCAGGCCGTTTTCCTTTAATAGGGAGAAAGTGTTTTGGGAAGCTGGTCACATAATAAAATTATTCCATGCAATTGACTCTGATTTTCCTTATAAAGAGGGCAGCATGTCTGGTAAGATGCCAGTATGTGCTTAAAGGGACAGTTCACCCAAAAATGAACATGCTGTGATTGTTTACTCAGCCTCACTCTTTGAGGCTTGGTTTGCTCAGCTTCTACTACACTGTAAAAAAAGAAATAAAAAAAAGTTGAGCCAACATATAAATTTAAGGCACCCAGCTTCAGCAGATTTTTGAGTTTGCTCAACTTATTTTTGTGGGAGATTCTCAAATTTTTGTTGTATAAACTTAAAACGACAAGTTGAGAAAACTCAAAAATCAGCTGAAGCTGGTTGTCTTAAAATTTTAAGTTGGCTCAACTTTTTTTTTTTTTTTACAGTATGGAACATATAAGTTTTTTAGTTTTTTTTTTTTTTCCTCTGCATAAATTTGGGATCTCATTGACTTTCACTGTATGAACAAAAGCTGCAGAAAGAGTTTGGAACGTCATAAGGGTGAGTAAACAATGACAGAATTTTAATTTTTGGGTAAATTAAAATTCTGTCATTAATAACTCACTCCCATGTCGTTCCAAACCCGTAACACATTCGTTCATCTTCGGAACACAAATGAAGATATTTTTGATGAAATGCAATAGCTTTATGACCCTCTACAGATAGAAACACAACTACCATGTTCAAGGCCTAGAAAGGTAATAAGGACATTGATAAAATAGTCCATGTGGTGGTTGAGGAGAGACCCCCCCACATGATTGTAAAGCGCTTTGGGTGTATTGCAATACACATTAAAAGCGCTATATAAATGCCTCATTCATTCATTCAAATGCCTCATTCATTCATGTAACATCAGTGGTTCAACCGTAATTTTATGAAGCTACAAAATACTTTTTGTGCGCAAAGAAAACAATAAAATAACAACTTTATTTAACAATTTCTTCTCTTCCCTGTCAGTCTTTGACGTGCACGTTTTCTTTTCACACAAAAAGTATTTTCGTATCTTCATAAAATTATGGTTGAACCACATGAGGGTGAGTAAATAATGACAGAATTTTTATTTTTGGGTGAACTATCCCTTTAAGCAATATGGTGAGGAAGGAAATAAACTGCATCTGTAAACATAAACATCAAATGCATTTCTTTCAGGTAGAGCACACTCCAGATTGGGCCACAAATCCCTCCAGTTTTACCATATGCACACAACCTCACACTATAAAGAGCGCAGTAGGTTATTAGAGATTAGACTGGTCATGCGCGAGTAATCCCAACCCATATCCTTTAAGGCTAGAGGACCCGTCGCTATTCTTTGCTCTTTTTTATATTCAGAATATGTCAGCATGTTTGCTGCACGCATGCAAACGCGGAGAATCATGAAAACAATATTTCTGCTGCAGAAAATACTCATATTTTGCATTTGATTATGAGATGGCATTAGAATATTGAAGAGGCTAGCACATTTCTGCTTGCACATGAGAAGACAAATATATTGCTTAATAATACCAAAGCTCAGAGTCCTCCGTCCACTTCCCCTGGGAGTCCTTTTCATTTCTCTGCAAGCTTTTTAATCACCTCTTGTCCCCTAATCAAGTTCCTTTCCATCAATCTCAGTGGCACTATTCTTCATCTCCACAAGAGCCCACCGAACCAGCAACCCTCCTCGCTCGCTAGATTTATGGACCATTCAGTGGAGAAACCAAGCCCCCCAAAGCCATGGTGGCCATGACAACAGTAACAGGAGATGACAAAGTGGTCTTTGTCTGAAAGGTTGAGGTCAAGGTTCTCATTTTGCTTCAGTGGTAGAAAGTCTGTGACTGTCATGGTCAATATTCCCTAGGTCTGGTAAAAAAAAAAAAAAAACGGATAATGGCAGTCATAAATATACAGGCCGTTATACATCGATCTCAGTGATTTAATGTCTTGTGTCAATCATAGTGTCTCGGGCATATGCATCCAAGCTCTCACAGAAGAAAAAACTCTTTAGGGTTTTTCGTACTTCTTCAAATATCAGTATTCCCTTGAATTTTAGTTCCTGTCATGACAGTCATTTTCAGGTGACTGGGCTATTTTAGAAGATATAACAAGACGCTCCGTCACTGCTAAGGGTCTTATATATCTTTGAGGGAGACTTAGTTGAGTCAACAAACCAATTAAAATCTTCTTGCTGTGGTGGTTTGACAGGATTCTTATCTGCCACTCTGCTTCTTCACACAATGATGTCCTTGGAAAGAATGTGTTACACCACTGACTTACACCAGTGCACGTCAATCTGTCTCATGTCTGACGTGTGTGAGCTGTAAACTGGTTGTCTCCCCCACTTCCCCACTGTGAGTGTGGCCCATTTCTTACTGTCATCATTAGGCTGTTTCCTCTCAGAATGCTGCCACTCACCTTGTTCTTAACCCTGTATCCCCTTCCATTTTAGTCTGCCATTAGCACTAGAGAAATGCACATTCATCTTCATTTGCACACCTCTAAAAAGCAGACTAATCACAACGCTGCAATTATTCCCCTTGCACAGGGCTGGGGAGTAACGAAATGCATGTAACGGAGTTACGTATTTAATATACAAAATATGATTAACTGTATTTCGTTATAATTACATTTTAATTAGGTCAAATTATAGTAATCA
The DNA here is from genome assembly GCF_012432095.1 of Onychostoma macrolepis. Taxonomy (NCBI): domain Eukaryota; kingdom Metazoa; phylum Chordata; class Actinopteri; order Cypriniformes; family Cyprinidae; genus Onychostoma; species Onychostoma macrolepis. The sequence goes on from NC_081156.1 coordinate 18,907,134, forward strand.
AATTACAGTTACATCCGAAAAGTATTTTAGATTGCCAAAGTGATTACTTTGAATTTTAATGTCATTTCTTAATTTAATATTTATGTAAACAATTTGGGGATTTTAACCAATAAGGCAACTGATTCTCCATTGAAAAAAACAAAACAAAAAACTGCGTGCAGCAGCCTGTTCATTTAGCAACATACGCTCATCACGACACATAAATTGACTACACAACAGAAAGCCATTCGCATACAAAGACTATTATATCAATCTGAAAAAGGTAACGTAACATCTCAGTGCAGTGCAGTCACGTAGCTACGGGCCTGGGCCCACTCACCTGCAGGTCAACGTAGCCTATTCTGCTGCAATCGCAATACCTGACCTATAAAAATAAATTGTGTTGTTTCTTGAGTCTTGTTTGCCTTATAATGATGAGGATAAGTTTGCGAACAGCCCCTTATAGCTACAGCAGAGATCTCTGGATGCCGTTATAAATGCCTTTTGTCCATATTAGGGTTTTCTGGCTCGTCGTACGTTACATCTACGCTACGTCCGTTTTGTACTTTCTGCGCAAGAGAGCGCCCTCCGGCTTTGAGTATCAATTTAAACGTCCTCAAGGAGCTGAACAGCTCTGCTTGTGCTAATGTTAATTCACATATTTCTCCATCACCAGCAGCGCTCCATTCTCCAGCGTCTACCTCCCCTACACACCAGTTTACAGGTACATGAATCTACATTTTCCTACTATGTAGTTGCCTAGTCACTGTTGTTTATTTAATCTGGTTTACATGGCCGCTGAGCCAGACTATGATCAAGCATGGTTTTTACATACTGTCTACTACTGTCCTGCTGATTTGATGGTGTTGTGTTGCATCTGTCATGTGCGCGCATGTGTGGTTTGGTGTGGCTGCCGTGCTCATGCTGTTCTTACCATTATGTTCTTAACACTTCTTATGATGACATACAGGCTTATGCTTATGCTCTGATTAAACAGTGGTGTGTATTCAAGCAGGTGTAGTTGTGTTGGCCTATTTTGATAACAGATAAGGGTTGTCAGATTTTCACTACAAAACCCGCCGAATTGCTACTCAAAACTAGCCCAAATCTAGTTCCGGAATATAAAATACACATTTTTTGGCGAGGTTCCCCTGGTAAAATTCGCATTGCAGGAGCTAAATATCACGTTATTGGGGTCGCTTCAACCCGCGGCAACAGTGTTAAAGTAGCCCAATTCCGCGGGAAAACCACGGACTTGGCAACAGTGTAACAGATGCATTTTAGGCCCACCCAATTTTCTCTGGGCCCACCCACGTTGTGATTCCTGGCTACGCTAGTGGTGCAGTGCGATGCCTACCTGCAACAAAACTTCTATCAGCATCAGAGGATACAACGTCTAATCTGAAAAAGCATCTTGAGGGAAGTTGTTCTTGATCTTTGAAAAGTTTTATCCAACTCGTTTTTCTATTTTCTCATATTTTGAGTGTTGAATCATTACCTTTAATATTTCTAATTTAATTGAAAAATGACACTGAATTCTCCTAGATTTCACACTTTGCATTCAGTTAACAGATCCATACGAATCATGCATGAAATAAAAGTTTATAAAGTCAAACGATAGCTTTGTGTCTTTACTCATTCTAAATGTTCTAGAATAGATCATCTTTGACGCGGTAATGCGAGTTCATGATTCAATTTGTGCACAGATGATTCTTTTGAGTCAATCTTTTAAATTAATCATTTATTTTGTTTAACAAAACCAGTGTGAATGGTTCACATTAAACTGGATAGATCTGGGGTATGTTTCCCAAAAGCATCGTTAAATTACATTGAACTATAACGACATTACTTGCGACCGTAGTTGCTTTGGGAAACGAGCCCTGTCAATTTTGATACAGCGATCGCTTCTCCATAGAGAGGATTATGAAGTAATCACTTAAAGTTTGGTCCATTCATTAAACAAATCTATTGTATAACATGGAGAACTGTGCCAGTCGTTTTGGCTACTTTTATGATATGTTTTGTGTGTTTAGATTCGTTTTGAAGCTTGGAATGCAGCATGAAACAGCACAGAATCCCATTCATTGTATTCAAATTGAATTTATATTGATTGGTAGATTTAAATGACATAACTTTTTTGGTTGTTGTTGTTGTTTATAGAAATACTGTGGAAAACTGATGTTGTTAAAAAATGCAAAGAGAAAACATAAAAACAAGACATTAAGTTATACTAAACCTGAGTAATCTAAAAAAAATACATTACTGATTACTTTTTAAAGCATTTATTTTGTAATCTGTAGTGAAATACATTTTAAAAGTAACCTTCCCAGCCCTGCCCTTGCATATATTCTGTCATTTAAAAGAAAGAAATTTAAGGAAATCATGTACAAATGGCTAAACATTCACTGCCACAGAGGCAGAAATGCCCAGGGTTCAAGCAGTTGTCACTTTTATTCCGATATAGAGAGAGTGAATGTAAGTGAGGGAGACATCTATCTATCTATCTATCTATCTATCTATCTATCTATCTATCTATCTATCTATCTATCTGTCTGTCTGTCTGTCTACTGTACTTCCTACTGTACCATTTGGATTCAGTAAGATTTATTTATTTATTTATTTGCTTACTTACTACACTTAATACTGAACCATTTGGTGTCAGTAAGATTGATTGATTGATTGATTTTATTAGTATTATTATATTTTAAGTATTATTTTATTCAGCAAGGATGCATAAGTTGCTCTTTTATACTTTATATTCATCAAAACATCCTGAAAAGAAAGAAAGAAAGAAAGAAAGAATCACATTTGGTTTCCAAAAAAATATTAAGCAGCACATCCATTTAGGAAAATGGTCATTAGAAATGTTTATTGAGCTCCAAAGCATTATTTAAAAAAAATAATAATAATAAATCAGCTTTGCCACCACGTGAATAAAACACATTTTGAGTTAGTTATTTTAAACTGTAAAATAATTTTCTTATATGCTAGTAGTAGTAGTATTGATTTTATTTATTTATATATTTTTATTTAAATAAATGCGGCCGTGGTAAGCCACGGTGAGACTTTTTTTTTTTTCTTAAAAAAAAAAAAAACAATACAAAAAACTCATCCTGTATTTTTGAATGGTAACATATACACTATATAAATTTATTATCGCCACAACAATTTTACAAAAATAAATTAATAAAATAAAAAAATGTAATCAATGAATTAATGTTTCATTTTATTTTATAAAATGTGTTATTTATAATATATATTCGTACACAAATTTTAATTATATTATTTTGTCTATACATATCTACATCCATCTATCTTTCCAGGACAGGGACATACAATACAGCTACATCAGATGATGTCTCTCTCCAAGAGATATCATCCACATTCTGCGCACATGAGCGGGTCTCCCTCCACACCACTGCTCTGGAGCCTGAAATTGCTCATTCCTTCAGGCAACCCCTGCAGACCAGCACATGCTGACTGCCATCGAATGGTACAGGGTACAGTTCTATTTACAATTTTTATCATCCAGCACGACAAATTTAGGTTCCTCCATCAGATACGGAGAAAAACTCAAGCAGAACCATAGGATCCACCATACAATTGCTTTGCAATTAATGGGATCTCTTTCTCCAGAGCTTCTCTCCTCTCACATGTAGGGTCGCTAGAGTTCAGTCTGCTGTTGACTGGCATTGTCTCATATTATTTCTTTCTCCAGAAGCCTTTAAAATTGCTTGTTACCAGCCTCACACTTCCAGGTATTTCTGAAAAGCAGGGTGTGTTGATTCTGTCTGCACACCTTCCACTGAAAACGCCATCTGGACTACCTGACATCCCTCTCAGCCATTCTGCAAGGGTTCAGAATCACTGGCACTAATTTATTTTGATCCCAAAGCTCTCACACTGGGGTTTCATGGTAGCGATTCTGAAAAACAGGTGCACCGATGATGAGAGTCACACTGCCCTTGCACACAGAATAATACAACATACACAATCACAATCAGCTCATCTAACCTCATTACAAGTGCGTGTCAAGACTTTTGTCTTCATATGCCCAAATCGGTTCAAAGGTTTATGTGAAAGCAAATATAATTACAGAATGCTAACAATTTTAATAAGATAAAAGCTGTACTAAATACAACGGTTCTGACCCGTGCTGCTTTGCTTCTGTGTATTTTTTAATTTTTTGCTGTTTGTTCTAGCACCTTATGTTCCTTCTTGTCTTAATGTTTGCACGTTATCTCTCTATGTTGTGTCAATTTACCACCACGGGACTTTAAAGGACTGATATATGGCTGGTGTAACAATAAAGCTCTCTTTAATCTTGAAATGCAGCCTTAAACTGTCATTTTCATGAGAGTATATATAATTTCTATTATTTCATATTTTATTTATAGCGTCATAGTGTCTATTTTCATATTTTTAAACATTAATTTTACAGAATAATTTCTGCAATTGTAGTTATTTTGTACATGCATATATGACTGCTCTGTACAGCATTAACAGTCGGTTTAAATGCAGTTGTTTTTTTTTTTTGTTTGTTTTTTTGTGGAAAATGCCATGGTAAGGGTTCTTTATTAATATTGTTCTGCAACAATAATAAAAAATACATGAAACGGCTTATGAAACTTAGAGATTAAATTAGTCTCAAGACTATTTTATTTAAAATGAATTACATCTATAAGTTGTAATTTATAATCTTCCAGAGTTTGACAGGCTACATTGATTAGTATTTAAATAATTCTGTAATGCATCCCTACTGCAGCGCTCAAGAGAATTCACCCATTAAACAAATAAGTGAAAATAAATAAAAGCCCTCCCCTGCTGAGTTTGTTTGGCACTTTAAAAACAATTTTCTGCAATGCACCTTTAGTAGATTCTCCCCTGGCTCTGAGAAGACACCACAGGGCTAAATGGTCAAATAAACAATTATTTGATGTAATAATTTGTTTTATCGTGTTTCTATACAGGAATGCATAATACAGTGTGAACTTTGTTTTTTGTTGCTGTTGTTTGAAAGAACATCATGAGGATAAAGAGATTAATTCTGTTGTGAGCAAAAAGTTAATTTGAGTTAATGGCTTTTGGGACAATGTAAACTGTCACCAACAACACAGCCGATTTAACCGTATGATAATGATAAATCCACTTTTTTTTTGACCTTCATGTTCATTTAGGCTAGAGTGTAAATGAAATCAGCCATATCTGGCATCATTCCCATGCACTCTACTGCAAGAATGACACAGCCTACTGCTAAAATTAAACTATTATTTTTCCAGACAGTGTTAACAATATTATTCAATTATCTTGCCATTGTTAACTATATAAGCTACATAGCTAGGTGCCTTTCAAAAACTAAAGCACCAAAGTTGTCTAGCCTCAGAAACATCTAGCCAGCTTAACAAGCAAGTCCAGAGGAAGTTAAATGCTAAATTATTCCACAGTAAGCTGTCTGACCCATTTCTAAAGCAATCGTTTCATGTGTTGAAGTGCCAGTCACTGTATAATTATGGCATTTGTTTTTCAAATGTGACAGGCAAAAGAGAAACCATATCAAGGTCTTTGTTAGGCTGAGATAGCTGTTATTAGCCATGATAAATTTAGTGCAGTGTACCCAACTCTGGGGTTATTGAAGGATAGCGAATTATGAATCAAGGTTAGTTTATAATTAGCGGTTTAGACTAAATACATTTTAAAGGGACATTTCACCCAGTTTCTTTCATTTACTCACCCTCATGTTATTCCAAATCAGTATGAATTTCTTTCTTCCACAGACAATAAAAAGATTTGTTAGGCAGGATTTATGCTGCTCCTCTCCATACAATGACTGCGGATGGTATGCTATAAAGCACAAAACAAACAAATAAATAATAAAAAGGCACCATAAAAGTAACAGTATAGAACATTATTTGCACATATTCAAATATAAGTTGGAATGTAGACAAATAATAGTAACAAAATGTAAAGTAATGTTTATATTGTGAATACAACTGATTAAAAAAATATTTTAATTGTAAAAATTTGGGGACAATTTTCTGATAGCAAAGAGTATTTCACAAGCTGTAGTCTATGTGCAATGTGAGAAACAAAGCCAAACTGAATCTAAAATGTTTTCAGACCTTTAGTGCACACCCTTTTGACCAAAAAGAGTAATTTATTCTTGATTCTGACATTTTGATTCTAAACAGCTGATAGAACATGACATAACTGCTGAAATGTCATCAGGAAAACTGATCGGTATGATTATGTTCATTGACATCAGTTCTGATCAGTAACATGTTCCCATCCATGATAGTGAGTAAACAGAATTTTCATTTTGGGGATAACACCCTTTAAGAGCGAAGAAATTATGCAAATATAGCACATCTACTGCCAACCGTGATTCACAGATTTACACTGATGGTTAAATAGAGCTGCAGATATGGAAAAGGAGGGAGGGACATCGAGAGGAGAGAGAGAGAGAGAGATGAAGGAAGAAAGAGTCATAACACTGAGTGGATCACAACACTAAAGAGCAACTGGAGCATGGCAGAGTGCAGAAGGCTGTGCTCCCTTTCTGCCACTTTATTCCTTATCAGCCTCCTCATCATATTCTGCCACGGGTGGACACAGTTCTCCAGTGAGCTGTGAGCTTGATATACACAAGTGAGGACATAACCTTTCATGGACAGAGTGACAGCAGAGAGAAAATTCCTCAAGTATCTGGGTCCCTGGAGCTACACTCCTCGTTTTATGCTGTTATTCCCCTCCTCGCAGCTAGAGGCACTGCTTTCAACATAAGCAGGTAAGACATGCTTTGGGACTTCTGACTAAGCACAACACTGAAAATGATATGGCTAATATTTATCTTTTCAAAAACCCCTTTGGTATGATTTTATAATTTAGTCACTGGAAGTATCTAGGGATAAAGTAATCGCAGCAAAGTTGTTTAATTACTTTCCTGTCATATCCATTCGGGACCTGAAGCTTTAAGCCAGCTGGATTGCAGTAGAAATTGAAGCCCTGTGGTTGACAGCAGGCGATTAAAAACATCTTGACTCAATTTATATCACAGCTAACTATGAGTTAAGGATCAGATGTGGCTCTCAAAGTAATGGTGTCACACAAATGTGACCCTGGACCACAAAACCAGTCTATAGCATGGGTATATTTGTAGCAATAGCCAAGAACACGTTTTATGGGTCAAAATTATCGTGAAAATTAACAAAACTTAATTTTTGATTAGTAATATGCATTGCTAAGGACTTCATATGAACAACTCTGTAGGCAATTTTCTCAATATTTTTATTTTTATTTTTTTTAATATTTTTTTTTGCACCCTCAGATTCCAGATTTTCAAATAGTTGTATCACAGCCAAATATCGTCCAATCCTAACAAACCTTATTTATTCTGCTTTCAGTTGATGCATAAACATCAGTTAAAAAAAAAATTGACCCTTATGACTGTTTTTGTGGTCCTTGGTCACAAATATTAATATAATAGTTGCTTTTAGAAGTTGATGCATGTGACTAAACCTTGTTTTGAGATCATCGTAACAGTTTTAAATAGTTTCCTGACAACTTTTAAGTTTCTGATTAAACTTTTTTTCTAGTGCAATTGTTGCATGTCGTTTGCCAGTATTCATTATTAGGTAAATTTCCCTTTGAGGCCATCTGTCAAGCGAACGCTTTGTATGTGTGTTTGTGTGCGCACGCTCGTGTGTGTTCTTGAGTGTGAGTGTACATGCCACATGTGCACATGCATATCATGGCTCATTAGTTGTGAGCATTCACAAACACTCACAATACAACGCAAGCTGACTGCCAATATGGCTTCTGTTGCTCAGGTGTGAAGTGAATTTATGTTGATGATACGGGAGTTGGGTCTCCGCCAAGCAATATGGCATCATGCAGCTGTGTTCAATTTACAGGCAATGTCTTTGAAAGAGTGAGTACCCAAAGCAGCCCCCGGCTCAACTTCTGCCTCAGACGATACAATCTGCTGCCATCTTCATTCGGTCGAGCACAGAGTTTGTGTCCAGCCATATTGCTCAATTTATCAGATAAAGCACAGAAAAAACATTTTATCAAAGATGCTGGATTTGGTCAGATAAATTCAGCACTTTGATATTATGATTGACACAAATGACCAGTGTTGGGGAAAGTTACTTTTAAAAGTAATGCATTACAATATTGCGTTACTCCCTAAAAAAAGTAACTAATTATGTTACTTAGTTACTTTTTCTGCAAAGTAATGCGTTATATTATTTTTGCGTTACTTTTTAAATATGAGCAGGGCTTGATTGTTTGTTTTTTAATATAAGAAGTTCTATTTATAGCAAATGTAAAAACCCTTTCATACCAAAAAGTGTAATGAATAAACCTCAGGCTGAAGGAAAAGTAAATTCACATCTGTACAGTAAAAGAAGGTTCAACACTCTTCAGCAATAAAAAACCAAAACAATGAAGCACAATTGTTAGTTGATCTAAAGTCATTTTTGCTTATTAGTATGGTTGAACTGGATCATCAAAGGTCAGCAGCAAAGACATCGGTTAATAAATTGGGATTGGATACATTTGTTATTTAACATTTAATTATTGCATTTCACTGTTTTAATTCATTTTGATGAATACTAAATCAGTTTTTTTTTTTTTTTTTTTTTTTTTTGCGAGTGAGATGAATTAATGCAGATTCACATTTAGTCTAGAACTACAGTAACATGTTCACACAGCGCACACAACGCCTCTGTACTTCCGATTTCTCCCAACATGGGGACAGGAGAGCTAATTTCATTTCGCTTCTGTACTCAGTCTGATATAGCAGACCATCTCTCAGTTTATCTCCGGCTCGCAGCAGCCGGCCAATCAACGAACAGAGGGCGGGCTGAGAGCCGTGACGTAGACGCTAAGCGCCGAATTTAAGATTGTAGTTTAGGTTTAGGTGAGGGAAATCTAACACGACAGCGGACATGGAGACACAGGATGCTATTCGCTCTGTTGTGGAGAATATTCCCGGCATTTGCCAACTTAAGCCCGAACAAGAAGAGTGTTTGGTTCACATTTTGAATGGAGGTGATGTTGTGGCCCTACTCCCGACAGGTTTTGGGAAAAGTCTAATTTATCAACTGTTACCGATCGTCAGTGAGAAACTGGGGAGGCCAAAGTCCGGCAAGGCAATAATTGTGATTGTGTGTGTGTGATGTGATCACTTCACATAATCTGCAAAAGTCGTTCACAGCCATCTTCACTCCGGTATTTCACTCGATGGTTTTGTTTTCGCCGCATACCTGTGTTTACAGCGGAAGTTCGAGGCGGCACGTAACATACGTCATAACCAACCGTTATGTGATTGGCTTACGGGTACACCAATGATTTTAAACTTCAGACAAGCGCCCGCCCACGAGAAAGAAAACGCTTCTGTCTACGAAGCAAAGCGAAGTAGCAGAGTTTGGTATTACCAGGCTACAGGAGAGCTGTCAGTCAATAAATGGGAAAACAAAGTAACTGGGGTTACTTTTTTGAAAAAGTAACTCAGATATTTTCTTGTAAATGAAAGAGTAATGCGTTACTTTACTAGTTACTTGGAAAAAAGTAATCTGATTACATAACTCCCGTTACTTGTAATGCGTTACCCCCAACACTGCAAATGATAGATCGACAAGTGGTCATGATGAGAGGACAGCCTATTTGTGGTACTGTTTTCTTCTCCTTATAGTCAAATCATAGATGAATATGATTAAAATAATAATAATAATAATAATTTGTATTGCTGTTGTATTGAGTCCTTGACACAAAACTTAAATCTTTTCTTTAAAGGTACAATTTAAGTTTTTTATTTATTTATTTATTTTATAGATACATAAAAAAAAAAATCTATTCAAAACCACATAAATAATATATATTATTATTAATATATATTATTTACTTATAAATACATGCACAAATATATACAGAGAGAGGGAGAAAGAGAACATACTATTTATGCACTGTAAACTATAAAAATACAGTAGAAACAATATTTTGAGATGTTATTGTTTGTTTGTTTGTTTGTTTCTTTCTTTCTTTCCATGATGGCAAAGCTGAATAGTCTGCCATAATTCCATTGTCACACAATCCTTAGGAAATCATTCTAATGTGCTGATTTAGCAATGTCATATTAAGAAATATGTCTTGTTATTATTAATTTTGAAAACTGTAAATTATTTTTAATGGAAATATGATGGGTTTTTTTTCTCTCAGATTTTTTGATGAATAGAAAGTTCAAAAGAGCAACATTTAATTTAAGACTTTACTCACTTTTGATAGATAGATAGATAGATAGATAGGAGAGAGAGAGAGAGGCTGTTTATCTTTGCAAGGTACAGATGCATAGTCATTTGTATGTGACTTTTTTAGAGAGAGTCAGGTTAAGTGCTACTTATTTATCAGTTCCATACAAAGACCAATGATCTCGTATCGCACATCATTCATTACCCTTGTTGTCTCATTACATTTGGAGGTTGTGCCACTATGAGGCATTGTGCTGAGAGGAAATGGGAACGTATTAAACAGGGTATTGTCAGCACACTCCATCTACCCAGTCTGAATGATATGAATAGTGCTTTGGGCATCCAAGTGGAGCATATTTTTAATAAGCAAACAATGCGGTTTTCTGTTTTCACCAAAACGCTGTCTTGGAGCAGTGTGGCATGAAGTGCCTTTTTGTGCTAAATCAGTAGCGCAAGAGTGAGGTGTCATGCACAAACATGCTCTGGAGAGGAATCTCAACGTCTCTGTGGTTGCCTAAAAATATTCAAATATATATTCTGGTTGAAGGCTTGAGGAAAACAGACATGAAACTGCAGGTGAATAGATAATGAGTTGGAATTTTAATTTAATTGACCACACCCACAGGAGTTGAAATGACAGGAAAAGGATTTCATTTAATTGTAATTCAGAGAAATTCCAGAGAGTCCATTCCATTGGGAAATCCATTCTGGGAAATTAAATGTTATTCTGTTAATTTAATAAATATGAGAAAATATATAAACTACTTAGAAATGTCAATACAGATGTAGGTAGCATTTTAATTTAAAAATAAATAATATATATATATATATATATATATATATATATATATATATATATATATATATATATATATTATTATTATTATTATTATTTATTAATTAATTTTTTAAATTCATTTACTTATAATAAATTATATTTATTATGTATGTATCATAATAAATCATAAAATAAAAATAATTTACTTGGAAACGTGTGTGCGCGTATACATGTGTGTGCATGAAATGTCTGCAGGTGACATTTTAAAGGGGTCATATAATGCTATTTTAAAGATCATTATTTTGTGTATTTGTTCTAACAGAATATGTTGACATGTTTTAATGTTAAAAAAACAATTTTTTTTTTCAAATACTGTACATTATTGTATTTCCTCTATGCTCCGCCTCTCTCAAACTCATCGTTTTCTACAAAGCCCCTCCTTCCAACAAGTGCAGTCTGGTCTGATTGGCCAACTGACACAGTGCATTGTGATTGGCCGAACACCACAAGCACGAGTCGAAAATGTAACGCCCTTACCATAATCTCGAGCTTCAGCTTTCAAGTTAGTTTTACCATCAGTAAAAGTCTGAAAGGGGAACAGAGTCGCGTGACAGACACGGCGATGATGCTTGTATGTACAGGTGCATCTCAATAAATTAGAATGTCGTGGAAAAGTTCATTTATTTCAGTAATTCAACTAAAATTGTGAACCTCTTGTATTAAATAAATCCAATGCACACTGACTGAAGTAGTTTAAGTCTTTGGTTCTTTTAATTGTGATGATTTTGGCTCACATTTAACAAAAACCCACCAATTCACAAATTAGAATATGGTGCCATGCCAATCAGCTAATCAACTCAAAACACCTGCCAAGGTTTTCTGAGCCTTCAAAATGGTCTCTCAGTTTGGTTTACTAGGCTACACAATCATGGGGAAGACTGCTGATCTGACAGTTGTCCAGAAGACAATCATTGACACCCTTCACAAGGAGGGTAAGCCACAAACATTCATTGCCAAAGAAGCTGGCTGTTCACAGAGTGCTGTATACAAACATGATAACAGAAAGTTGAGTGGAAGGAAAAAGTGTGGAAGAAAAAGATGCACAACCAACCGAGAGAACGGCTGCCTTATGAGGATTGTCAAGCAAAATTGATTCAAGAATTTGGGTGAACTTCACAAGGAATGGACTGAGGCTGGAGTCAAGGCATCAAGAGCCACCACACACAGACGTGTCAAGGAATTTGGCTACAGTTGTCGTATTCCTCTTGTTAAGCCACTCCTGAACCACAGACAAAGTCAGATGTGTCTTACCTGAGCTAAGGAGAAGAAGAACTGGACTGTTGCCCAGTGGTCCAAAGTCCTCTTTTCAGATGAGAGCAAGTTTTGTATTTCATTTGGAAACCAAGGTCCTAGAGTCTGGAGGAAGGGTGGAGAAGCTCATAGCCCAAGTTGATTGAAGTCCAGTGTTAAGTTTTCACAGTCTGTGATGATTTGGGGTGCAATGTCTTCTGCTGGTGTTGGTCCATTGTGCTTTTTGAAAACCAAAGTCACTGCACCCGCTTACAAAGAAATTTTGGAGCACTTCATGCTTCCTTCTGCTGACCAGCTTTTTAAAGATGCTGATTTCATTTTCCAGCAGGATTTGGCACCTGCCCACACTGCCAAAAGCACCAAAAGTTGGTTAAATGACCATGGTGTTGGTGTGCTTGACTGGTCAGCAAACTCACCAGACCTGAACCCCATAGAGAGGAAAATGCAGATGAGCTGAAGGTCACTGTCAAAGAAACCTGGGCTTCCATACCACCTCAGCAGTGCTACAAACTGATCACCTCCATGCCATGCCGAATTGAGGCAGTAATTAAAGCAAAAGGAGCCCCTACCAAGTATTGAGTACATATACAGTAAATTAACATACTTTCCAGAAGGCCAACAATTCACAATTTTTTTTTTTTTTTTATTGGTCTTATGAAGTATTCTAATTTGTTGAGATAGTGAATTGACTTTTCCACGACATTCTAATTTATTGAGATGCACCTGTATTTGCTGTACACAAGCCGCGGTTAAGATGATTTCTGATGGGCTGTACACTCCGCTATGATGTGACCCTGTTCCCCTCACTAGGGCTGTGCCGAACGAGGCTTTTGAAGTAGTGAGGCTTTTACAACAAACTGCGTTGATGCTTCGAAGCTTTTGACACCGTGCTCTACTCCGTAATCTGGTGGTCAATAAAAATTCCTACACCAACTGTATCATTTAGATCAGGGGTGCCCAACTCTGTTCCTGGAGATCTAGCTGGTTCAGTTATGTTTGATCAGGGTTGGAGCTGAACTTTGCAGGAAGGTAGATCTCCAGGAACAGGGTTGGGCACCCCTGATTTAGATGTTTTGTTCATTGGGATGTCATTGTAAAGTTTAATTGTCTATTTAGAGTTTCCAAAATGTACTGTATTTTGCACAATACAATGACAAAGACTTTATGTTCTTCGTTTTTACTCGCATAAAACTTGTCTTTTCACCTTCTAAATAGAATGTTTAATACGGCAATAAATTAGACCTATGTCATTTTTCATTGCACCATTTTTGTCTTCCTTACAAAAGAACACAAACATGCTCATTTGCACAAATGCAATTATTGCATTTAATATATCTTGCAATAACATTTTTCTCGTCAATGTGAGCTGTTGACAACTGAGGATGGCTTTTACAAGCAGCAAAAAATGTTTGTGGTTAAGGAATGACTTTTATCCTTTTTGGGAACAGTGGTTGAGCCTGCAAGGTGTTTTAATTTTCATTCAGTCAACAGACATTCACATATCATTTGCTTTTAATAGTAGTGCTATAATTAATAACGATACACCACATATAGGCATGCTGACTGATATAACTATAACATTGCACTAAATGGATCGCGGGTATGGGACAGCGCAATCGATGCGCTTTGTATTTGAGCCTAGCATGACTTGTCAGTGAGGTAACGAAGCTTCGTTTTCACAGGTCACGTGACAGCCTCATTTCAAGCAAAGTTCCAGAACACTGTTTCGAAGCACTAGTGTGTCAAAAACTCGAAACATGTGTCGACACTAGGTGTCGATCTACTCATCCCTACCCTTCACACACACAGACTCACACACACACGACATGTTACGCGCAAAACTCCGCATTTGAAAAGTCAATAGCAAGTACTTGAACTAATAACAAAACATACTTACAGTTGCTGATTCAGAAGCGTTAGTTGTCATAGCAAAGTCCAAATTGATCTTTTTTTTTTTTTTTTTTTTTTTTAGAAATAGCCTTGGTGCATAGTCAGCCTTGTACTCTCCTAGGTTCACGAAACAGTCGACCATAAAGAGTCTTAGAGTCTTAACTTTGATATAAAATATATCTTTGGGTTTGAGACTTTAGACTTTGCAACTTTAGGGATCTCATCTATGCACAACCAGCTTGTAACACTCCAAAGAGAAAGAAAAAATTGAAATCGCATCATTTGACCCCTTTAATAAAAGCTAATTAATTTAAACATATTTAATTAATTTAATTATTTTAAATAATAATATTTATTATTTATAAAAATATGAATATGTATTTTTAAATAGTGTGTGTGTGTGTGTGTGTATTTGGGTCAATATCACTATAAAGTGCCTTTGAGACTTCACAATTTCCAAAATAAAAATATGAGATTTTCTATTAAACTTCATATTTGTTGTATTAAGGAGACTGTGGGCTATTGGAATTGCATATTGGTCAAGCTCCTGCACTTTTTATAAAATAACTGCAAGCAGACAATTATGTCCACCCCGTCATGGACAAATTCAAAGTAGAGTATATACATTTTCATTACATAGTGATTAGAAAATGTAGATTTTCAGAAAGATATTTTGTCCCTTTCTCAACAATACATTTTACTTAGTGGGAAAAGTCTTTTGAAAAATGTAAATTACTGCAACATATTTGTATCCCGAGCATTATAACGACAAAGATATCTGATCAAACTTTCAATGAATACTAACTGACCGTCATTTCTTTATAAAGAAATCACACAAAAGTTTTTGCTAACTTGTTTAAATAATTAGTTTATTTTCATAAAAGATGAAGATGACAGGGTGGACAAATGCATTAATGAATTAAGAGAATATCAGATAAACAACAAGAACAAGAAATCCTTAAGTAATATAAAGAATGATTTCAGAAATATATATCCTACACTGCAATTGTAAATTGTAAATTGATTTAAAATGGCATTTTTACATTTATAAGGCCATTTTTTTTCTCACCTTATTAGATGTATGCATCATATTTTGTCAAATTCTTACATTTGAATCAATAATTTAAATTAGAATAGTAAGACACTATGGGGCTGTTCCAAATCAAATGAAATCATTATATTGATATATACATATATATATATATATATATATATATATATATATATATTAGTGCTGTCAAACGATTAATCACATCCAAAATAAAAGTTTTTGTTTACATAAGGTATGTACAGTGGGTACGGAAAGTATTCAGACCCCCTTAAATTTTTCACTCTTTGTTATATTGCAGCCATTTGCTAAAATCATTTAAGTTCATTTTTTTCCCTCATTAATGTACACACAGCACCCCATATTGACAGAAAAACACAGAATTGTTGACATTTTTGCAGATTTTAATTTAGATTAAAATACTATTAATATATAAAATACAGATATTAATTTACACAGATTGTATACTCTGCACTTAGAATTGCATAAATAGTGCTATCGGATTAATGGGTTTTAAATGGGTATTAATGGGTTTTTAAAAATGTAATATTAAATTATGAAAGTAATAAAAAATGAAATGATACTCTAAATATGAAACTAAATCCACTCACACTAGAAACACTGCTTTGTGTTGCTTAGAGAGTTTCACTGTGGATTTTTTGGAACTATTTTCTTTGGAGAAATAGAACAAAAACAGACAATATTGACAATATTGTGTTTAAAATGTAACTATTGCTTTTCGGGTTACACTTTACTTGAAGGGGTGTGCATAAGACTGACACGACACCTTCATAATCACAACATGACACATGTCATGAATATGAAGGAAGTTTTATGCATGTTTATGACAACTGTCATTAAGTGTCATTCGCTCAGTTATGTAATTTTTAATGCAAAGATGACATTGTTTGAGATGTCTTTGTTATGGGCTAGGGTTAGGGGTAAGGGTAGGGGTAGGGTTAGGTCAAATAATGTCATCTTTGCATTAAAAATGACATAACTGAGCAAATTCTGCTTGAGCAGATGAAAATTATAACTTAATGAGTGTATGACAACCATAAAATGAACGTTTTTGTCTTCATTTGTATTGGGGTTGAATATTTGGGGACAATTTGCTCTGTTTTGTTTGGATTCAGGAAATGTAATAAAATAAATTATATTGCCCGTCCTCTCAGGATACCTGGCTGGAATCAGTGTTACCATGCGAGCTTCGGATGTTTCCAATGTTTCTCTATGGCGCTGAAACCTAAAGATGTCCGAGTTCCGCTCCCCGTGCAACTGATACTCGACTGCCATTGGCTTGTCTGCGTTCGAGGGGAGGGCTTACCAATAGGTCAAACTGAGTTAATGCTTATCAGATCACGTAAATCAGTGGAAAATGAATAGAAATTATAATTCTGTGTAAAGAAATATCAGGTAAACTTGTATAAAAATATCAGTATTTTTCCAAATATTAACTAAAAGCTCTAATGGACGCTGTTCAGTAACGCTTGCACGTGACTGCCTGCCTGAGTTTTGTCGACAACCAGAGGTGGCACAAAATTTGGCGGAGGCGACCGCTTCATAATTCTCTATGCAGGAAAAACCCTCTATCTATCTTCAACTTTTTTCAAAACTCTCGAACAAGTCTTTGTCAAGCCAGCATTTAAATTTTATGTTGACAATCGTCGCTTTTCTTTTCTTTTTAACTCATTTTAAATTTACTTCCAGTAATTAAAATTTTAGTTTGATCTGTCTTTATCTGCTACATATACAGTAATGCACCTCCTAATATCTCATCTTCATGTTGTTCAGCATTACATCTGCTTAAATGTATGCAAACAACAAGTATACTTAGCCTACTCAGAAAAATCACTTCCGCTGTCAATATCAAACTGTTGAATGTCACCCGAGGCTTCCCCTTGCCAATAAGACTGTGCGTTAAACGCAGCTATGGGAGCAGGAACCTTGTGGTCCATGGAAATGAGATGGTGCTGATGAATGGCTGTGATTAGTGACTCTGAGCATGTGGCTTTATGGCCTAGCAGCTTCTCTGTTATCACTTAAACCTGAGGCAAGATGCTTCATCATGGGCCCGGAGCAGCTGACAGGTCTCGCATAAAACAAAACAAGTATCCAGTGCACGCTATAAAACTCAAAATTATCTGGCCAAATAAGCTGCTCTCACCTACGAGCCCCCTGAAAAAAAAAGACAATTATTTTCAAGGAGAATGAAAATGAGCCGACAGATTATAGTTCTAAAGAGGGCCATATATTAAAATAGGTTTGCGTATTTTATGCTCTGCCATGACAGTGCCTAATCAAATTTTGCAATGCTACTTGAGTTTGTACTCCTACTCGATCAGAGGTCACGAGCATGGTCACTTCAAACAAATAACTGTATTACAGATGGCGTGTACTGTATGTGTTAATAAGCTTTACACCAAAAATGTCATTAACAGTTTCCACAATATTTGGAGGGTCTGGAAACAGCACCGCTCTATGGTATATAGTGATGCTTTATGTGTAAAAGACATCGGATTGCATGTTTTGCTCAAAACATTGTGTGAATTTTTAAATGAGGGCAATATGATTGTATCTGAGCAGTTTAATCTCAGTGTGATATAGTTCAACGTAAATCACCATTCCCTTCATTAACTTTATTTTACAGGTTCTGATTAGTGGACTCTGCAGGGTTCCTCTGCTTTTATGAGGTGTGGTTAATGTTGTCTTCACGTTCTTGATCAAAGATATTTTGTCTAGCAATTTAGCTTAACACCATGAGTAAATGTTCTCCACACCATCCCAGAGGCAAATGTTCTTTTTTAGTTTCATTTGGCATAATAAAACATTCATTAAAATCTCATTCACATAAAAGTACAATTTCCATAATAACAGGATTTTAGATTGATGACAAATTACTGTACTTCAGAATCATTCTATTCATGATTCATCTTTGTCATGCAGGATATTGTGGAAAACTTTTGGTTTACTTTGGATAAGCAGAAAATAAGTGTCATCAATTAACACTTAGTGTTTCTGTACTGTCAACTGAGTGCAAAAAAAAAAAAATGTATGTTGCTGGTACATTTAACAGTTTGACAGCAAAAAATAGCTGAAATATGAGAAGTGGCAAGCATTCATTTAATGTAGAAAAATGTTGTTGTTGAGTATTTAGCAGGCAGATACTTTATATACAAATTGACACTAATTACGAGGACAGCAGAGCAAAGGCTGCATTGAGAAAGATGTCCATGCTATGTGTAACTATTCTTGGGATGTTGATTTTTCAACATTTACAGTATTTTTAGTACACAGCTTTCATCATGTTCTGTTTTCAGTAGTGGACAGTTTTTATTTTATTTCATTTGTCAGTATAGATATTAATAGATATTTCACTCCAAAATAAAAAATGACCCTCATGACGTGCCGAACCTTTAATGGCTGCTGGAAATTCAGCTTTTCTATCACAGGAATAAATTACATTTTAAAATAAATTAAAATAGAAAACAGTTATTTTAAATTGTAATATATTTCACAATATTACTGTTTTATTTTTTATTTATTTTTTTACACTCTATTTTTAATCGAATATGTCTTCTTTCAAACACATTTAAAAAATCAGACCCAATCATTTTTTTTTTTTATGTATTTCTAATTTATGTGAGTTTTCTCATTTTGGAAAAACTTAACATAATATCTTACTTTTTACTTCACTGCCTAGTGCATCCCTGATGGTGTTATAATGATATACATTTACAAGGTTTGAATAGAGTTTTAACACATTTTGTCCCATGTGGGTTTTTATACAGTATATGTATACCATATTGTCACCACACATACAGTGAATAGATTCACACATTAACATTTGCACACAATTCTTCATCCACATTGTTTTTCACACAAAGATACTGCACACACACAATCTGTAAATACATTCAGACCCTCAGATGCTGTGTTTACATCAGACTACTAAAGTAACAATAGTCAGTTGTGCTGAATTCTAACATTTCAGACTTCGCATTGTACTACAGTGGGTATGGAAAGTATTCAGATAAATGTTTCACTCTTTGTTATATTGCAGCCATTTGCTAAAATCATTTAAGTTCATTTTTTTTCCTCAATGTACACACAGCACCCCATATTGACAGAAAAACACAGAATTGTTGACATTTTTGCAGATTTATTCAAAAAGAAAAACTGAAATATCACATGGTCCTAAGTATTCAGACCCTTTGCTCAGTATTTAGTAGAAGCACCCTTTTGATCTAATACAGCCATGAGTCTTTTTGGGAAAGATGCAACAAGTTTTTCACACCTGGATTTGGGGATCCTCTGCCATTCCTCCTTGCAGATCCTCTCCAGTTCTGTCAGGTTGGATGGTAAACGTTGGTGGACAGCCATTTTTAGGTCTCTCCAGAGATGCTGAATTGGGTTTAAGTCAGGGCTCTGGCTGGGCCATTCAAGAACGGAGTTGTTGTGAAGCCACTCCTTCGTTATTTTAGCTGTGTGCTTAGGGTCATTGTCTTGTTGGAAGGTAAACCTTCGGCCCAGTCTGAGGTCCTGAGCACTCTGGAGAAGGTTTTCGTTATCCCTGTACTTGGCCGCATTCATCTTTCCCTCGATTGCAACCAGTCGTCCTGTCCCTGCAGCTGAAAAACACCCCCACAGCATGATGCTGCCACCACCATGCTTCACTGTTGGGACTGTATTGGACAGGTGATGAGCAGTGCCTGCTTTTCTCCACACATACCGCTTAGAATTAAGGCCAAAATGTTCTATCTTGGTCTCATCAGACCAGAGAATCTTATTCAGGTGTTTTTTAGTAAACTCCATGCGGGCTTTCATGTGTCTTGCACTGAGGAGAGGCTTCCGTCGGGCCACTCTGCCATAAAGCCCCGACTGGTGGAGGGCTGCAGTGATGGTTGACTTTCTACAACTTTCTCCCATCTCCCGACTGCATCTCTGGAGCTCAGCCACAGTGATCTTTGGGTTCTTCTTTACCTCTCTCACCAAGGCTCTTCTCCCCCGATAGCTCAGTTTGGCCGGACGGATAGCTCTAGGAAGGGTTCTGGTCGTCCCAAATGAAGGTGTAGAACCATCTCAAGGATGATCAGAAGAAATGGACAGCACCTGAGTTAAATATATGAGTGTCACAGCAAAGGGTCTGAATACTTAGGACCATGTGATATTTCAGTTTTTCTTTTTTATTAAATCTGCAAAAATGTCAACAATTCTGTGTTTTTCTGTCAATATGGGGTGCTGTGTGTACATTAATGAGGAAAAAAATGAACTTAAATGATTTTAGCAAATGGCTGCAATATAACAAACAGTGAAAAATTTAAGGGGGTCTGAATACTTTCCGTACCCACTGTATATGGTTTTTAATAACGTAGGTTATATTTAGCTGTTTTCAATTCAGTATGACAGACAGTGTCTGACTACTTTTGGAACACTTGCAGGACATGCATATTTAATGTCTGCATCCACTAATCTTAAAGCTGCAGTCTGTAACTTTTTTTTGGTTAAAAATGATCCGAAATCAATATTTGAGCAAGTACATAACCAGCCAGTATTCAAAACTATTGCCTTACTTTAGCCAGATTCACAAATGTTATCTTATAATAATGTTTTCTAATTGGAGTGGTACGGGTAGGTTTTCGTGGGAAATTCGAGCATGGCACTGCATCATTACATCAAGTCTGTAAACATAAAGAAGTTGTCCCGACTAGTAGGCTATCCCATGTGAGGATCCTGCAGGTGGTGCATCCTTTATAGCCTTTTCTCACAGCAGCTACAATAATTAAATGTATCATTTTGATGGCGGATTGTAATCCAGAAAGTATTATGTGTTTATGAAAAACATGTGAATGAAATTAAATTATATTCCAGTTTTAAAGGTATTACTTCTGATTACAGATAGCCTGGGATTACACAAGATTTGTATTTTAAAGAAAACCAGTTCGAAGGGAGCATAGTTTGCTTTTTGGGTTAAAATAATATAAAATATTTCTTAATATAAAATTCAAATGGTATGACAATTAGATTAAACTGCAGAAATTGAAATCTACACACTATACTCATAGTGGTGCAATGCTGATGATGTTAATTTGAGAATAAAGTATAACAATAATACTAATTTGCACGGTTTGATGTGATATGTGCTAACCGATCTTTAGATTAAATCACCATTGGTAGCGCGATTTATGGTAATGCTTTTTTTCCTCAGTTGGTCAGAACAAACGTAACTTACTTGTTCAGATTATAATATCCGGTGAAAATTCTTATTTGGGTCATATATTCCAAGACATAGACTAATCTGTGATTGTGAAGTACAATAAATATCCACACCGGTGCGGTGACGGACTGCCACACATTCACCTCAAAACATTAGATTCATCCATGCTGGAGCCGTGCCAGAGTACAACCCCACACAAGCAAAATAATTCCGCAAGTAACTGCAATTCCAGCTTTTCAAACATAGATGGCGACAAAGAGGCGAAACTTACGGACTGCAACTTTAAATAACCGATTTAAGCTCTATCTGTGTGACTGGGACATTCCACTCCTCACTCTGTAAATAGATATTTGAGCATGAGGATGGAGCATAACAAGAAAAGAAAAAAAAAAACCTACAGTAAAGTCCTTTATAGATCAATAGTTTTACCCATTTACTCATTTCTGTTTAGGTGACATTTTAAACATTGATCAAATGTGTTACCGAAAGCACTTGTATAATGTTTGACACAAAATAAATGTGTCTGGCCACCAAGGAAGAAGCTCAGCTCGACTGGGAAGAGCCTGTGTACCGTCTTTTCACTTCTCATAAAAGATCTCATAAAAGACTGGTTACTCTAAGATACCTTACTTTACTTTTCTTTGCTTGCTTCACTACAGAAAGGAAGATCTCTATTGTTGATCTACCTCAACATGTTCCATGACAACAAAAATCGAGAGAAAGTGAAATAAGAGCCAGTCACAATAGTAGTCATCCTTGCATGCTGGTGTAGTCACTTGAGACTGGATAAAGCATTTCCATGTTTCCAAGCAGCAGTGGCACAAGCAGCCCTGAAGGAATTCTGGACTTCTTTCATCTTGGTTGTTTTGTTGCATCAGTGGGAAGATTCAGTTAACGTTAGCACCATCCTTTGTAAGACCAGTACCTGAAACAAGATTTCTCATGCAACTTTCTTTTCTCTGTAATGGCTTGTTTTGGATGCATTTTAAATGTCTTCAGGTAAAACGTCCCTCAAATCTGTTTTCTTATTGATCATTGGTGGTCAACATCCTGAATTGCAGCTCATGTTGTCTTTAGGATTATATGAATAGTGATTTATCATCTGCCATCTATAAATGTCTAACTCATAAGTGAAAATCATGTATGTCTAATGAGGAGCTTGAAACTGCACTTTTGGGTCAAAATTTAAAAATAGTTCGGAGCAAAAGCTATTTGGCAAAAGCCAAAAATCAACATGGTTTTTCATTGCAGCCTCCATTATGTACATAAGGGTTGCAAATCTTTCAGCTATAAGTCAGTTCTATAAGCCTGGTAACACAGATACTGTAGTGATCATGTTCTACAAGATCTGACCAAGCTTAAAACTAATGATGGCTAAAACTACTTGGGAAAATATTAAAACTTTTTTTTTTTTTTTTTTTTAAGAAAAACAACAAAAAGCCAGATACAGTAGCTAATGAACAAAGCAAATAAATAAATAAATTATAAGCATTTGCAACTATTTGCAAGTATAATTAGACCTTTTTAGACAAGATGTAGAATAATGTCATTTCTCTCTCAAGAAATATGCTGATGAGGTTTATTAATGGGAGCACAAGGAAGAGGAACACATTGAAACTGATGAAGTGGATTCAGAACAGGAAATTACTAAAAACAAGAGTAAAATGTCAAATTTGCCATCAGAACATGAAGCCAAAGAGAAGAAATGGAGTAGATCATTATGCTTCTTATGAAAGACGGCATGCAAATGTCCTCATTAATCTGAAATGATGCAGTGCTCAGTCCGTTTATAAACCTGAAAAATATATTGTGTATTTTTACGTTGTCAGCCAATGACACAAATCATTTTTCACAGTTTTTGTAGTCATAGGTAGCTCTAGATTTTGATTAAGGTCCACAAAAAGACAGCCAACAGCAAGTAAAAGTTTTGAAACTACCATTTTCAAACATTAAGTTAGTATTATTATTATAAAAATAGATAGTTCCAGTGCTGGGTCCTGATTGGTCAACACAACATATTACTGCACTCACAATACTGCACTAAAAAATTGTAACTAGTGCAGTCAAACAATTAATTGCGATTAATCACATCCAAAATAAAAGTTTTTGTTTACATAATATATGTGTGTGTGTGTGTGTGTGTGTGTGTGTGTGTGTGTGTGTGTGTGTGTATTTATTATGTATATACAAATACACACACATACAATATATATTTTGAAAATATTTACATGTGTGTATATATAAATATTCATATAATTTATATTATATATAAATATATTTAATAATATAAACATAAATTTTTTTCTTAAATATATACATGCATGTATGTGTATTTATATACATAATAAATATACGCAGTACACACACACACATTATGTAAACAAAAACTTTTTAATCAAAATGAATGATATGGACTAAGCAGCCCATTGAAAGAAAATGAAGAATAACCAGACCATTGAATGTAGACCTGGTAGATTTGCTCTCATGCTAGAGGTCTACACATTCATTGACAAGAGCTCACGAGGACAACAGGCTACCATAGCAACGGCAGTATGCAAGCTGCACAGATGATGTGCACTCCTATGCAGCAGACTATCAGAATGCACACTGGTCGATCTGGATGAAAGCATGTTTGGGTCAGGATGCGTGCCAAGGTCCGACAGTCAAGAACCACTGGTCTATGACAGCCTGCGGTAAAGCATTTACCACTGTCACTGATGGATGTGGAGGAGGAATACATTGAAAATGCCAACCTGTTCAGCCCAGGAAAACATTACCATGTAGTTTTGAATACCACATGTGGAATTATGTGCAACCCGATTAAACTGAACCACACAAACCCATCTCTACTCTATCCAACCAGCGCACACGCATGCACAGAACCGCCGATATTCAAAGCAGATAGCAAAGGCCAACAAAGCAATCTGGAGCTGTATTAGTGATAAGACCTTAAAGTGTGAAGTGTACTGAAGTGTGCATTCATCCCCATTTCTTTCTAACTCAAACCTTCACAGTTTTTTATTGATCACCCTGCTGTGGATTTATGGTCATCCAGGCACAGAAATGAAATCTAGGAATGCCTCTGATAGGCCGCTTGTTCAGTAAAATGGCTGTTGTGTAATGGAGAGAGACCACTTCTGCTTACCTGCCCAGGTAATGTGTGGCTCTGATAGATCGATGCACTCAATGTCCATCTAGAACTTCTTTCAGACAACAAAAGGGTCTATAAAACAGGCAGTTGTATAAAACACACTGATGTATCTTATTTTTTTCCACAATTATACATAATAATTATTCATTTATTTATAACAATAAAAAAATAATCCTGGATTTCATTGTGAACAATAATAAATGCAGAGCTTTTGGAGAGCATTCTAGCAGAACTGCAGTTATACCATAAATTCTGGCATCATTTACTCAATCTTCGTTGGTTCAACCATTTTTATCCACACAGTGTAAGTCAATGGGGGGGATGGGGGGGAAATGAGAGCCATCAATCATGCAATTATATTAAAATTATAGCTTTTCCTTCATGGTTCATTCATGCTGTGAGAGACCTGGCTCACCTACCTAAGCAAATTAAAGGCTTTTTAAATTCCAACAGGCCCTCATAGATAATTTAATAGTAAAATTGGGCATCCCTGACCTACAATAATATGCGTGAATACAGTAGTCTTAAGCAGTAATCGACTCATGGCAGGCATCATTTACATTTAACTGCTCAATTTTTATCAGTTATGCTCAGAGTTCATCAATGAATGAATGCAATGCTGTGGGACCTACAACACACAGTTACTAGGAAACTGAAACAAACCCATCTCACTACCAGTGGTGTATAAAGTACCTGAAAGCCATACTTAAGTAAAAGTACAGATATCTTACCAGAAAATGACTATGGTAGAAGCTGAAGTCACCGTTTAGAATATTACTTGAGTAAAAGTCTTAAAGTATGTGATATTTATTGTACTTAAGTACGAAAAGTATTTTTTTTAAATCTTAAATGTACTTAAGTATTGAAAGTAAAAGTACAAGTAAATGCAAAATGGAAAAGAAGCAAATAAATATAGGCTATGTATAAAATGTTCATACACAGCTTGAGTAGCAAGATTGTGTTCAGTCTTAACTCTTTTTTCCATTTTGTATTTTTGGGTAAGAATAAGAAGCACTTCATCCGGTACTTGGTGTCTTTCATTCCAACATAAGAAAACATTTCTGGAATCTGCATCTGAAATAGCATTTAGATGTATTTACGCAGTTAAATGTATCTCAGAGGGGACTTGGATGCATTTAAACTGCAATTACAGATGCATAAATAGGCCTGTTTTGTTTTTAACAGAAAACGTTGAATACTGATATTTGCAATAATTTAACACATAAAAAAAAATAGTTGAAATGTGAAATTAAAACCGCCAGTAGGTGGCAGCAAGTGACTGTTAATGAGTGAGTCATTGAGATTCAACCGATTCATTCAAAGGGCTGATTCATTCAGGAACAAAGCATTTGTGTTAATGAGTGAATCACTGAATCATTTTTATCAACCGATTCCTCCAAAAAGCTGATTCATTCAATGAGTAAACCGGTCCATTGCTCAGAGATGCAAAACAGTGCTGTGATCTTTGTTTGGAAATATTTTTGTTGGCAAAATTGAGCAAAAACGAGCAATATTATGTCTAAAATGTAAGTCACCTACTGCTTTATTGAACTTACTGAAATATAAAAACTCAAGTAAAGAATCTAAATAATAACAAAACTGATTTGTCTGCGATTATGAATGCGATTCGGCTGTGATTATGAATGCGATATTTCCTAGCTTGTAAGTGAACTACGGCTCTGTGTAGTAAAGGTGATGGTGATTTACTACTAATCACGCAACCGGCTTTACTGACTAGATGCGCATGATAATCAAATTCAATTAATTACACAGCCCTAGCTGAAATAGTGACATAGTGAAACAAATACTCTAGGCTGTTTCAGTCTATCATCTATCTAGCTTTTTGAAACATCAACACTAATGGAGATGATGGGAGGGAGATCATTTCAAGTACTGAAACACCACTGTTAATTGTTTTCTAGCTTGGCAAGTTGCCTTTGGTCAAACTGACTGACTTATCACCTCCATGAGCTTCTCTCATATGATTTTCAAATGGTGCTACACTGTAAAAAATTATTTTAACAGTAAAAAAAAACTGAAAAATGCAACAGTAAAAACATGTTAAATGGTTAATGGTAAGTTCCTGTAAAATTTACAGGGAAAAACTGTAAAATGACATTCCCAGAATTCCCTGTGTTGCATTTCAAATTTTGTTTGAATTTGATGGTTTTTCTTTGAAATAACTATATTTATATTTATTTTTTTCTTATCAGTTATGTTTATTAGGGTTGTATGTTACATCTAATGTTGTTAAATTAATGTTTATTGCATATTTCAGTTTAATGAGTCTCACCATGATGGTGTTTAGTGTTTGTGTGAATGACACTGTGCACCTTCTATATATGTTGTTATTTAAAAGCTGCTTGTGAGGGGCTTTGGTTCATCATGTGACTCTCTCATCATCACCTGCATTTGTTGGTTATCAGTGTATTTCAAAGGTACAAAACAGATTTCAGTACTTCAATAGGTTGGTATATTAACATTATATCAGATAATGAAATTACGGTATTTAACTGTAAATTTAAGTTAAAACCGTAAAACCTAAAATGTTGTTACCATATTTTTTACGGTAGAATTCCAGCAACCACAGCTGCCGTTTTTTTACCGTAAATTGTACGGAATTTTTATACAGTATATATGTATATATATAAGCAAACATCAATTCATTTATCTGACAGACCAAGCGTGCATATGTAAAAGGAAATAATCTCCCAGGTAGTAGTGATGAATAACATAATTAGATTTTGCTGTGCTGTTCTTTAGTGTAGATTCAAAAGTGAACGAACGATGATATACTGGTATAATATTTGACCGCAAGCCATTTTGAAATGCTTAAAGGTCCCATGACATGCTGCTTTTTGGATGCTTTTATATAGGCCTAAGTGGTCCCTAATACTGTATCTGAAGTCTGTTTCCCGAAATTCAGCCTTGGTGCAGAATTTCAGCCACTATGAGCCAGTCCCACAATGAGCTTTCCTTAGGACGTGCCATTCCTGTGTCTGTAGCTTTAAGGACGAGAGAGGCAGGGCAAGGTGGAGGGTGGGTGTGTGGCCTTAACCAGCTTGTGCTACCATGCGCTAATGTTGACAGTGGATGTATCGCAATGGCTCATAGACACGCAGTCATTCAAGCTTTTCAGTTTGACCCAGAATCTGATATGGATGGAGAAGCACCGGATGAAGAAGTTGCAACTCAGCAGCTACAGCAGGACGTCTCCGAATGGTTAGTTTAAAATATTGTGTCTCGATATGGTACTTTAGTTGGTTTGTTTATGTATGCTGTTACAGTTATTATCATGTGCTAGCCATAGGCTCGGATGAAGGAACTAAAAAAATACTTTGGTGTTCATTTGTACATCCAAACACTGAGCAACTATCATGCTTCGCTCGTTTGCAAGCCATGATGTCTCTCGAGGAAAAAAAATATTGTGCTCGCCTCGCACAGTAATAGCTCATTTTCTCATGGGCGGGCAAAGCAGAGAAAGGGGAGGTAACCTTTCCCCGTATGACGACATAAAGGGAAGATTCCAGATTGGGCCATCTGAGCTTTCATTTTCTCAAAGGCGAAGCAGGATACCCAGGGCTCGGTTTACACCTATCGCCATTTCTAGCCACTGGGGGACCATAGGCAGGCTAGGGGAACTCATATTAATGTTTAAAAACCTCATGAAGTGAAATTTTCATGCCATGGGACCTTTAAATGAATGTTCATGTTGCCCTTTGAAAATAAAAAATACCGTCAGTTTACAATTTATGAAAGCATAGAGGAGTTTAGATGTAAAATGTTCTTGAGAAATAAGGGCTTGATTTGTTACAGAATCCCAAATCACATCAACACAATAGTCACATACTGCCAGTGCTGGGAATTGAAACATTATGCCCATGATCACTTTTGCAAAATAATAAAAAAGGAAGACAAAAGTGTTCCCATGGTTCTCATTAAATTATTTGTAGACAGAGATTGGACTCTAGGGAGAAATCAATGTGTTTAATAAATACCCACTTTAAGACTAAGCTCAACTCCCAGCAGATCAGACTAACCACACAGAGTTAATTGGCTTGTGGATGGAAGGTTGATCCATTGACTCCCATCACTCCCTGCTGACTGCAATCAGTTAATCACTAACCACTGTCATCAACAAAAGTAAAAACTGTATGACATCACTGAATAATGTATACGTTTTAGATGAGATCGCACTATTATTCTTTACTTTTAGTTGTTCATACTTCCTGGTTATGTGTGTAAGATACCTAACAAGAATAGAAATAGAAAATGAGAATGGTGTATAATTTAATCCTCTGTGGTGCACATTATAAAATACAAAATTAGCTTAAAAAATAAGTAAACAAAAATTCTACTTAAAATGTAACACAATGACAGGGAATTCTGTGAATGTCAATTTATAGTCTTTCATTGTAAATTATGAGATGACTTCTTTTTTAATTCCAACTGTACATTGCTGTAAAACTACATGAAATTGATCTATTGCAGTTTTTCACTTACTTTTAACCTATTTTACAGTCTTTTACTTTTAAAATTACTGTAAAAAATGTTTTTACAAAAATATTTTTTACAGTTTAGATCTATGTTCTAAATATTTTTGACTCCGTTTAATTTTGATAGTTTGATTAATTTTGATTAACTAATTTTGATTAATTTAGTTTGTTGCCCCAACAACATTGTACCATGTGTAAAAATTAAACAGTTGATTAAATAAATAAATAATTACAGCCAACATTTGATATAAATACTAAAAAAAAATTTGGGTGGACAAAAACCTTGACCAGAGCTAAGGAACCGTGGTGCCTCATTGTAGACCAACTGACAGTGCAGTTCTTTGCTAGTGGGAAGAATCACAGTGCTGTTGTGAGAATCACTAAATTGTATTAGCCATGTGACCTTGGCACAGTATCTGAGTTGGGTCTGATCCAATGGGATACAATAAGTAATGCAGGAGAGCAGAGAGGAGCAGACAGTGTAATGGACCATTTGACCAGAGGCAGATATTTAGCTCTGAGCCTGAAGAGGGCCAAGATGTGACACTGCAGTGCTGATAACATGAGAGCAATTGAAGGTGGAGGAAACCAAAGACAAATTCACCTGTAAAGGGATAGTTCACCCAAAACTGAATACTGAATAAATCATTTACTCACCCTCAGGTTGTTTTAAAACTGCATGGCTTACTATCTTTTGTGGAACATAAAGATATTTGGAAGAACGTTAGAGTTCTTTCCATACAATGGAATTCAATGAGGTCTAATGTTGAAATATCTTCTTTTGTGAATGTACTGTAATTTGTGACGAATAATCTGATATGTTAGTGTGAACACATTAAATATAAAAAGGCAAACCAGCACTGTTTGTTCCATAACATGAAATCTAGTGCGACTTCATGTCTCTCTTCCATTTTCTTTGAAGCAGGAAACATGACAAACCTGAACAAAGCCCATTTTAGCAATGAGGTGAGCACCGTGGCATGAAAAAAATGACACAGAAGTGGTTATGAAAATGTCACGTTATGCAAGGGTTGAAAAGAGCTTCTTGTAATAAGAGATCCGGATAAACCTTTAGCACTGAAGATGATGAAATCGATCTAAATATAAATTAAGTAAAGGTCAACAGTGTGTTCATGGACCTTGTTCTCACCTGACTTCAGTTGCACATGTAAGTAGGTTATTTTGCATGTGATTAGAGCAGCTGAATGCTGTTGCCTCTTTATGTTTTTTTTTTTTTTTTTTTTTTAAATTGTGTGACTTGGTTATACATGGGAGGAATTTGGGTATTCCATACTGCTGCAAATTCAGTGAATGGTAAATTTGTTCAGTCAAGCATTTTGATGGAATTATGAAAAAAATGCCACTGAATTTCATATCATACAATTAGAGCTATTCATGTATAATGTCAGTCTCTCTCTCTCTCTCTCTCTACACCCACACGCATACATGGATTACTTACAAATTGTAATCTGTTACCGATTCCAAATTACATGACAAAAATTGTAGTCAGTAACGTAATCCATTACATTACACATTTTAGGTAATATAATCAGATTACTTTTAAATTACATTTAGATTACTTTTGACCTAACTCGTTTATCACATTGATTTAAACAAGATAATCTTGTACCATAATGATGTAAAAATACAAAGACTGAGAAAATGTATTCCTTTCATTGTAATTAACAACATGAAGTGCATTAAACATTATATTACATCAAGGTTTCCCAAACTGGGGTTCGTAAAGGAACTTCAGGGGGTTTGTGAGTTTAATGAAAGGCAAAAATGTAATTAATTCATAAAAATGTAAAATAAAAAAAATCATTTTAAAATAACAATCAAAAGAATTCACTTACTAAAAAATAAGAAATATTTTATGTTTACCTGCATGCCATATGACCATTAACCAATGTCAGAGAACTGTGAACATGCAAATGTGATACTTAATTATTAAAATATTTATTTTAAAATCTCAGGGGTACTTAAAGGGGCCATTGAGTATGATTTCACTTTTTTTACTTTAGTTACTGTGCAATGTTGCTGTTTGAGCACAAACAACATCTGCAAAGTTACGATGCTCAAAGTTCAATGCAAAGGGAGATATTGTCTTTTACAGAATTGCTGATTGACCACCCCTTTAAAGTAAATATATTAGGTGAAAGTTGACAAAGTTAGGTTCAGATGACAAAAAGTTTGAGAATGTCTGCAAATAAGAAAAAACGAGAATTTGTGCATTTTAATGAGTTTGAAAGACAAACGTCTTTCAATAATACACAATAATACATGGTTAAATAACCTACTGAGTGATAATTCAAATAAAAATGAATGTGTTCATCAGTAGTTGATGCAATGTTGAAACACTTCTTAAACCTGAAATGATTTTTGTAAATCCATTGGTCAAATCCTCTGTTGCCACCTGACCAGTCGCATATTTACGGGTGGGATTTTCATCTGTGGCCCACCCAATGAGAAGTTTGTAATTTTCCAAATGGATGTAATTTATTAAACGATACTAATAAACGTCTTATTTCACTGTAACTTTATTTATTAAAAATATTATTCATTGTCAATTACAGTTCTACTATAGGTGCATATCATAATATGCTTGTCAAAATGATGATTCGTCCGTTTCTGTTAGTCCCACCCACAATGTTATGTTTAAAACCCTCATCCGTCCCTCGGGTCAAAACGACCCGAAACTGATTTTCAAAGATTTTTTAAAAATCATGCGTTGATCGTTATGATCCGAGACTTCAGGACTTTTGTCGCACTTGCCCCGGGAACACAAAAAAAAAAATTGGAGTGGATTCGAAGATGTTAAGTGGGTGTAAAAAAAAAAGTGACAAAAGAGTCCAATGGACACCAATGGATCCTCTGCAGTGAATGGGTGGCGTCAGAATGAGAGTCCAAACAGCTGAGCAAAACATCACAATAATCCACAAGTAATCCGCAAAACTCCCGTCGATCATTTATTGTCTTGAAAAAATAAATACTGTAGCAGTGTGTCACAAGACATTAAATGATTGCCTGGAGTCTTGTAGATTATTGTGATGCTTTTATCAGTTGGTTAATTCTGATGGCACCCATTCCCTGCAGAGGATACATTGGTGAGCAAGTAATGCAATGCCAAATTTCTAAATCTGTTATGATGAAGAAACAAACTGATCTACATCTTGGACAGACGGAGGGTGACTAAATTTTCAGCAAATGCTTTTTTTTTTTTTTTTCAAAGTATTACCCAAAAATAAAAATTCTGTCATCACTTATTCATCCTCATGCTTTTACAAATCTGTATAACAACACTGTACTCCATTGACTGTCATTGTTTCTTTGTTAAAAGAAAAAATTTAGTTTAAAAAAAAGAAACTTTAAAAAAGAACATCCTCTGATCAGTGGCAACTGAAGCAGAAATAAAAATACATTGGATTGAAATTTCATCTTCAGAGCTGATTGTATAGTGCTCAGATGTTTCATTGTTTTTTGTGTGACTTATCTAATGCATATAAGGCACATATTGGACTTCCTGTGAGTGTAGGATGTCACATGTTCTTTTCTCTGTTTGTGACTCACTAACTTGTTTTGTGCTCTAGAGAACAAGCATATGGCTTATTGGGGGGGGGGTTGTTGGGAAACGAATCGTCATGCTTCCTCACACATCTCAGAGTGAACATTTACATTTGGAAGCAACTTGAGACATCAGTCATGAATTTGCATGGCCTCTTTTATCCTCAGGCTGCAGAAATGTCTTATTTTAAATATTATTTTGTTTGAAATCACTGATGTTAACATGATAAACACACATGAACAAAGTCACCTGTGCTGCTCATAAATACTGCTGCACATTCATTTCAAATGAAATAGTAGTCATTGTGAATAGCAGTATTATATATAAAGAGACTTTAGAGAAAGAGTAGCTAATATATTTAAAATAGCATCAAATCTCTGCTTTAAAGCTAAGCAAGAAAATTCTGAAAGTAGGCAGAGTGACAAATGTTTAAAAGGATTTTTGCTTTAGCACCAGATTATATAATGGCATTAAAAAGGGTAGATCACATTTATCTTTATTTGTGCACTATAGTGTTTTATGACTGGATCAAATTAAAGTGAAAAATTGTTTCCCATCTGGATTCCTGCTGGATTATTGATCATCTAAACTATCATATTTATTAAATCAATTGATTAAGCATAACTCAAATTGATTCATGATGCTTAATACATGCTTGGTAATTTCCTTCAACTTGAGGCGGTAACACATTTGATAATAAGCACAGTTAGCTCTTGAAAAATCCATATGCCAGTCTGCTGCTTCAGCATGTAAACACTCTCTCTCACACACACACAAATACAAGTGCAAATACAAGTGCCCTCACCTACAGTACAACACCCTCACTTTGTTGGATGTACACTGTTAAAGTGCTATGCTGTCAAGTGAATTTGCTTCTAGCTGATTTAGAGGAATTTTAAGAATATTGTACAGACATTTACTGGGAACATGCGTATGTAGGCCTATATCTCATTATTTTATTTAACGTTCAATGCAGATTTTTGTTATGGCCTTTCTGTAGCACTTTACATAAAAACCAAATTCAATAGCTGAATAAAATATTCACGTTTAAAAGTGTGAAAAACACCCACTAGAGCGGACTTAGTAGCCTTTATTAAGAGCTTAACCGTGTGTTAAGATGCACGTTGCCTGCACTGCTGGACTTCTGTATTTATATGCTTAAGGATTGTGGGTAATCATCCCTGCAAAGCTAATCAAGCCAATCTTTGTTTAGGTGCATCTTGGGCATTGCACAATTGTATCCAGATAAAGGACTTAGAACAAGCTAATTCTGAACTAAACTTTAATTAAGGATAAGACTTAATGAAATTATATCCAAAATGTGTTGAGACACATGACAATGTCCTTAGGTGAGATATCATGGCAGTGGATGCCTGTTAACATGGCAGGGTCAGTTAATGGTTCACTGTTACCGCTCACAGTAAAATCTCATTCAACGTAGCCTAAGGTGATACTGATGCTCATCCACCAAAACAGACCAGACAATTTAATGTCTTTAAATGGATTAAACGGGCATTCTGGCATGTGCATATACTAAACAGCTTTAAAATTCATTAAAGCTTTTGAAGAATTTCCTTAAAAATGATAGCAATCAAATTGCTCTGCACCTAATCACTGCATGGGTCAAAAGACACATTTTCCCCCTCAAAAAATAAATAAATAAAATGTGAAATGTTGCTTTGAAGACAAAAAAAAAAAAAAAACAAGCTATTACCTATCCAGCAAAAACTAAATACTACTCAGTGTTGAGATGATGTTTCTTGCACACCAAGGATATTTTCCTTCCATTCCTTCTTCCATTAGATTAAACAGCCTGATCTGCCCGTGTCCAGGTAAAATACGCAGGACATTGAGTTTAGTTTATAATCTATTTGAAATGTTTATTAAAATGTCTAATTAAATATAAAGTATGCAAACGTTTCATACAAACAAACAAATAAACAGGAGTAACTGCTCAGAATGCTGCTGAATATTGGTAAATTTATAGTGAAGGGCCAGTTTTGAATATCATGTAACCCTCCCCAGACCTCACCAATGATGGGGAGGATATAAAAGAAGGGCAACAACCACAGTGTGTTTCCTTGCAAATACAACAAAATGTATTGGGCACAAAAGATAATTAGAAGTGGCAAAAACACAAAAGAAAAAAAAAACAAATAAGGTTAAACCCACTACCAACCATAGGGTTCCCCAATCATATAAAATGGCAATTCCTCTGGGAAAAAGAATATACACTCAATCACAACACAAAACCAAATATCACTACAAGTGTCAAAACCCAACACTCACTTAACTCAAACCACTACAAATTGCTCCCCCTCACCTTAGCAGAGTTAACCAGGTACAAGAAAATGGGAACCCCAATGTTGTTTGTTGGTTTAAACAAAACAAATAAACAAAACCATACATTAAACCTCACAATAAATTCAAGCCACTTCATCACAATGTAACACTTAAAGTCATATCTTGAGACCCAACATGAAGCCACCAATATTCTCAATAAAAGTAAACCGCAATCATGTATCATCTGTGTTATTGAATAACTCTACTCAATTCTCTGAAACATCCATCAGTGTATCTCCAATAAACACACTCCACAAATTACTTCCACACTGCTCACAAGGTGACTAGTTTTTTTCAGTTATCACACAGCCTTAAAACACGCCACACAGCTTCTCCTGCTTAGCACATGGTACCACGAAGAGGAAGACCAAAAACTTTGATTTCCTCTTTATAGTAACTAGAATCATGGGATTTGTAGTCCAACTCATTTGTAGTTCTAAACAAGCTTAATATAGAGCCACTACCAATATTACCTCCACCCCATTACAATCACATTCATTAATTACATTTTATTATTTTATAATACACTATTTAAAATACATTTTATATAATATTTGTGTAGCATTTAATATATTTAATCATATGTAGTTACTGATTGCTTTCTATGTTGTGATTGACTTAGCAGAAGTTCTTAATGTTCACTACACTGTAAAAAAAAAAAAGAAAAAAAAAAAAAGTTGAGCCAACTTAAAATTTTAAGGCAACCAGCTTCAGCATATTTTTGAGTTTGCTCAACATTTTTTTTTTTTTTTTTTTTACAGTTTATAGTGAAAAATAAATATACTAAAATGTATTTGAAATACATTTATTTCATGCTAAGTACTGTATACTACAAACACATTTACATATTTATGTAGTTAATAAAAATACCTTGCAATTGTACTTTTGGTCTGCTAAAGTCTTAAAGTCTGCTAAATTGGAACAACTAATTTTGTACTTAATGCACTTTTATTGGGCGGAAGTAGTGCTGAAGTCCAACTAAAGATATACTGAGGATATACTGTATATTTGATTGTGCTAAAGTGGAACTAGTGCAAGTATACTTTAGGTAAACTTTAAATATCTTGCATTTAAAGAACGATATTATTCAAAGATCATACAATCCAACATATTTTAGGCTTAATATTAAGAAATGCATTGTGCACAAGTAGTACTCTAAATAATTTTTTTTTTTATATATATCAGTAAGTCTTAAGCGATATGTCAGTAAATAATAGATTTGAACTATACTTAGTATGAAATAAATGTATTAGAAATGTATTACATTTTTTACTAGATTTTTTTTTTTTTTAATGTTTAAGTAATTTATCTTTAATGATGTATTAGCACTTAATGATTTGACTACATGAAATGATGATCGTCTAAATTAATTGCAGGCCATTATAATATGTACCAATTGTCATTGGTTCTGCTTTGGTATATTAACTGTCCCTCTAATTTGAGGCTGAAAATGACAGCGAGACTATTCATAATTTATAAGACCAATTACCAAAGACATTATTAACACTGTCCTTATTTGGTATTATGTGCTATAAGGGTCTTTTTTGTAGGAGCTCTCATTATGTGCAAGATGTGAAAGGGTTTTGGAATCACAAGGTGCATGCCAGATAATGGTCACCATTAGAAGCTCTCTAATCAGCTTTTCCCTATTTCACATGAAATCTAAGCACAGTATTGCTCCATATGAAGAGAGATTAGATAGAGTGAGAGCTCTTTGCTCAGATTAGTGGTGGTCTGTCAGAGAGGTGGGTATTTCTTTCCTAAATAATTGAGCTGGAGAAAATGGCTGCTCTTATCAACAGCAAAGAAGCTCTAACCATTTACCAAAGGTCAAGAGTGTATGCAGAGATTTACTCGTAATGAGAGCCTCCACTAGTTCATAATGATAGTCAAATTTGCTTTGTTTAGGGAAAGCATTTATTTTCAAGGTAAAGCCACAGATATTGACTTTTTTTAGCAATCAGAACTTTGTGTGTCAGGAGAACGTGCATATCCAAGGTTTAAACATGAACAGTTATGTGCACTATTTATTGTCTTGTGAATTGAAAAGACAGAGCAGTTGATTGGCAGGCAGACTGTAAACAATTCCATCAATGCCTTTCAGGAAAAAGACATTTAGAAAGTCTGTCAGTTTAGCAGTGACGTATCTCTTTTTTGTGCTTTATTGTAAATGGCAACCATAGTGTCCCGTACAACACTTCACTCTGTTTGATTTGCATGAGGTTTTTCAAGGACAGAACAAAGAGTGAGGGCAGTCTACTAGCATGCCAAAGACATTGATCACTGACCTGTCTTGTTACGGTGACATAAACCTGCTGCCGCGGCCAGGACTTAGCCTCTAGCCCAGATCAAAAAGCTCTCAGGCTGAACGCGGAGGTGATTAATGCCTTCTGTTACAGCGTGCTCTCTGGTCACTGTGTCAATCACATGGACAGATGCTTTGTCATAACACTACAAACCCAATGCTGTTGCAGAATCTATGGATCTAGGGGTGAATCATGCAATTTTTTACAAGTTGGTGTGATTACGCAGTGAAAAGAAGTGGTGTAGGTGTAATTGAGTCTGATTTCTTGCAAAGTTTTCTCTTTTCTACTTAAATGCTTTTTCCTTGCCAGAGTCGCTCATGGATTGCCTGCTAGAAGGATTTGCAAAGCAATCTTTTCAGAAAAGCTGTGTTGGAATTATATAGTATTTTGGTAAGTGCTAAACAAATACAACTAATTAGGACTGCTTAAAGTAAATTATGCATAATTCCTTGTGAAAATATTATGCTATAGTTGGGATTTGCATGCTTATGGTGACACATTCACACTGAGGTGGCATGATTCTTTAAAAAATAAAAAAATATATATTATGGGTAAAGAAAAAATGTCATCAATCCATGAATTGCAGCTGCTGAAGGTCATTTGCTTAAAAAATCATCAATCTTTTTTTAAGTTTAAGTTTATTTATTTACAGGGGCAATGCACATTAATAAACATAACTGTAAATGTGCCAGAATTAGCCCAAAAGGCTATTTTTCATCTGTAGACCCTTGACAGAGTGTTAAAAGGTCACCCTAAAAACAAAGACAGAGCATCACACATATACACATCATATGGAGAGAAAGAGAGAAAAAATAAATAAATTACAGAAACAAGAATTCACACACACACACACAAAAAAAAAAAATCGCTACTAAAAAATTAGTAAATTATCTAAAACAAAGTAAACATATGAGCGAAAAGAGAGAGAGAGAGAGAGAGAGAGAGAGATGGCAACAGGAGAAGGCAACATAGCCAAGAGCAATTAGCACAAGGAAGTCTATTGTCAAGAATACAATACTAATGTTGACAGTGCTGAGTTGTCAGTAACCATTTTTTAAGATGAGACTAAAAAGAACCAAAAGTATGTAATCTTCCAATTGTTGATGGGATGGAGTTCCATTCCCTTGCAGCTTTGACTGAAAATACAGACTGACTGAATTTTCTTCTATTGAGAGGAATAATACAGTCCCCTCTTTCCTCACCCCTTGTAGATCGGTGAGCAGTTGTTTTAATATTCACAAACTGTTTTAGTGGTGAAGTCAGGCTATGCATAGTCTTAAACAGCAGACAAATATGTACATACACTGTAAAAAGTGATAAATTGACTTAACTTAAAAAAATTGAGGAAAGCCGTTGCCTTAAAATTATTAAGTACATAATAATTTTAAAAAAAAAGTTGTGAACTTGACAATTCAATTAACTTTTACATTTTTAAATTAAGTCAGCTTATCACTTTTTACAGTGTATTTGATCAAGTTATCCCAGCTTAGAAAATTGTATTTTTTTTAATATTGAACAGTGATGAAACTGAATTGATTTCTTATCGAGAGTTTTTAGTAATTGTTTATACAAAGACTCTAATGGTTTCAGAGTAGTAATACTAGCTTGCGACCAAGTAGTTAAACAGTAAGTAATATGAGAAATAATCATGGAATGCATATACATGAAAGCGGTCTCAGACAACATATAATTATGAATAAATCTAAAATTTGATCAACTAAATCTGACCCAGTTACACACCTTTTTAACCTGTGCCTTAAATTAAAGTTTGGAATCAATCAGAACACCAAGGTACTTATATTCATATACAACTTGTAATATTTCCCCTGATACAAATACATCTGGCACTACACTTAAACTCTTAGTTTTGGTAATGAACATACACACTGTTTTAGAGCTTTTTTGTTTAACTTTAAGCAGCATTGTTCTAGCCAAGCTGTAACATGAACCAGGGATTCTGTAAGTTCATTTGCAACTTGTGGCAAACTATGTCCATGTATATAAATGACAGTGTCATCTGCATACATTTGAATGTTAGTGTTAGGACAGACAGATGGAAGATCATTGATGTACAACGAAAAAAGGAAAGGACCCAGGATAGATCCTTGTGGAACACCTGTGGATATATTTAAGGGAGCTGACTTATAATTCTGTATACTAACATACTGTGTGTGACCTGACAAGTATGATTCAATCCATCTTAAAGTATGTGGAGAGAAATTAAAACTTAATAATTTAGACATAAGAATTATGTTGTTTACTGTGTCAAAGGCCTTTATTTTATTAAATATATTGTGTATTAAATTTTTATATTTAGATTTAATACTGTTATTTTGTCACCAATTTTTTTCCACATTGTTATTTATTTATTTATTTAGTTAGTTGTTTGTTTATTTATTTATTTATTTACTTATCATAAGTCTAATAAATAAATACTGTTAGATTGTTACCAATTGTTTTCTTTCTTTCATTTTTTAAATATAAAGCAGAATAAAATAAAAATAAATAATTTTCAACAATTCATATTTAAAGTGTATTTATTTATTTATGTATTTGTTTGTTTGTTTGTTGTATCTATGTAATAAGCATGTAATAGATAGATAGATAGATAGACTGATATCTGTTAAACAGATCTAAAATATTTCAGTTTCATTGTCAAATATATTTATTACAGGTGCATGATGCTCCTGAAAGTATATAAAAGTATATAAAGTAACATATAATGTAATGTGAGTATATCTATATATGTAAAGTATTTCTGTTTAGGTACAATCAGCAGTAGATATATATACGAGTATATCATGGCTAATACAATAACACTACAATGAGCGACCTGTAGTTCTGTTCTTGACTTTCTCTACAGCCCCTGACAGAATTGCTTTATTATCCTCTAAGCATCATCCCACAGACATCACACACTCCTCTGACATTTGGCCTGTGACAGGAGCAGAGATGAGGACAGAGGAAATATTAACATTCTCTACCACCTCTCCATCTCCTACATATCTGACAACAGCGCCGTGGGTTAAGACAAAGTGGAGTGACAGCGGGTCGAAATGGCAATTCTCAGGCAAGGCAAAAAAGCCAAAGCCCAAAACAGGGAATGAAGAAAAGGAAACGTTTGATGCACTGACTGAATGCAAGGTCTCCCCAGAGATTGGCATTCACAACAGCTTACTCCAGCTTTGAACCTCTTGTAGGGGCAGACAGTGTGAGGACATTAACAGCGAAGAAAGGCAGAGGGAGAGATTGTGATGAAAACTCTCAGTGAAATAATCAGCACATGTTCGATGCTCCCAGCCATGGAGCGAGAAAGCAAAGAGAACAAAGCTTCAGCTCACACGGGGCAGGATAGCATGGAGGAAATGGAGTGGAAGAGAGGTCACTGTTGGCGTTTTCTCTTTCAGGACTGAGCATGCTGTGAATTGTCTCATGTATGGCTGCTGTTTAAACACAATAACATGCTCGAGTCTGAAGTGTAATGGAAGAGAAGGGCATGCCACTGAACTCAAAATAACAACGTTCAACGCAGAGATGTTATTTGAGTTTCAGATTACATTATATATAATGCACGGCTCTCTGGAACGCGTAATCATAATTGGTCATGACATTGAGCATATTTGTAAAATGCGATCTAAAATGTACATTTGACATTGATAATATTTTGTGACTCAAGAGAAAAAATGTCCTTGTAGGATAACAGTATTACATATAAAGTATAAGGTGACCATAATTAGTTTTTTGTTTTGTTTACAGTGGGCAATGTAGAACATAACTGGTAGCTATATTAATTTAAAGGGATAGTTCACCCAAAAATTAAAATTCTGTCATTAATTACTCACCCTCATGTCGTTCCAAACCTGTAAGACCTTCGTTCATCTTTGGAACACAAATTAAGATATTTTTGATGCATTTAGAGAGCTCTCTGACCCTCCCATAGACAGCAAGGATCCTTACACGATCAAGGCTCAGAAACATAGCAAGGGGATCGTTAAAATAATCCATGTGACATCAGTGGTTCAACCGTAATTTTACGAAGCTACGAGAATACTTTTTGTGTGCAAAAAAACAAAAAAAAAAAGACTTTATTCAATAATTCGTCTCCTCTGCATCACTCTATAGCGCCATTTTGGAGAGTTGCACATACGTAAACAACCGTACGCGGATACACTGTTTACGTTGTTTACACTTTGATCTGAATGTAAACAACGTATCCGCGCACATACGTTGTTTACGTATGTGAAAATTTCACAGAATCACATAAATTACATTTTAAAATCTATAAAATTGAAAAGTTGTTTTAAATTATTATAATATTTAAGAATATTAATTATTATTATTATTATTGTTGTTATTATTATTATTATTACCGTATT
Source organism: Onychostoma macrolepis (assembly GCF_012432095.1). NCBI lineage: Eukaryota > Metazoa > Chordata > Actinopteri > Cypriniformes > Cyprinidae > Onychostoma > Onychostoma macrolepis. Next base: position 18,948,841 of record NC_081156.1, read on the forward strand.
GTATTATTATTACCGTATTGTATTGATCAAATAAATGCAGCATTGGTGAGAATTATGAATAATTTCCTAGCAGAAAATTACTAGACCATTTTTTTAATGGTAAAAAATGCAATGCAATGCGTAATTCGAAAAATGGGTAAAACTACTGTAATAATAATAATAATAATAATAACATGGAAAATTCATTAATCTTAACACAGTTCATTGAGCTATATTTTTATTTTTTATTTTCTTTATAAAAAATATATTAAAATGATTTCCCCTCATATTTATCTTTCTTTCTTTTTTTTAAGTAGCAGTATAATAAGTGAGATAATGTAAAGTCAGCTGCTGATTATTTCAAAATAAACCCCTTCAGAATGACACAAGATCCCCACAGCTTTGCATCAGGGTCATGACCACCCTGTCAAACTTTATTTTGTGATGATGGCCAGCTGGCTTTATATTATCACTTACATATTAATGTGTACATATATTTTCAAGATCATCTTAATTTTTCTCTGCCTCAAATGAAAAATGCAACTGAAACTCAAATCTGAAAGCAGCTGCATCCGTCCTAAACACATAAAGTGTCATCTTCCTTTGCACTATAAAAAATCATATTAATTCATCCATAGCTTCCTGTTGCGATTAACAGCTAAATATGTAAGTCCACTAGATCTGACCGAGCAAGATAAAGTTTAGAGCATAGCAGCAGACCACCCCTTCACTTTGATCAAGAGTATTACCCTTGGAAAACAAGCAAGCTGTACAGAAATAAAGTCCTCCTTCGATCCCTGTCAGTGCAGCTGACATTAGAATCCATCACTGTCAGCAAAATGAGTGTCTGCATCAACACTACCCAAGGTTTAAGCTCAAAATAAACATGATATTTCAGTATTTTGAGATAATACCCAGGCCGAAGCCATGTTTCCTTTTAAACTCTGAATATGCAGCCACTTTGATGATTCTAAATATATGATTTAAAAGGGATATTTCACCCACAAATGAACAATCTCTCATCATTTGTTGTTACAAACTTGTGATTTTCTTTGTTTCGAACATAAACAGAGATGCTCAGGATGTTGTTGACATTGCTCTTTACTATACAATGAAAGTGAATAGATATCACAGACTGTCAAGCCCAAATTAGCCCATATGACTCATGTCCAATATATTCCCCGAATCTCAAAGCATATGAAATATTTTTATGGTGTTTTCATCATTTTTGGAGCTTGATATAAAAATGTCCTACATTTCTAAATTGCCTAAAATGTCCAGGTTTTGGCTTTGTTTTCCTGTTATTTTCATACTTACCGAAGGTAATGACTGAGAAGTAGTTTGACTAATAGTGTAGAGAACAGTCAAATCAATGAAAATATGTGTGCATGTAATGTCAATAAGAAAACAAAGCCAAAATCTGCCAGGACATGTCTGGGAAAAGAGGACCTATGGTTACCCTAGTGGGTGCTATTTTTTTTCTTTTTATGTCAAGCTCCAAAAATGACAAAAGCACCATAAAAATAGTTCAATGTAATAAATAACATAGCACCCGGCTGAGCTTTTATGTTTCACAGGAAAAAGAGAAATAATACAGGTTGAGAACAACTTAATTAGCAATTTATTAAATTTTTACATTTTTAGGTGAAATACTAGCAAAATTCCAGCTGGTGGAGGAGATGACGTGACCCTTCGGCAGCAATGCACGCATAGTCCTTCGCTCTGCTCACTTTGTCAGAAATTGTATATATCCTGTCAGTAAATCTTGAACCACTCTTTAGTTTGCTCACTATGAGCGCCCCAGCAGTCAAGGACAGCCGGAAAAGAGAGAGTGGACAATCGCCAATAAAGAAAAAAATCAAAGATTCCACCATCTCCAGAGAGGATCTCGACGCTGCTATAGCTAACGGTATCAAGCTAGCGCTTAAAGAGCAACAAAGTACTCTCGATTCGGTAGTGGCTTTGACTGTAAGAGAAGCGATAGACTCTGTACTGACCCCAGCACTCCTTGATCTACATTTTGGATATACAAACGACCAACGATTCTGTAAAGGAGTTGAAAGCGGAGGTTGAAAAGCTAGCCATTGCGGCAAAACAGACATTTGACTGGATCGATTCCGTTCAAGCAACTGCTCCTGAGGATAGAAGGACAGTCACAAACTTAAGAAATCAGCTGGAGCGACTCACCGAAAAAATTACGAGCGTTGAGGATAGGAGCAGGAGAAATAACGTACGACTGGTGGGCAGGGGCGTAAATTTCATCTAACAGTAGGGGGGGACAATAAACATAAACTTTCTCAAGAGCAATTTTTGAAGGGGACACAAATAATACAGCCAAAATTGTACTTGTAAGGATAGATATGTGTACACAGCATGCACATAGCATGGACTGTGTTTAAATATGAGTTCGGTTCATATGGTTCATATATGGGTATAATTATAATTATTATTTTGCGTCCTCCTTAGTTTTTTAGGTTTCGTCTGAAACCGAGTACGTCTCTTTAGATATTCAACCGCATTAAGCCCACTGATCTGCCACTTAACATCATATTGAGCAAAACCCAACACATCGGTAGGTCTACAATATTAGCCTAATATCAGTTCACACACAGGCTTATCGCCGTGTTAGTTGTAGTGGGTGACAAGCTACGGTATTAAGCTTGTTAACCTTTTAATCGCTCATAGAAAAAACATCGGATATCATAATTTTTTTATCATGACCAATTTATTAATGATCCAGCATCATCTGTATTAAAGAGAAAGAATCATTTCACCCGATGTTTAGAGAATAAAATAGCCTTGACAGCCTAAGTTACTTACACATAACTAACTGTTACTGAGGAACTTGCTCTCTCCCACCGGAGTGACCGGACTCGTGTGTGTGTATCGGTAAAAGAGGAAAGCAGGCCGTGGACCAAACCACTGTGAGGAAAGGGAGGGGGGAATCAAAACATTTCTGAACTTAAAACGTTTTTCTGCGTTTATTTTGTTTTACTACTCACACAGTTATTTTAAGTATATGTCCATTATATTATTTTCATTACACAGAGTTGCTTGTAATGATATTTTTAGGGGGGACAACCATCAGATGGAATCCCGTCCCCCCCGGATTTACGCCTATGCTGGTGGGGTTGTCAGAGGGGGCGGAGGGCTCCGATGCAGCTGGCTTCCTCAGAGCTAATCTTTCCAAGTAGATCCCTTCCCTGAAAGGCCGTGACATTGAGACTGACCGGGCCCATCGCGTGTATGACGGAAGGAAAAACTCAGATCGGCCATGCACTCTCATCTTCCGTGTACTAAGATGGCATGACAGATCAGTGATCCTGAAAGGTGCTTGTCAGGCTTATCCGGTGAGGTATGCGCAGGACGGTGTCACGCTGCTGTTTTTTCCCGACTTTAGTCCAGCCACGGCTACCAGGAGAAAGAGCTTTAATCCAGTCTTGAGGAAGATGACAGCACTTGGTCTCCAGCCCTTCCTCACCTATCCGGCGCTAATTAAACTATGGTACAAAGGTGAGCAGATGATGTTCGACTCTCCTCAAAAGGCGGAGGATTTTGTTACTTCACTGTCACTGAAGACGTATTCTGCAGCGCTACAACGCAGCAGGAAGGCATCGGCTACCGTCTACATCCTCTCAGCTCAACGAGGGAAAATGAACGATGAGGTCTGTGGTGATCCTAACTGCCCTGTAGAGGACTATAACAAGGTGGTCATGGACACTTGTTAATTTCTTTTTGGAATCTTGCTCCTGCCCTATACGTTCGTCCACTGATTGGTAAATAATAACGATTTATTTTCTTTATTATTATTATTATTCTTCGGGCTGATGGAGAGCAGGTTCACATCACTACGCTTTTGGCTCAGTGGGCCTTTGGGGACATGTCTTGCGTTAAAGTGGACTGGTCACGCATCAACATTTGTTTCTGTTGTGTGTGCAGACCTACAATCTCAGTAATGTGCGGTCTGCTTTGGTTTTTATACACAGTTGTTTGTCGTTCCTTGTTTTTGCTTTTTTTCTATGTCCTTCAGCAGACATCAATACTTTTATTTATTCTTCTTTTCTTTTAAAAGAACTATGCATCTAGGTGGATTGGTATCTAGGATACATTCTAATATTTACATGTCACTGGCAGTATGGCATTGATTTTGTTTCTCTTCCCTTAGACAGAATCTTGGCATTGTGAGCACACAATACACGTTCTGAATATCTTATCTTTGAATGTGAATGGCCTAAATTCTCCTATTAATATATTAGAATATTTGCACCGTAAATTGATTTTCTGTGCCCTAATACAAGAGTCTCATTTAAAAAATGTGACGTGGCACGTTTTCAAAACAAGTATTACAAACTAGCAGCCTTCTCTTGTGCCCCTAATAAAACTAAGGGGGTGCTTATCTTAGTCGATAGGAAGTTACATTTAACTATTGAACACACCGGGAATGATGATGAAGGTAGATTTGTTTTATATGCTGTAAAATACATAATTAAAGGTTAGCACTGGTCTCCATTTACTGCCCAAATGAGGCATTTTTCATGAATACTTCCAATATATTGCTTGAGCAGATTGATTGTCCTTTGGTGGCGGGTGGTGATTTTGATGCTGTTTTAAATCCTGCACTGGATGGATCTCACCCTGGTGCTAGAGCTAACCCATCCTCTGGGTTATTGAGTTGATTTATCACTGAGCTTAATGTAATCAATCTTTGTAGAATCCAGAATACTACATCTAGGGACTTTTCTTTTTTTCCTCTAAAAAGGGTGCAACGTCTGATGGGAGGACCTTTCAAATTTTGTAACAACACACCCTTATATCACAACTTTAATTTTTTTATGTTGAAATTGACCATTTGTCAAGCCCTCTTGGTCTACATTGAGCAGAAACACATGCAGTGACTTATATGATAACCAGGGCCTCTGCTCACTTCAAGAACTAAGATCTAAGTTTTGTTTACCAGCATCATCTTATTTTGTCTTTTTTCAGTTAAGTTCTGCTCTCGAGGCCTATGGAGTTCCCTGGGCATCCCCTATTTCCTCTCATCCTATATGGGATTTGATTGCACCACCCTCTGGTCAGCCATCTGTTTCTTTAATATATGGTACACTTAATGATCACACTGCAAAGTCTCTTTCTACTAAATCTATCTGGAATCATGAATTAACAGATTTTTATTTATCGGTCAACTGGGAGAGGGTGTGGTCTCATCTAATCTTAACTTCTAAAAACTTGGTTCATCGTCTTATCCATTTCAAAGTCATCCATTGAGCATGCATAACTCCTTACAAGAGGTTTAAAATTAAACTGCAATCGATGTATAACTGTCATATCTGTAAATGTATCAGCAGGTACTTTTCTCCACATGTTTTGGGAATGTTCAATTGTTGTCGGTCTGTGGACTCATGTGAATTCCAAATCAGCTCAAAAGGGAACTGTATATAAATAATTACAATTAATTATGATTAATTACAATTATTTATATCGGCTGACAGTAATAACTGTAGCAGAATTAAATTGCCATCAACTGATCTGTTCATCTAGCGAACATTCAGTGTAAGTTCATATCAACTCTAAGAAAGGATATTTCTGTGGCCACAGAAAATACTTTCCTATTAATGCATTAGAGCATGTAGCAAGGGTCAAAATCGTAAAGAGACATTAATTTGCAAGGCAGAACCAGAAACCCATGTAATTTGTGCACACAACTTTTATTAACTAAACGCTAACAAACAATACCTAATCTAAACGAACAAACGAATAAACATACACTCACGCGTACATACAAAGGGAGAGCTAAAGTGGATGAATGAAGCCATTAGAGAAACCAGAGAATGCAGTTATGGAAAGAGTCAGTTAACTACCTGAGTAAAACCATCAGCGCCGTTTATAATGGGGTCTATGACTTATACTAAACCTCTGTTTCGTTTAGTTAAATGTACGATACTTGCATTGCCTTGGTCATTGTCCGAGTGTCCGGATGCAGTCTCGGATGAAAGTTCTGATGGTTTGAAGGTTTGGTGGTGTTGGAGTTCTTCAAGTTCTTCCGGGTTTGAAGGGTGATGAATTTCAAAAGATGTTATTCTGGCTCGGTGGTAATTGGGAGTTTCTTCCCAGGTAGAAAGTGAAAAAGAGCTAAAAAAGAGATCTGCTGAGATCCGAGGATCCTTGGTTGAATGGAAAGTCAAGGCCACAAGACCTGGCACAAAAACTTAAGGGTCGCTGAGGAGCTCACATCCTACTCATCCTCTTACGATCTAACAGAACCGCAGACTGTATATTTTTTAGCCCACCGGGCACGCCCACACCGGCTCAGGCTCTCCACACGGGCAGCAATCAGGAGATTTAGCAGAAGAGCTTTAGCAGAAGAGAAGGCGGAACTGTGCGTGTGCCCTTTAAGGTCTGAGAAGAGTCACGCCTTTCAGGATGGGCTTGACCAATGAGAAAGGCTGAATTACTGGAGGGTTTTATAACCCTTTGTCTGAGAGCATGGTAATTTGCATATGAACTGGATTGCATAGGTATCAACATATAATATACACTCTCAATTAGATAATTCGGAGATGAATTGATAGAGACCAAACATGGTATAAGTGAGGTGATATTAACTAGTGACCTATCATAAACATGCATAAAACAGTATACAATACACAAGAACATATACAAGAACAGTAATAATATGCACAATGACCTGAAGGATATGCGTATTCATTCAAAGAAAGGTTTTTCTATGAATTAATTAGAGAAGAGTCCATTTTATGGGCATTATGTGTCTTTCCTAAGGGGAGATGAAGTGAGTGTTGCTCTGCCCGCATTCCTTTGAGTAATAAAACTAGTGTTATCAGATTGGTTGCCATGGAACCCAGGGGCCTGGAGTCATTCACAGACATACTAGCACCCAGTATGTGTATTGGGTGAGGGGTCTGTTACTATTTGTTAAATCTAATGAAAAATTGTGTGTCTGATTGGTCCAAATGCTACAAGATGTTAATGCTATACAGATCTACAATTTAAAAAAAGTAGTGGGTACTGAATGAAGTTAGCTGCTATAGAGTTCTTGTGGTACAATTATTTGTGCTTTCACATTAACTGCATTAAAAGCATGTGAAGTGGCATCTTTTAGTAGGCATTGTGCAATGAGACCATCTCACATTTCTGTGTTTAGTGTCTTTGGTTCTGCCTTATGTAACTCCAAATACAACATGTTTCTTTAAAACCATGAATGTCAGGATGCTACAGAAGAGTTTTTCTCTCCGAGACCAATTTAATGGACAAAAATACATCAACATTTAAACATAATTTAGGAACAGCTTGTTTCTGTACTTGTAGTAGTCACTGTGTTTTGGTTTAATAGACCTGCTGGTGTGCGCTTGAGTGTACTGCGTCATGCCACGGAGAATGTTCATTAGTGCAGTAACTGTTTGCAACATTGCGAAGGGCATTCCTTGAGTTCATTTCCAACAGAGGATGGGTAATAAAGGATAAAGTAGCTTATGTAGGATAAGACTTGTCATGGCTGCTAACAGAACACCCAGCATCAAAATGCAATCTCCCTTTGTGTTAACTGTGAATGTAAACGGCAACCGGTAATACTTCAGCAAGGGCTGAGTCACTTTCCTCCAAGCACAGGTCCAAACTCTGATGTATTTGCCTCTCCGGAAGGGATTTCATTGCTCACTGGTTCTGAATTATCTCCTCAACTGTTGGAATGAATGAATGGATTTATTGAATGAATGGCTTAGGAATACTGTACCTTACAGTTCTGTTGTATACAGTAGCTTGACTATATATTACATTACTAGTTCCTAACAGTGAAAATGCTTTTTAGAGTCATGCCCTTTTGTTAGTAATACACTGGTATATTAAGACTCAACACTTCTGCTTTTATGTTCGTTTTTTGAATGGACTTCAATTCTGACCTTGTAACTCAAATGGCCACCAGAGTGACAGTGTCCAGATTAATGCTTCCTCTTTAGTGATCTCGTCTCTCAGAGCCGTTGCCCTGGCCATGAAAATAAATTACAAGTTGCCGCATCCATCCATCATGTTTAACTAATGCCAAAGTGTAGAATTTCAATGTGACACTTATCCCCAAATTCAAAAGATATGAGATGTGCGGTCTCCCATCTCATTATAAAACCTCAGGAGAACAGCGGCCATAAACACATGACGGCATTTTCTTTCAACATTGACATTCAATCAATGTCTGAGGGTGTACTTAGGGAAAAAAAAAAAAACTGATTAAAAATAAACACAAGCATTAGCTGCCAAGCAAATTAAAAAGATGAGCTGTCAACTACGTCATTCATTCATATATTAGTTCATTTATTTTTATGTGTAATAATGTTATAACGATTATGCGATAAAGTTATGTATAGTATAAATATGTATTGTTTCAATATAAATTTATGTGAATGTATTTGGACATTCATAACTCATATGTCAAATTTGCAGGAGAGCTTGAATAACTGTAATGTTCAATAAATGTAACAACTGTAATAATTCAAATTTAACAACTTTAATAGCTCAAATAATTCCAACCTCTACCACTTCCCAATTTCCACAGTTACAGTAACAATCAACACATATACTGTATTTTTTAAATATCTTTAGAATCATACATTTATAAAAGTAAATTGTTCTTAAGTTGTGCTATTCATAATAAATAAATGTGTATATATTATAAATATTTTATGTGTACATACTAATGTTACTGTGTATATGCATAAATATGTAAATATGAAGAATAATTTAAAGTAAATAATTCTATACAAAATGTACAGATGAACAGACATACGTGTGTGTGTGTGTGTGTGTGTGTGTGTATGTATGCATATATATGTATGTATATATTTATATGTATGTATATGTATGTGTGTGTGTGTATATATATATATATATATATATGGGTCATTGACATATAAGGATTTTCGACAGGTAAATTTTAAAATACAATGATATTCAAACATTAAGAAGGTTGTGTACACATAAATTCATATTAAAATTTTAAATTAAGTGATTTTAGTGTTTTTTCATCTAGATGAATCAGCTGTAGCCTTAAAAAATGTCATGTGGTGCGACCATGATTTATATTAAAATTTTTTAAGATGTTCTCAGTAATTGAAGTGTTTGGAAACAACGTATTTGCATTTCTTTTGAGTTTTTGTACATAATCATCTTGTATTTGTTCTATAATTTCAGAGTTGCCTTCTTAATTGTAGTTAGCAGACTTATTTTTTGATATTGAGTTTGATTAACAGGCAATCTGAGCAATCATAATGCCAAATATGCCATTTTTGTCCGACAAACAAACCAGACAGGAGAGTAGATTAATGTCGGTGGACTTGAACTTGAAAAATAAAGTGTTTATTGACATCTTTTCACAGTTGAAACAAGATACCTTCTGATGTTCATTCATGTTTATTTTGTGCTATAACTAGTAAGAGATGATTGGTCACATGCCGCTTGAACTGAGGTTCTACAGCAATCTGTCACGACACATTAAAGAGCCACAAAACAGTATTTGTTGTTTGAATTTCTTTAAAAAAAAAATTGAACTCTGAGACTTGTTTAATACTGAAAGTAGCCTGCTCTGTCTTGTATGTCGGCGTGTTGTCAGTGTCTTCTTTGCTCCGTGATGTATTTTTCACTGCATGAGAACATGATGTGTGGCATAAAAGTGCTGTGGTTTGTCGGATGGTTTGTCTGACGTAGCAACAGTAACTAAGGACGGGTCTTTGCTAAGGGTCAATTTAGAGTTGCTGACTCAGGTTCTGAGATGAAATCATAAACATCTTTCTTACAGCAGAAAATTACATCTGGAGTTTGTGCTTGGCTGCAGGGTCAGAATTAACATGGTGAGTGTTTATTTTACTTTGCTTGGCAGTGGAGTCTGGTAAAATATATTAAAATAGTTACTAATAAATATATAATAAATTGCTAATAAATGTATAATTGCCAAACTAAAATTAGATGCAAATTCTTTGCATTTTTTCTCATATTGTACAAAGATTACACATAAACCGCTCGAAATGACCCAAACTGCATAAAAATCTATTCCAAATGATATTAAAATAAAGTATTTTGTGTATATAAACCATTAATTTAATATAAAAGCACAGAAACTGCGAATCTGGGACATATATCTATAAGGGAAAAAACTCTGCAGTGGTCGCACCACATGATATTTGGTCACACCACATAATATTTTCAAATTCAGTCAAAATTTACAAGCACAGAATTAGCCACCTGCACAAAACAAGCTAGCTTCCCATGAAAGGTCACTATGAAATTTATATTAAAATTAAATGTTTGTAGAAATAACTTAATATTCTTTTTTTTTTTTTTTGAGGTCATACCACATGATATCCAAATATGGTAACTACATACCAGCCATTAAAAAGGTATTTTTTTTTTCCAAATTTGAAATAGAGTTACAAACCTGCTTGATGCTTCTATGGGTCCTTGGCAAATTGTTATATGATGTAACTTCCTATCTTTGAATGGATTTCAACATAAAAGTACCAAAATGGTAGTTTCTTGATGGTCGCACCACATGATATTTCATAAAATGGATATTATCAGACCCCCACACATAATCAACATGTCTGGAGTGATCTTAATAAAATAAAATAAAATAAAATAATAAAATAAAATAAAATAAAATAAAATAAAAAAATAAAATATTAACATTAATATAATATAATATAATATAATATAATATAATATAATATAATATAATATAATATAATATAATATAATATAATATACATTTTTTTAAAGATCACTAAAGACATGTCAATGATGTGGGGGTGCAATTTCAGGTTTAGACGGAACATTTTCTGAATAAGTGAAGAAAAATCTAAAAGTTTTATCATTATACCTTCTCTCCCCAGTTGTCTTAATTAGTGAATATGGCAGCTATGCTGCTATTTAACTATTCATTTTACATGCATTAAAAATATAAAATGGGTTACATCCGTTTCTCCCTGTAACAACAAACACATCACTTTTGCCAGCTACCTGAATTATAGCTTATATATTTATATCCTCCTGAAATATATCCATGATTTGTCTCCATATGCCAAATGCTTGATGATGCTATTCAGTTTCTCTCCAAGAGGCAAATGAAACGGGATTTTCCCTTGCTTAACTGCAGACAGATTCTCATTCTCATCTTCTGGCTGTGGAACGGTGTTCATTTATTGGAGTCGAGCCAAAATGACAGTAAATGTGGTGAGAAAGAATCCAAGCAACAGACTGAGGCATTGCAAGGTAGAAGATAATCTGCCGGGGCACATACACTATGGTCGGGGCTGAAATGAAAGCTCCATATCAGGATAAAAATGTTTATTTGTTTGTGAACATGCCATGATAAAAATCATGTATTTTCCCGCTCATATATTCACACTGATGTGCTACACACTGGTGCACATATACAAGATGGGCATCGGCAGGAAATGAGAGGCTATCATGTTTTCCACTGCTAGGCTTTTCTCCATTTTACTGATGTGTAACACACACTGTTGTGATTGTCTCAACAGAGCTTGTGTTTTGTCACAGCAGTATAGAAGCCCGCCAGTATGTCGTAGCACTGCATGCACCCCTGAATGTCAATAAGCTAGTGGCCTCTGACTAGCCCACTGTCTAACGGACCATTACCCGCTGTGATGAATTCTTTGTCTATGTCAACACTTTGACCCCGCACACTGTCTTGCTGTTGCTTTTCACACTGTGTGGACTTTATCACGTTTAGCGAGGATAAGAGTATAGCTATCATGTCTAGAATTCTCAAATGAGAGCACATTTACAATTTAGCAATAGCCTAATACGCAAGCTGTAAGTGCTATTGTTCTGAATATCTTCAGTGCGTAGCATGGAATATCATGCCAGCAACAATTCGATACACAAGAGTTTAATGATTAACTTACATTTTAATCAAGAAATTGCAACGTTTTTGTCCATTTTTGCTCTGTCAAGCTAAATGGTTTCAAACAAAGCCGAAGCAGAACTGCTGTGTTTCTCTGAGCAACATAGTGGCATTTTGTTCTTGAACAAATCAGTGTGTTTAAAGGAACTGGTTGGAAGAATGATTCAATGACTTGCTTATTTCATTCCTGAGTGACCGGTGTTTTTAAGAATCAGTTGGGTAATTTAATGACTCACTCACTCACTCTCCAACACACACACGCACAGACAACTTGTAGCTTTGCTGAATAAATCAGTGTTTTTGAAGGAATCGGTTGGAAGAAAGCTTCAGTGACTCACTTGTTTTGTTTCCTGAATGAATCAGTATTTTTAACAAATCGGTTGATTCAATTACACACTTGTTTATTTAGTTCCTGAATAAATCAATGTTTTTAAGAATTGGATGAGTAAATGACTTAATTAATGTAAAATCACAGTCACTTGTTGCCACCTACTGGCATAACAATATAACTTGCGTAACAATACAACAGTTGAGATTTTTTTCTCACATTTCAAATTTTTCATATTGAAAAACTTTGGCAACACTAAGGTTCCATTTGTTCACAAACACATTTACTAATAATGTATTCAAATCAAAATTTGTAGATTATCTGTTAATATTATTCAATGGATCTAATGTAAATTAACAGCTGTAATTTAATTAACATGAGCAAAGATTAATTAATACTACAGAAAATGTATTGCTCACTATTTGTTTATGCATTTAACTAATGTTAACTAATAGGACCTTATTTTAGTTTCTAAGTGTTAACCAAAATTTCCACCCTTAATTCAAGAACTGTAATTACTGTAGCAATTATACTTTTCTTATAAGAAAAGTCCTGCCACTGATTTTGTACTGAATGAAAACAAGTTTAGTTTTAATTTTTTTGATTTGCTTCAGGGATAAATGCTCTCTGACACTGTGTAACACGGATGCCAGATTAAGAGATTGGATAATAGGCCCCTGTCAAATCTGCTCATTTTAAGTCATTGCTATGGCTGGAGGGTCTGGTTTAACTTCGCTCTGAAAGTATTGGGATGTCACATCCCTTTATATTAAGCCTAAAACATACTCCGATCATGCAGCCAAATGTATTTATCATCACAGGCCACGGACTGCTGACATTGTTAGTTATGATGTAATTCCATACACATGTATTATATTTGTTAGGAAGTATTTGGAAGAATCCTAAATGTTAAGATTTGATTGTGCAGTGAAGGCCTCTGATTAGTCACACGTGAGTTTTCTTGTGTGCAGAACCACTACCAATACAGTAAGTAATTTAGTGTCTGTGGGAGATAGCTTAGATTATACACTGAAAGGTCTAACCTCAGAGACTGAAGTCAAGTGATTTATGGACTGTTGATGGCACTATCTCACACTAACTCTGTAATGGGAAAAATATAATAATTAGAGGCCAGATGACTCTGGTGAAAATTCATTCACAACAGACTGAGATTGAACTTGAGTCAAGAATCGGACCGCCGCAAAGATGAGGCTGTGCAAAATGGAAGTGATGTCCATTTACAGAATTCTTTCTGTGGTTCTCATTCAAGGTTTGAAAGTTTTGGTTATCAGCCTGAAAACTCAATAAATTAGGAGCAGAGAGACATAATAATAATAATAATAGCCAGTGTATTTATTATTATTATTATTTTGACAAAGAGTCTACAAAGTCAAAAAAAAAAAAAAAACATCAAGTAAACTATTCATCCATAAAGTATGAATGAACTGACTAAGTGCTTAATCTGCTATGGAGCTAATGGGTTCTCACTTCTGTCTTGACAGCATGGGTCGTTAACCAGGTACCTGTTTAATGGATTTAATGTATGCAACACATACTGTGACAAGTCCATCCATTCGTTTGCTTTTTTATGCTTTTTCTCTTTTTATTTTTTTATTTGTTATCGGTTGCATAGATGACAGTTTTTTTTTTGTTTTGTTTTTTTGGGGGGGTTTTTACATTACCAAATAAGTGCAAAAGTGTCCGCTTTGAGTAAATGTCAGAGGTAGGAAAGGGTCAAATGCTGTTACAGCTTTTAAACAGAGTTCATTCCCACTTGAGAACTCAAAAATAAATGGTCTTCAGTGCTCTTTAAACCAGCTCCTAGAATAGTATCAGGTCACTAGACTTACCCATAATGCATTTACCTTTACTGTCATTATCACTCTGACACAGTTATTACTCATAGTTGGTCACCCCAATATAATACATCCTGTTGTGTGTCTGGATGTTTGAATAGATAAAAAGGAACAAAGGATGTAATTGAAATCTTGATGGTCTTTTTCATTAAGCCTAATCTCAGGATGAATGAATAAGCTCAGTCTAAAGACCACAGATAATTTTCTCGCAAGAATAATGGAAAAAGAGGCAGTCCATCAGTCTTGAAAATGAAGAGCCACCCGAACCTTCATGACAAAATAATATATACCTTTGTTAGCAGTAAGTTGTTTTCATGTTGTATGTCATATTCATTGAAAAACATCTCTCTTTCTCTCTCGCTCTGGTTGTTGGCATTGAAACTGGAATAATCTTAACTGTTTTTAGAGAAGGACAGTAGGGCAGTGTGCAATGTGGTCTTTTGTTTTGCCCCGAGCAGATCTGGTTGGGTTATACAGGCTTAAAGTGATATGAAAGCATGTAAGGACGGGCCTCGGAACAAATCCTCCACCCCAACCCAATTAAACATGCATCTCAATGGAGCCCTGAATGGAGAGAAGGCATTTCAGATATTGGATTGAGATGTTTATATCATATTATGTAAGCAGAAGCGTAAAATCAGAGCCTTTCTCGTTGGAATGTAGCCTGCATTTGGTGCCATTTGCACAGTGAATTCAGATGCTATTTTTTGAAGATCATAATCCTCTCGCAGGCATCTTTGCTCTCAAATCCAGTCAACAGGTATCTCAGTTGTGAAGATTCAGTCCTTTACTTTTTCACTAGTTCTATTTTTCTAAATCATAGGGTTCACCGCAAGTTTAACTTTATTTTTTGGTTCAAGGATCCTTTCAGCCTAAAATGTTGCTGAAAATGTTGCTTTTTGAATATATTGGTCTTTGTTTTCTTTCTTACCCCAAAAAGAAATTGCAGGAAAAACATTTTCTACAGACATGGTTTAAATTTCTTTGCCGTTTACCAAACCACATAATTTAAAACTTATGAATTGTGTTTAATTCGTTTTTAAAGACATTTTTCAAATAATTTTATGATAAAACTTTAAATTTACTTTGAATTTTTATTGTCTGCATTATTTAGCTAAAGTTTATTCAAATGGAATTCAGCTTTGTTGTACAATTGAAATTCGTAAATATTAAAAAAGATTTAAATACTTTTTTTTATGAATTATGTCTCAACATTTGGTTTCTGTGAATATCAATTTGTATTCACTTCGATCCAATTCATGTTTATTTGTATATGACTTTTTACAATACGTATTTTCTCAAAGCAGCTTTAGATGAGATGCATGTTTCTACATTACAGTTCAAAATAATTTGTCAGAAGTGACTATGTTAAAGTAATGTCCATATGGCAGAAATACAAATCATCCAGTTAGTTAATAACATGTATTCAAGCATAAATAATTGAACACGATTAAGGCAATGATTACATGCTGTGATCATAATGATAGCAATGTAAGGAATTTACTATATATTCTTTATAATATTGCAAAAATAAATAAATCTATGAAAAAAGGAAGGGAATCTATTTCAAATCTTTGAGTGAATGTGGTCATTTATCACCACTCTTGACACTCACTCATGCTTAAACTCCACCTAAGAATTTGACATAAGATTCATCCAAGTGCATAATCTATTTTTTCCCACAATTTGCTGATCAATGATGTGGTCTATTCAATATCCAAACTCCCATTTGCTGTCTTATGCATGTCTTCACAAACACCACAAGTAATGTTTCTAATAGTTAGTCAGCTGTTGTACTGTCAAGGTGATGTGTTTTGTTTCATTATTACTTCATAACTCTTACAAAAGTCAATAGACTTAGCCTAACAGTGTTGTGTTTCCTAAGCAACAAGCCATTCGATTTCAGCACTTTTTTTTTTTTTAAATGATCTTGAAAATCTGTGTTTATCGTAGCATAAACTTGACACCTGGTCATTAATTGTTTTATCATTCTGATACAGCTTTAGTTATGTCATGCTTAGCTGGTGATATAATAGTTCTGTTTTAGCAAAAACAAAAAAAATGTATTTGACAACCAGACCGCAAAGCTGCTCATATAAATGAGAAAGAATATTTATTATATTATATTATATAATTTGTGGACTTATACAATTATGATTTGTATAATTTAAAATTGGCATCAAAATATGATATGTGCATATTTTCATGACAGCATTTAACATCATGATTTTAGTGCAGTATCATTTTACATAAGCCATTCTCAAGCCCACCTGCAAGGACACCAGCGGAGCCGAGAAAGGGGTGGAGGGAATGTAAATAAATAAATGGAGTCGAAAAGATAAATCATCAACCTGTGCTGAGGCTGAAAGGAAAGGGGGAGACCTGGAGGTAAATGATGGATGGCCTCCGAGAGCAAGCTGAGAGTTTGATGACTCGAAGTTGCGGTACATAAAGCTCCTTCTTTTCCCTCAAGGCCTTTGTTTTATCACATTTTCATTTTACCTTTCCACAGAGCTACCGCCCTGTTCCTGATGCCCTCTGTTATGTTATGAGCTGACAGGGTAGCCTTCCTTCTGGAAAAAATAAAAAATAAAAAATGGCCTTCAGTCTTGAGGGGCTCCGCATACACAGGCTTCACATCCTTCTTGCTTCCCCCGCGCTCCCTCTATATTATTAATTAGGTTTCCTTCTGGAGCCACATTATTGCCTTAAACCAAACACTGCCTGCACTGCTCACCGTTGAGAACATGTGTGTCTCTCCTGGCTGCAGATGGAGGGGGAGAGAGAAAGAGACTAAAAGATAAAGTGAGCGAGGTAGAGTCAGAGATGTAAAGCGAGAGAAAGAGAGCAAGCGAGCGAGCGAACAGATAGGAAATGTGAGAGGGAAAAAAGCAGAGCTGACTTTCTCTCTGTGTGTGTGGATATGACAGCGTGTGTAGCCGGCCAATCAGAGCGCGCCTCCTGAGCTGCAGCAGGCTGGCAGATTTGGGAGCTCTAGCGGTTCTGTTCTGGACTGGATTGAGCTGCTGCACACATACTCTCTGTGTGACTTAAAAAATGTGGAGGAACGTTGGGAGCGCTCCATCGTATTCCAAAGCCTTGTCATCTTTTAAGGAAAGACTGAGAAGGTAAGAGGCACTCTTTTTTTCTCTTTACTCATCTGCTGATTTAAGCTTGAGTGCTGCCTCTGTTTGTCTGGCTTGTGGTGAGGCGGCATTCAGAGAAAGTCTGAGAGTTGGTCTAGTGTACATATGGTCGTAGACGAAACAGAGCAGCGGGATGAGGGAAGGAAGGCAGTGTCTGCTCATTGATCTGTGCCTCTTTCATTACTCCAGCACTTGATTGTGGCCGCATGTGATTCTTCAAAGCTCTGTCTCACTTTTCTAGTGAACAAACAGCACAGCAAGTGCAGCTGTTGAAAGCCCTTGTGGCTGATTCTTTAGTGCTTCTTGATTGCCTTGAGAAAAATGGACTGTAAGCTTTCTTTCTTCTTCTTCTAACTTATATTATTTACAAATATTTTAGTTTTTTTTTTTTTTTTCAGATGACAAAGAAGAAATGGTTACAGTGGACTTCAAAACTCCACATGTGAAAATGCTTGAAATGTGTTATTTATAAAAGATTATATATATATATATATATATATATATATATATATATATATATATATATATATATATATATATATATACATACATATGTATGTATGTATGTATGTGTCCTTCATCGTTCTTAGGAAAGTATTCAAGCATTCAGAGTAAATTGAGAATGCCTAACAATCAGAGACTGAGGGCTGTCTGACAATGATTGTGATTAGATCAGCCTGTATTTGATGCATGGGGGAAGTTGTGTTGTGCTTGAGCTAATGCCTCCATGCAGTGGACATGCCAAGGTGACAAACGCACATCAATGGATCCCTGGAGTCCCTCCCCCGATATTACTAATCCAGTAGCAGGCAATCAGTCTCAGCATCACCTTCTCCTCATGCCACTGGATTTAGTGCAAACAGCAGGGAGAGCTTTGAGGTTACAAAACCACTTCAGTTCTATAAAAAGAACTGCAATTTAGTGCTGTGAAGTGAAAAAGACATGAGAAGTAGAGGGGAAAAAAATATTTAATTGAATAAAGTGGGAAGAATCAACTGCACTGGGGAAATTTTACTGCTTTGTGTCTCGAAGGTTGTCTCGGATGCATGAGCCGACTTTAACATTGAAGGAATGTTCTGGGTTTAGTCAGTTTAAGCTCAATCGACAGCACTTGTGATATGATTTTCAGTTGTACCAAAAAAAACAATTTTGACCTGTGCCTTGCTTTCTTAAATAAAAGAAACCAAAAATCTGTTACTGTGCGACACTTATTAGGGGGTGAATGGAGCCAATTTTGGAAATATGAAACTTATCATTTCATAAAAGTGCCCAAAACTTGTGTATCATTAAGCTATAAAATTGTTCTCATCATTTTTATGATCATTTTAGCGTTTTAGGCATTATGATGCCATGGCAGTAAAATTGTGAATTTGGATATTACTTTACACAGAAAACGTTAGTAAGTGAACATCACTCTAATATAATGTATAATGTTGACTAACATAGAGTATTTTAATATTTACCTATTGACTTCCATTGTAAGTTCCTCATTGTGAATTTTTTTTAGCGTAAAGGAGCTAATTTCTGTGGTAAGTGCTGTCGATTGAGTTTAACTTGCACTGAACACTGGAAATATTACTTAAACACAATACAGAATGACTCCTAGATTCAAATAACATGTATATTCCATCACTAATGTTTCTTTTTGCATGTATACAATGATTAATTCAAGCAATGAGTGGGGTAGAGAGCCGACAGGAACAAACATGGAAAAATGTCATTGTGAAAAGACGCCTCTCAGCCACTGTTCCATCCGAGCCCCACTCTATTCCAATTAGCAACCTAATTAGCTGCACTGGATTCTAATCAGTATTACAAATTTGTTTTGAAGACCTCGAGAAACCTGCATGAATCAGTCGAGACCCTTTTGCTCTTGAAGTACAGAACAAGGGCACGTGAGTTATCGCTGCCTCCTGGCCTGCTGTGGTTTCAGGTGTCACTGGAAGTGTGTTTTGTTTACATGTGTAACACCCTTTTCTCTTGCTCAAGATGCTTTTTCTTTCATTTTAAACACCAGATGGATACTGTCTGTGTGAATCTGTGCTCAATTCACTTCACTAATGAGTTGATTCTTTCTTTATTCTGCATAAAATTGACACTACAGATTGTTTTTAATAGGCTTGAACTTGGAAACTGATCATTATATAAAACTGGTTGCATTTGGAAAATTGGTCTGGACATCTAATATCGTGGACGGATGCATTTTTGGATGGCAAATTGTGAAGATAAGGGTTCAGCGTTTGAAAACTTTGAAAACTGTCTGTTTTAGCATAACCCATTGGAACAGCATGAAAGAAACGAAGCTGTCTCCCAGTATTAGTCAAAATGCACTCAAAAAGCAATTTCTTTTCAAGGCAACACAATAAGCTTGAAAGAGCGAGTAAAGGCTTTGCCCTCCCTCCTCCTCCTCTTGAAAAGTCTTCAGCAAGACTCAGTAAATAAATTGCGTTTCTGATTGAGCAGATGGACATTATTCTGAATGAGAAGCTAGCATATTCATTTCCTCTCGAAACTAGACTCAGGCTTCTGCTTTTATTAAGCATGGTCTGAAAAAAAAGTATTTTGCACTTTTTCTTTCATATTTAGGCAGTAAAAAGCTATCACATTTATATGTGTTTTTGTTTCCTTTTAAAATGTGTATGTTTTTAAATGCACAATAGACTAACATGGTTATTTTTTAAGGAATACAAAATACGTTAAAAAAACTTATTTACATAATTAGAAATTAATTTGTGTAATTAGCATACATGATGAAACAGGGACTCATACACTGAGTTGTCCAATATAATATTTACCCTCCTGCTTCCTCTATTCAAGGTACAAGGTGTCAAGCATGCTGAGATTCCTTGTCAAAAAAAAATAAAAAATCTCAAAATACAATCTACTCCTTTGTGACGAACTCTCTGTCCAGTGGCCTGGGGCCAATAGTCTGGTAATTCTTATCAGACTGGTGCTCAGAGTTGAGTCAAGCCTGGTGAGTTCAGTCAGGCAGGTTCACGTTAGTTACGTTTCATCACACAGATGAATCCAGATTCACAGATGTGAGATGCTGTATTTAGAGATGTTTATTTTGAGTCATGTGCTTATAATCATTTATATGTCAAAATGCAAACTCTGAACTGTTCTTAATGTGAGCAACTTTGATGGTGTATTTTTATTTTATTTTATTTTATTTTTTTAATGGTTATAGCTCCAGTTCTCAAATTTGACAGTCTTTAAGTGGATTTTTTCCAAGTACTCTTTTTGCAAGTTACATTGTTGCACCAGTAGGTGGCAAGTGACGGTGTTCGACTTGTCATTGATTTTGAATCATTCACTCAATCAATTCGTTAAAATATCTAGTATTATTATTATTATTATTATTTATTAATAAGTCTTGAGTGATTTCTAAAGTAAACTGATTTGTTCAAAAACGCACAAAAGATGAGTGAGTCTTTGAAATTACTTTTAAGGAATTGATTTATTCGGGAAGTCTTTGAATCATTTACTCAATCGATTCATTGAAGAATGAAACATCACTGCTGTGTGTTGCTCAATGAGTCTTTTTTTTTTTTTTTTATATTATTGCGGAAAAAAAATGGATGAAATAACTGGCAATTGTGTCTGAAATCTAAGTTACTCAATATTAACTTAAATTTATTCATTCAATTTATTGCGGTCTTATGACTGACTGACTGACTGACTCAGTAAACTGTTCTTATCAGTGCCCATTACTTCAACTTCAGTTTAGTACAGTGGTTTTGAGGTCCAAAGCACCAGTACAATGATGCTTTTCTAAAGAAATAGAGAGCAAAAAGTCATTATTTAAACTTGAAAAAAAGTTCATAGCATCCATAAAATCTTTTTGATTGTGGTTATGTAATGTTTCTTTTACTTGGTTCATGAAAGATTATAATGGTGGCACTTACTCTCCTACTTGTGAGTTACTTAGTCACAAAAGAAGCCTGGTCATTGAATTCGGGACTCTAAAACACTATAGAATGTGGTTTTCTTGTTCTTCCCATTCATTCACCCATCTGTATGCACACTCGTTCAGTATTTTTTTTTCTTTTTTTTCTGTCATCTTTCATGTCATATCATAAAATCATTTGAGTCACAAGATCAGTTGAACTGCCATATGCTATTGTTGACTGAAAGAATAACTTCTCACTTAAATTCTCAATTCTTCTTCACCCAGTCTCAAAATTAAGTTCATTAATTTCCATAAAGTAATATTCATAAATAGCTCAAGAGTAGGCCATCTGTTGCCAGCAAGACAAAGAAAGCAATTGAAAAAGACTTTTGTGTGCAATGCATGAATAAGACAGACAATGACATTTTTTTGAAATATTTTACTCTTAGAAATAAGTATTCAACATGTCATGGCATTTGTGAAATTGTTTTCTGATATGCACCACAGTTTCCACAGTAACGCGTCATAATGCATTATAAAGTAAATTTAACCAGACTCTTGTTCTGGTTTGTGTAACAATACAGTTAGCTAAAACATTAAGGTTTGCAGCAATTGGAAGCTGATGTTTTGCCCTGTAATCAAATGCATAGACTCCCTGCTCAGTCTTGAAGAACCTACAGCTCACAGTTAAACCTAACCTAACTGTTTTTTATTATCTCATAGTCAAGCTAGAACAATAGTAGAGAACAGAATAATAGTTAGAAAGCCTTTCCTATTGTGTTATTGGTCTAAAATTATTCCCTCGTCATTTAGTATATCAGTGGCTCTTTCATTAAGATTATATAACAACAAGCACGTTTAATGAAATGCATTCAGACTCATGTCGCAGTGACTTAGATTAATTCAGATTCTATTTCGGCTACTGAATTATCGACCTATGTGCACTAATGAATACACATAACAAATGCAGCTCTTGAAATGCTGAATATTGTCTTTAAATACACTCTCTGCAAAATTTCTTTAGAAAAAATCCCAAACAAACAAAAACAGTGTGAGGTTCTTGAAAGATTAAAGTTGTTTTCACATGCCACACATGCCATCTTTCCTTACAAACAAAAGTGACTCTCTCAGGTATCTCACTGTCAGTTTGTGTTGCACCATGAAATATTTATTCCGGTCATATAATGTTAGACCCGTGGGACATGGTTTCAGCATTACTGTGACTTTTTCAAACACGTCTTGGAAATGAAATGTTCAGATGTAGCTAAGGTGACAGGAAATGCCCACCCTGCAGCAATTTCCACTGTCATTTGTTTATTTGTTGTCTGCTTTTTTTAGAATTCCGACATCGCAGTTTCCATTAGTTTTGAGGTAGACTAACCCTAAAGCGCTAGGTATTTCACTCATCCATGTCAGTAACCCTAACGCTGTCGAGGAATGAACAGTATGAGGGAGTTTCTCCTCAACAAGTGACAAATCTGAATTGACAGGGAGGCAGAGGAGTCGAGAGCTATCAGCTTCTTTTCTGAGGGAACCAGGGACATGCATTGATCCCCAGAATGCCGTTCAGCCAATTGAATAGACTTGCCATGCTGGAGCTCTCATTACACGTCCCTTGCACCAGCAGACATGATCCCTGCTATTATACTAGAACAGCTGTTCCATCAAAAATGTATTAGATGTTTCGCCGAATGGCAAACAGCAAGATCGCGATGGGCTTTTAGGCCAATTTTCATATCTTAGATCTTCACGGGCAACAGCTAATCCCAACTTTTCAGTGGAATTAAAATGTAATTGCTGGCTGCGTTTCATTTCGCCCCCATGAAAGTACAGTTTGTCCTCTTTCCTTCACACAGATGTTTCGTGGATATCTGCCATTGCCTCCAGTGAGTCTCCAGTGGACGCCAGCTCCCCAACGAATCAACACGTCTCGCTCTCGGCCCATGATGTGAGTGCCGCCCGACGGGTCTCAGCGACAACAGGATTTTAAACCATGGCCGTCAGCCAAGCCCTGCGAACTGGTCCGATCGGCGTCTAGAGCCGCCCACCACAAGAGAGAGACCTCTGGGTGAGCGAGAGCGGGAGTTCAAACGTTGCGACTCTTTAACATGAGAGCAGCCAGCAGCCCTGCCTGTCTGTCCCCTCTGCTGCTGTGCCTATGTGTGCTCCAGAGGAGCTATGGGACCCCTTCTCCACCCAGCCCCACATTCACCCACAACCAGACCAAACTGCCCGACGGCGACAAGGACTCACATCACCGGCCCAAGCGAGGCTGGATCTGGAATCAGTTCTTCGTTTTGGAAGAGCACATTGGGCCGGATGCCCAGTATGTGGGGAAGGTAAGAGCCCTTTTTTTGTTTCAATCTGTGTGCAGGTGTGGGAATCAGGTTATTCTCTGAAACAAACTGAGCCATTGTGTTTTGTATGGTTTGTTGCGTGAATGGTTTCTCCAGAGTGCTGTTTTAACCAGAGACAATGGCTGTGCATCATGTTTTTGAAGTCTAATTGAAATGTGCGATGTCACTGTGTTCTTGTAATCATATTTTCTTGGAAGCGAGTAAATAGTGCAGGTGACTAATCAGAAACAATGTCCATGTTTCTCTGAACAGCATGTTTTTTCAGAAAATTGATTTGGCTTGCAAATTAAAGGCTGACCCGTTACATCCATCCTGCTAATAAGAGTGTAATTGTTTTGACTGTCAACTACAGACAAACACAAGGATCCCGAGGCCCTTTTTGCTTCCTTTATTTCATTATCTTCATACTCAAGGTAACACATTCTTATGATGATCATATGGAGTACCTTTTATTTTGGGACTCTGGAAAAATTCCAGAGATCCCTCTGCAGCTTATAAACGTCAACAGCAGTACAATCAATTATTTTGCCCATTCGGTTCTGTGAAGACTGGTCAGCTCTGTCGGCTCAGATGAAACCACAGTGTTTCATGGGTTGGAATAATACAGGGTGACACTGACAGCTTTTGACATTGGCTCAGTGAGGTGAAGGTTAACGTGAAGATAGCAGAGTTTATGAAGAAATGGCTGAGCAGCCATCAATTGTCTACACCTACATCCCTCAGGAACTGAGCCAAGTGTGTGTGCCATGCTTCCTCAGCACCATTGGACAGGTTTGCTTCAGATCTGCCCACTTAAGTGTAAATACATGTGTGTTCATGTGTGCTAGGCAAGAAAAATGATTCCAGTTGTATAACGGTTCCATTTGTGATTATTTTAGTACTTTTAAGAAATAAAAATAAATTGTATTTCCCAATTGTAATGTAAATTTACATTACTTTAGTGATAACATTAATGCACTTCAGTAAGCCTTAGCTATGTACAAAAAATATTAAAGAAATAAAATGTGGTAATATATTTCATAGAATAAAACTACTTATTTTCATTCAAAATACTACTGGCAAAATATGAAATATTTATCTTTAGCTGAAAGTTAAAATTAGTCAAGGATACAAGTTAGGCCTATTCGTTCATAAGAGTCATTCATTCAAGAATCCAATTAATCCAGTCAGGCTGCATGATTTTGAGAAAAAAATATTCCTAAGACTCATTTGTTTGGGAGTCTGATCACGCTGTATGATTTTGATTCACTGACAAAAACTGATTCATATGAGTCCCCCCCCCCCATTGTTAGACTGCTGGCTGCACTATATGGTTTTGATTCACTGACAAAAACAGATTCAACTCGAGAGTTATTTGTTCTGTATTTGGACTACACTGGTCTAGCTGTCTGAATCTGATCCACTGAGAAAAGCTGGCTCATTGGATTTATTCTTTTGGGAGTTTGACTGCACCAGTTGTGCTGTTATGATTTTTGTTCACTAAAAAGAACTGGCTCATAAAAGTCATTGTTTTGGGAATTGGACTACATCAGACATGCTGCATGGTTTTGAATCACTTAGAACTACCGATTCATTAGAGACATTTGTTCTGTAATTGGACTTCACTGGTTGTGCTGTATGATTTTGATTCACTGACAAGAACAGATTCAACTCGAGA
This sequence comes from Onychostoma macrolepis, assembly GCF_012432095.1. Lineage (NCBI taxonomy): Eukaryota > Metazoa > Chordata > Actinopteri > Cypriniformes > Cyprinidae > Onychostoma > Onychostoma macrolepis. Next base: position 18,973,979 of record NC_081156.1, read on the forward strand.
GTCATTTGTTTTGTACACTGGTATAGCTGTAGCCTATGATTTTGATCCACTGAAAAAAGCTGGCTCATTGTACTTATTCTTTTGGGAGTTTGACTGCACCAGTTGTGCTGTATGTTTTTTTTTTCGTTCACTAAAAAGAAGTTGGCTCATAAAAGTCAGTCTTTTGGCAATTGGAGAACATTAGTGCTGTATGGTTTTGATTCCCTTAGAACTACCGATTCATTAGAGTCATTTGTTCTGTAATTGGACTTCACTGGTTGTGCTGTATGATTTAGATTCACTGACAAGAACAGACTTATAGGAGTTATTAGTTCATGAGTCTGAATATAATGGTCCTGCTGTATAATTTTGACTAATGGGAGTCATTCTTTCTCTAACTAGAATACTGGTTGCATTATATGGTTTTGATTCACTACAATATCCATTAGAGGTTTTTGTCAGTTGGACTATGCTGGTCAAGCTGTATCACTTTGATGCACAGAGAAGAGCTGGCTTATAAGAGGTTTTTTTTTCTTCTTCTTCTTTTCAGTCATTCTTTCTGTAATTGGACTACTGGTTGAGCTGTATGGTTTTGATTCACGGAGAAGAACTGATTCATTAGAATCATTTGTCCTGTAATTGCTCAACACTGGTTGTGCTGTATTGGTTATGATTCACTGTCAAGAATAGACTCATAAGCTTTAGTCTTTGAGGAGTCTGACCACCCCAACCGCACTGCATGATTTTGATTCACTGAAATGAACTGACTCATAGGAGTCAGTCTTTCTGTAATTGGGCTAATGGAATCATTGAATCACTGAGAAGAACTGATTAATTTGTTCTGTAATTGGACAACACTGATCGAGCTGCATGATTTTGATCCACTGAGAAGAACTGGAACTACACCAGTTGTGCTGTAAAATTTTGATTCTCTGTAGAAAAACTGACTCATACAAGTCATTAAATCAGGAATTGGATTAGAGTAGTCACATTATATGTACTCTTTTTAAACTTAGTCTTTAAAAGTCAGTGGATTCAATTTAATGGAGCTCTTGTTGGAACAGAGCAGACCTGCTTAGATCCTGTCTGGGAGACTTTTGACTAACATCGAAAAGAAAGGAAACTCAGTGTGACAACATTCTTACTTGTATTGAACTGCAAAACATGAAGCCAAACAGTGCCCTTGTTCTGCTCACATGGGTGCCACTTAATTTTGTGCTGCTGTGGTGTGACCTGTCTGTAAAAGATTTGAGTGAGCTGAATATTTTCTCTCAGGCCTTCTTAAACTGCAGTGACAGAAATGGGTTGAGGCTCTCAGTAGCCTCCCACACTCCTCTCCACTCGTTTTTTTCTTTTTTTTTTTCTCACACCTTCTCCTGCCTAGTCCCTCCAGACCACCATCTTTTCTTCTCTCCACTTCAGTGGTCAGACAAAAAGAGGTTTTGGGGGCTCAGACAGACCTGTTCTACTAAAAGTCCGCCTGTCCTCAAATATCTAGTGATAGCAACATAAACTATGTCACTTTATAAAAGCAGATGAGAAATTTCAGTGGGACCAAGTTTTGTGGGTTAGAAATGGAGCATACAGAGGGGATATTTAGTTAGAAAGAAATTATCCTGAAATGTGTTGGCTGAATAACAATTCAACACCTACAGAGCTTTGGAAACTAGCAACATTTTTGCTGTTTGGTTATCACGTTTTAGAAGAATGTATGGTAAAATTGAAAAAGCACATGAATAATGTATGATTTTTAAGGTTCCCTAATGATTTAATTCATAATGTTTTTACTAGGTCAATATATTTTTGCCTCATTTTCAAGGCGAAGGATATAAACAGTGTTAAATTTATTTATTCATTCATTCACTCTAATTAATAAAAAATAAGTTGGCATGGTTTTTGTTGTAATCACAGTTTTTGTCTTTTCACAATTCAATCAGTATTTCATCACATTGCATTTAATAATTTGTGCCTATTTTTCCTTCTAAAGTGGCATATGATTGTAGTCTATGAAAATAACCATGCAGTTGATGGTAATATGCAAAGTGACATTCTGTCTAACTGTAGCAGACCAAATTTTAAATCAAGGGTGCTCAAAAAGGGGGTCAAATATAAAATATGTTTTTAAATTTTAAGTCAAAATAACAACCAAGTACTAGAATGTATCTTTCACCACTGAACTCTTCAGAAAAACACTGTATCATGATTTGCAAAAGAAAAGAAAAAGAAAAACACTTCCAAATGAAATGAAACACTTATATATTAAATTATTTCCCCCCTTTTGTCAAGTAGCATTATGCTCATTGTATGATTCTTGACGGAGAAGTGATGCATCAGTGGTATCCATTGGTTACACAATCTACACAATAGCAGACGAAGTTTCTGGCTGAGAGAGAGACACAACAGTCTCACGAGGTTCAATTCAGCTGCTCTTTGATTTATTCCACGCTTCTCTTTTATATCAAATGAATAACGTGAAAATGTTGCCAGCACGTACTCGAGTGCTGCTTCAATTTAAAAAAAAAAAACCCAGCAAAACAGAAAATATTTGTTTAGTGTATTTTCGCCTAGAAGATGCAATTTGTTCTTCATACTGTAGATTATTGCTGTGGTAAATATGCTCCCTTTTCATGTGGAAAAGCACATGCGCACACACACACACATCCAGAAAGAGATGCATTCGCACACAAACAGCTTAAGCTTTGAAATTTGTAATAGAGAGCTAGCAAGCTGCTGGCACTCTGGAAGGTCTCTTTCTCTGTTAATCTCTTTACCAGCAGACTGGTAGCACACATTAGTGTGAGCGTGTGATAACTAGAGAGGGTCTAGAGAGTAACATAGACTTTGGAGTAGAGGAAGACAGATAGAGATCAGTTTGCTGCAGTTCTATTGGAGCCTGTCCGGCTGATGAATATCTGTCACTGCAGCTTTTAAGATGGAGGATTACATTAAACCGCTCACCTCCTTCTCACTAATGGCAAATTACCAAACTCAGTGCCGCCCATGCACGCTTCCTTATTCTGACATGAAGGGCTCTTGGTGCAGTGTAAAATTGACCTTTCCATCAGCACGCCGGCTTTAATTTGCGGTTAGCGGCGAAGGCTGAGCCCTGATTTAATCAGTCCTTTCCTTCTTGTAGCGTGGGCAGTTTATCAAGCCACTGCACAAGGCAACCTGTGCTCTCAGGTCTGCGGCAGCAGTAACCGCAAACCCTGCATTATGGTCATGTCTGCAGAGAGAAATGTTTTCGTATATATGTTCTTTTAGTGCATTCTTGATGCAGACATTCCTATGAATATTAAAAAGACTGTCGGAATGAGGTCGGTCGAAGCAAGACGCCTCTAATGAGGGGCTTGTTTTGACAATATAGGGCATTGTTTCTTCAAAGTCTCATTTATATGTTCAAACATGAACATGCACTCTTAAAGGCACAGTCCACCCAAAAATTTAAATACTGTCATTTACTCACCCTCAAGCCTTGTATGACTTACTTTCTTCTGTGGAACATAAAAGTAGTTATTTAAGAATGTTGGTAACAAGTTTTGGTTTCTGTTGACTTCCATTTTTTGTATATACAATGAAAGTCAATGGGAACCAAAACCTTTTGGTTACCAACATTATTCTAAATATCTTTTTGTTGTTGTAGTTTGTTTGTTTGTTTGTTTTTTTCCCAAAGAAGAAAGTAAGTCATACAGGTTTGGAACAACATGAGGCCGAGTAAATAACAGTTACAATTTTTGGGTGGACTATCCCTTTAAAGTTGGAGTGAAATAAAGGTTGCAATCGCCTTTTCTTCCCTATTGTGACCAGGGGGTGTTTCCTCCAAAAAGGCAAGGGAGGCAGTGCCTCCCAAAACTGGATACGAAAACAATGCAAATATTACAGAATATGACATAAAGGCATATAAATCACTCATTTTTATTAAATAAAACTGTTCAACAGCGACAACAGCAGGTAAAGTTACAGCGGGAGTCCGCGTGTCTCTCGCCTCCCCTCAGCCCATTGAATTTTAACAGACCCCCTAAAGTGTGCCGTTAGTTTGGTGGGGGGTAATTGAGAACGAATGGGGGAAAGTCAAGTAAGAGGAGGCACTTGCCTCCATCGCAGTATGATTGGAAATGACTGAATCTGAGCGGCTATGATTGGTTCATGCGATTAAAAACCCGCCTCTTCTGTTTGTGCGCATTCATGAATCAGTCTGAATGAGTAATATAATGATGTTAAAACATGATCTGTGGGTTTTATTTAGTGAGCAATCAGCTTGTTGAAATGCATCTGTGAACAGTGTTTACCGAGCTCTGATGATCCAAAAATAGGTTTATTATTAAAAAGAACAGCTGAACAAGAGTTCAAAAAAGTATATTACTGTTTATAGTTAATGTTAAAATACATAATATAGATTTTTATTCTGACAGTGTAAGTAATGTTTATTTAACCAAGAAAATGTGACTGGGATTCATAGCTAAATACATTTGATTACATTACATAATAAAAAAAATAAAAAAAGAGGACTTTGCCTCCTCATTTTAGGACACCACTGATTGTGACACATGTCCGAGTGAAACAGTTTCTCAAACGGGAACAAGGAGAGGAGTTTATTTTAGTTAAAGATTATGAGGGCACATGAATTTTATGAAAATAATGATGTGCATGGATTAATCATTTATAATAAACACTGCAATATTCCATAAATCAATAAGAATTGTCCGTTTTGATTTCATGGTCGGTTTAAAGCACTGAAATGTTCATGCTGCAAGATTCAGTAACATTACCTCCAAGCATGCATACATTAAAAGACTTCTGACCCATAATAGGCGCTCTAATGGATCTAAATGCATCACTTTTGCACCATAATAAAACATCTTAGAGCTCTGACTGAAGCTTAGGTGAGTGTGGGTGTGAGTATGTATGTGTTTGACAAGGTGCGCAAACACTCAGTGGTCACCATTATAATTTAATAGGAGAATGTATTCCAAGCCGGATCAGCCTGCTTAGCATGCAAGATGTGCAACACACCCAGTTTGTTTCAAATGGTTAATGAGTTTCCATTGTGCTCAAGTGTTTGCTTTCATTCATAATCCTATTAATCGCATTTGATGCATTTGTATTTTCTAGGCTGGCTGCTTTCAGATTTGAGTCTATATCTGTCTGGCAGGTTTCTCAAAGCCTTTCATTTGTGTGGTAATGTGCAGGGGCACATCGTCACACCTTCTGCTGGACGAGTCAATGCATTCTATCTCCCACTCATCTTCCTTCCCTCCTTACTTGTTGTTTTATGTGAATTTTTCACTCAGGATGTTGAATCTTAAAATCCTTTTAATGCCAGTGAGCATTATAAACAGGTTTGTTGAATTTTTAACACAATGTCCTATTTTAAACATTTCATTTCGTATCCTTCTTATGAATTTCTATATCTTCACCATTAAGGTTATTAAGGTTACATTTTTATTTTTAATAATAACATAATTTTTTTGTTTGTTTTCAAACAATTTGTTTTCCTTTATTATAATAATAATAATAATAATAACTTTATATAATTTATATATATATATATATATATATATATATATATATATATATATATATATATATATATATATATATATATATATACACATACAATTTCCTTTAATTATTTATTTATTCAAATTCATTAATTTATTTACTTATGTATTTGCCCATTTCACTTTATTAATAGCAAAATATTTCCAAGTGACACAGGTTATTTACCTAGAATGCATGCTAATGTGATGCTAAATAGCGATTTGACAAGTGATTTGCTTGACTAACCAATAGCCTGCTTGGCCTAAGTGACATCAGCAGAAAGAAAGATTACAATTTTAGATTTTAGATCACAAAAGCAAGCTTTCTTTTTTTTCCCTCAAGGAGTAACATGAACAAATCATTAACAATAAGACTAGGACTAGGCAAATAGTAAATAGAGCCAGTTTAGTTGTGAAGGTATTGTAAGATCTTCGCAATCATCTTGTTTTATGTGTGAATAATTATGGGAAAAATAAACAGATCAATGAACAACATTAGGGCTTTTCCTAAAAATGATTTACTTCATTTATCCTCGGTTTAAGGAGTTCTTTAGTAATAGATAAACGCGTGATTCAAATACTCTATCCATCTCTTAGGGAAACCTGATGTATTGAATGGTGCTTCCATAAATAGCTCAGGCAAGTTCAAAACAAGGGTCACTCTTTTTTGAAGTACAATGTAGGAGGATTCTTCAATCTTTCATACTGCTGGATGCAGCAGGTGAACATGAGGATACACAGCAGGATGAAAGAGGCGGATATGGGCATCCTTAAACAGTGGTGCTGGTTTGGGTTTGGGTCTCTGGATTAGCTGTGTGGATAAGAACATATTTTTGGTATGGTTTATACTGTATGTGTCCTGCTGCATTGCAGCTGTAACCAGGCTTATACTCAAAGTTTTGTGGGTAATGCAATGGCCCCAGAAAGTGTTGTTTCAGGCCCGCCTGCCATATATATATATATATATATATCTGTGAAGGTGAATGTCCCTCTTAGCCAGGGGGAAAAGGTTTGGAAGGTGAACGTCATTCTGACTAATTGCTCACTGTGGTGGGATTACACAGGCTGCCAAGAATTATGGGAACACTGTGGGGGGAAAAGAAAGCTGCTTGAATAGCAACCCTAGCAACATGCCAAGTAATGTTTTTTTTTTTTTTTTCTTTTTTTTTTTCACACCAAGGGCCATGCTCTGCCAATTCCTGCTGCTTAGATTTATATTTTTTTGGATCGGACTCATTGCCATTTTTTCCAGGCCACATTAGTGATCATTAGCAACTGAAATGGCAGTATTTATTGTTGGATAAGTGGCCTGAAAATACCTGTGTTTCTCAGTTTCAGGTGATGGTCACATCCAGCTTCCTGTACATCCCTAGTTGAAGTTTTCTACTGTTTTGTATGCATATTGTTCTGTGGTTTGTGTCGCTGTAATTGCATGAGCATAGCATATGTGTTACTAATGAAGTATGTGTCACAGATGGTTTTGTTGATTTTACACTGAAAGCTGACATGAACAGAAGCTATCCTTCGTGATGCATCTCTGTAAACATATGGGTCAATTACATACAAGAGTGTCCATGCTAAAGAAAATGAAAAATCTTGTTTGAATATGTTCTTAGGTTTTGAAAATGTTTTATATCATTTTCAATTTTTTTGGTTTCAAATGTCTCTTGGGTTTAATGTCTCTAAAATGGCATGTGATTTAACCAATGAGTAAAAAGTAATCATATGTATGTGACCCTGGACCACAAAACCAGTCATAATGTATGTAATGATGTAAATAATGAAATAAATAAGCTTTCCATTGATGTATGGTTTGTTAGGATAGGACAATATTTGGCTGAGATACAACTATCTGAAAATCTGAGGGTGCAAAAGAATCTATATATTGAGAAAATCGCCTTTAAATTTGTCCAAATTAAGTTCTTAGCAATGCATATTACCAATCAAAAATTAAGCTTTGATATATTTACAGTAGGAAATTTACAAAATATCTTCATGGAACATGATCATTACTTAATATCCTAATGATTTTTGGCATAAAAGAAAAATCAATAATTTCAACCCATACAATATATTGTTGGTTATTGCTACAAATATACCCGTGCGACCTAAGACTGGTTTTGTAGTCCAGGGTCACATATTTCCATTACATTTTGAACACATGTATAGTGTACACAATCATTATTTAAAAAAATGAATGAATGAATAAAAAATTGTTTCAGATTACAAAAGCAAGCTTTTTTTTTCTTAAAAAAAAGAGTGCATTTAGTTGTGAAGGTCTTGTAGCATCTTGGTTTATGTGAATAATTGTGTGTGAATAATTTTGGGGGAGGTGCTCAACATGACATTTTACAATCTGGTATAACCTTGCTTTGTCATAAAACAGGTGCAGGGGTCCCCTCTATGATTATTTTTATTTATTTATTTATTTTTTTTTTTTCCTGCACGTTTGCACCACATGATTTTATTGGTGTGAAAATGTTATAACATTGTACCCGGGTTTGGGATTATTGGCATGTGAAGATAGAATAAGAACTCAGACATATGGAAAAGTCAACAGACCAAGGGCTGTAACTTATTTTGCTAGTGCGTAAATAAATAAATAAGTAAAATGAGGTCTTTGAAGGATCAGCATAATAGCTGTAGACTGCATATTTCCTTATGCAAATTATAAATACTTGTTTGGATATTTATATTCGGCATCACAAAAAATTCTTACCTTGAGGCAGTAAAAGCAATATTCTGTTACAGAATCTCTTATTGCATAACTAATATGAATGTGCTGGGATTAAGCCATGTTTATTAGGAGGTATCCTTTCACCCCTGTGATGCATGTGTATTTCACATGAAACTCAATTTGGTTCTGGTTGGGGGCCACAGGCTTTAGCCTCATAATGTCAGTGTAGTGTATAATTTCACTGTCTACCTTGCTCTTTTTACCCATGAGTTTAAAAATTTGTCATGAAAGAGTTATATTTATACTCCAATGGAGAAAAAAGGAGTAATATCACAGGTATACATTTAGACCTCTTTTAGTCTGTGGAAATTGTGGGTGAACGAAAGTCATTTCCTCTAAAATGTATTTCCTCAGAGCACATGGGGTATCCTTGTGCTTGTTTGGTACATGTAATGCAAGTTCTATTTAAAGAGCATGCTAATTACAAATCAAGAGCATTCTTTGACAGGAGCTGGGACATGCCACAGTCATTATCGTGATAGATTTGTCATAAAAAAAAACATGTTAAAGTTTGAACTGTGCGAAATGTCATTCATCCCCATAAAGGTTATGACAGGAGTGTTTTCATGTCTTTGACTTCTGACTTTGATCATATATTTCTAGATCTAGGTCTATGTCATTTAGTTTCTTGTTTTCTTATAGTTAGATTATTTACAAATGCAAAGCCTGACATTAAAAACTGTGCTATAATGTTGCTGTATTTATAAGCAGGGACCAAAAGTCTGAGAGCACTAGGGAAAATGTTTCTATTTTGAAGTTGTATCCTTTATATTGGAAATGTTATTATCATCATATCATCATAACAATTTTAATAAAAAGTATAAGTGAAAAAAACGAACATGAACTTCTCCTGAAGCTGATGATCCCAGCATGATTTGAGAATTCAAAGAATTCATCTTGTGCTTCTGTGGAAGCAAGACATTTTTTGTACAAAGTCGCATGTTCAATGCCACTAAATTGAGAATTGAATTGAGAATGCATTTTAAATTTAAGTTAAGTTCTTAAATTTGAAATGAATTTGAATTTAGTTATCAGAGAGGATATAGAATTGGAAAAGAGTGCATATAACTGGGAGTTTTAAGCAAAGTTCAATGTGAACTTTTCTCAAAATGGATGGATGGATGAATGAAATATTTAGTTCATATATTTCATCACATTTTAAATATAATTATGTTTTGTTGATCAGGAAGAATGTGTTATCTGTGTTGAATTTCTTATGATCTGCAATTCAGTGAATTTTTCTTCTTGTCATTCCAATTCAATTAAGATTATATCTAATCGGTTAAAAGGGATACTTGTTTTTCAATCTGAATTTTGCACAACTCTTTACCTAGATTGCCAATGTGGTCTCAAGAGTTTGGATCCCATTGTGTCTCTCTTTCTAAAATATTTCACAAATAATTTGCATTTCCACATAGTACGATGTGTCAGAATAAATAATTATATGGTTTTAACACCACAGAACATTTACATTTGGTTTAAGGCAAAAGAGCAGTGCTGCAAAAATAAAACTATCTTTTCTTTGTCACTTTCAGTTACACTCAAACTCAGACAAAGGTGATGGCTCCATCCAATATCTACTCTCCGGAGAAGGTGCCGGTAGCATATTCACAATCAACGAGTTAACAGGCGACATTCATGCAAAGAAAAGCCTGGACAGAGAAAATAAGAGCCATTATGTCCTCCATGCTCGGGCTGTCGACCGCTTCACCAACAGAGCCGTGGAACCCGAGTCCGAATTCATCATCAAGGTCCAGGATGTGAACGACAACGCCCCCAAATTCCCAGATGGCCCCTTTTCAGCCTCCGTGCCTGAGATGGCAGACATCGGTGAGCCAACAGTCAGGACCTCCAGTCTCTGGGGGGGGGTGTCTGGGGCTGTGCTCGGGGAACAGAGGAACATTTTGTCAGTAAAGCATAGGTTTTATTAGCTGGCTCATCAGTTTCAAACCACAGAGTCCCATTGCAGATCTGAGCCTTTCTGGCCTGGACTCAAGCTCATCTCAAGCTGCTGGTTGGTTGTGGTGGATTTATAGCGGGATTTATTAAAGCTATTGTTTCTTATATAAAGCCTCTCAAGAGGATGTCATGTATCGTCTGTGGTAGAAAAAGTGATTTCAGGAGTAATGTCAAAATCGAACCAGTATCTCACATAAAAACCTCACACATGGGGTGCAAATATTTTGAAGTGCTTCCAAACGAATGCAGCATTTGATAAACAAAAACCAGCTGTGTTTACCTCTTTTTACACCCATATCTCAATTTGAAATGTCAATGTTTTATAGATCCATGCTATCCACACTAATACATAAGTAATCCACATGCAGAGCTTGCAGTCTGCATCAATGGCAGTGCACATCAACCCTGCAGTAAATGGACTGTCAGGAAAGTGCTAATTGTCCGCAGAGTTCTTCCTTCCTATCCGAATCAATTGGCTGGACTCAAGCCAAAGAGCTGTGAAATTATCATTCCTCACAACCTGTCGGCACAATGTTCCCCTCCGGGCACAGCTAGGGTAAGGGCAGGGTTTATTTCACACTTTTGGCCTTGACTCGCTCTCCTTCACCGCTTTTATTTGCTCTCATGTTCTCAATGAGACTTTTAAAAACATTTTGAGTCTTTAAAACTAGTTGAATCTTTAAAAATGTAACACAAACAGAAGACAATTATCTGTATATGTATCTGTACCTGTTGACAAAATTATCTGCACAGTGTTCTGATGTGTTATAGTTTACATATCGCAAATATGGGTGGTTTAATTTATAAACTAGTCAACATTTGAAGTGGATCAAAACCTTTCATCAAAGTTGTCCTAAAACCTAAAACCAAAATGCGTTCTTGTCTTAGGACAACTTTGATTGACTTTTTGTAATTGTAATTGTAATGTTTTTTGTATGTTTTTAATGGCTATAATTATTTAATGAAAAATACAGTAAAAAATTTAATATTGTAAACTTGAACTATTATTAATCATTATTATTAAACTGTAAACTTGAAATATTATTGCGCTATATATATATATATATATATATATATATATATATATATATATATATAGCTCCAAATCATTATTCAAATTCTTAATTTTTAAAAGTTGTGTTGCTTGATATTTTTGTGGAGACTGTGATACATTTTTAAAAATAAGAAAATATGGTAACACTTTAGAATAGGGAACACTTATTAACTATTAACTATGACTTTTCCCTCAATAAACTCCTGATTTGCTGCTTACTAATAGTCAGAAAGGTAGTTGTTAAGTTTACGTATTGGGTAGGATTAGGGATGTAGAATAAGGTCATGTAGAATAAGGCATTAATATGTGCTTAATTACTACTAATAAATGGCTAATATTCTATTAATATGCATGCCAATTAGCAACTAGTTAAGAGACCCTAAAATAAAGTGTTACCAAAAATATGTATGATCTAGAATATAAATTTTATTCAATATATCTATTAAATAAAAGCAGATGATTAAGCTTCAAACCACACTGTGCATATTTTCAATCATAAATTTCTCACTTTAATTATATTCGCTTCACAGGCATGCTATTGCATTATAATTTTAGATATATTCATTAGAAATATTGCTTTGTTTTATGTTAAATAATTAGATTTTTTTGGCCTATTGTTCATTGGAATTTATTATGCCCTTCCGAATAAGACATTCTGCTTCGGGTACAGAACAAACACCAGCAGTGAGCTGGTGAGCTCTCTGACTTCACTTTATCAAGCTGTGATGAATTAATCACTAGCAATACAGATAGAGCCTTATAAGCTGGTTGAGGGCCTCTGGCCTTTCAAGAGAGGCTATTCTAGAGCCTGGTGCCTTCAATCTATTGTGTTTGTGTTCTTTCTTAAACTGTGAATGTGTGTCAGGCTAGAGCAGCGTTATCGCCACCATCCAAGCCCCACACATTTTGTAATAGCATTAGATGCTTTAAGGCTTGGAAGAGAAAGGCTCATGACAGGTGAATTCAACCTGGTACAGGTCAAGGAGGCATGAGATGAATCACTTGAATTAGCAAGCGGCATATGAGTACTGCCTCTGTCGGAGCATGCTTGTGGCATGCATTAATGAGGATGAATGCAAATCTGAGCATGTGAATAATTTTAGCAGTTTAACTTGGACATATTTTTTATGTCCGTGCAGGAACATCAGTATTCCAGATCACTGCCACAGACGCCGACGATCCCACCTACGGAAACAGCGCCAAGATCGTCTACAGCATTCTCCAAGGGCAGCCTTTCTTCACAGTTGACCCCAAAACTGGTACGCAAAGACCTCGCTTTCTACAAATAACCTGTTTTATGGACATTTTGAGATGCCTTCGACTGTAGAAGGCTGCACTTGAATATTTTCTGATTGTTCCTGTGAGCTTGTGCGAAGTCACCAGCGGGTGAGTCATTCCACAATAATAGGCTGTAGGAAACACAGATACATTTTCTCTGTAAAACAGCTTTCAGGCTCACAAAGGAACTCCCAATTTATTGTGCTACCCTATGTGGAGAATAATTGATGGGTGCTCACATTGTTGAGGGACTTTCATACATGTTGTTTCCACCTTTGAAGTGATGTTGTTTTCCACCGAGACTGAGGAGAAAAACCCTTCCCGACCAGTACCAAAATGCGTCTTTTGTCGCAGGGACTTCAGTTAAGCATTAAAGGAATATGTATGCTCTTTCAAATGGATCTCAGACTCTGCAATCTACATTGAAATTCAAATAAATCATGCAGGAAATGTTCTCAATTGTATCTCAGAAATAAATCAATAAACCTACATTGAGGGCGATGAATATGGATGGTTTTCTTTGGAGACTTGGTACATGGTACACTCAATTACTCGCACAAAGCCCGGGTGGATAAACAAATCATTTTCATAATATTATCAACACATGATTGAAACGTTGAGAGTGCGGCACCGTACGACCCGGACTACACTGTTCTGTGGAGGCTTGAAAACGCCGAACCGTGGCCTACTTGTTGTGATGTACCGCTCGCCTACAGTGTATATCCTAATTTAATGTCTCCCTTCCTCCCTCGTTTTTTCATTCTGTGCTTAGTAGCCATTTGGTTCAATTTCCACAGTGGTGGTGTTTGTTTATGTCAAGTTGAATGTGCCTGGAGGGTGTTTGTCCCAGTTTGAAAGCGCCAACCTGCAGAGTGTTTATCCCATGATAGAGCCTATTTGGTGCAGGATACATTTGTTTGGCTTATATGCGTTTGAGTGTGCCAGGGTGGTGTGTGTAGATGCACAAACGTCTACATCAGCAGTGTACAAGGTAAAATGGCGAGTAGCATCTGTTCCAGCTGTTAGTGTGCGCGTGGTTTTTCGGCAAACGCCCTGTCAGCAACGGCAAGAGCTGCTGACCCAAGAGACTCAGCTTAGTACCAATACATACTTCCATCCCTCAGATGTCTGCCATGAAACACAAAATTACACAGAATTGCTTCATGGGTACTCCACTGTGCATTTATTTATTATGTGTAATTGCTCATTCAGTCTCCCTCCCGCTGGGACCCGTGGGATTGTTGCCGTCCTCCACTGAAGCGGCAGATCTCTGATGGCGGTTTGCCTTTTATTGGTGTCTTTGGTGCTAAAACTATGAGATTGGATGGACTGTAATCCCTCCGTGGTCACTCTTTCAACTCTTTTCTCATCTCTAATCCCCTGTTTGTGGCTATCATGAAGGTTTTGATGGGATTAAGAGGCCATATGATAATGTTCACATCAGGGGTTATTATCATAGGGCGCCGGTTTAACATTGCAAACTTGCATATCAGTGTTGTTTGCTCATTTTGGCAGGAAGTGCCTGTACCCTTAGCACTGAGAGTAGTGTGTGTGCGTGTTTGAATCACTCTCAAATAATCCAATACTCCAGGTCTAGAGAGCCTCTTTTGCTCTTGGAGAGAGATAAAGCATTGATGGAGGCTTGTCTCTTCTGCTCTGAGCATCACAGCTATAAAACTTTTCACATTTTGAGTTTATCCGTAGATATACAGTAGGTGGTATTTGGAATTCTACTCTTGAAAGTGTAGTTTGCCAAGCTACAAGCTGAAAATTTAAAGGGATAGTTCACCCAAAAATTTAAATTCTGTCATTAATTACTCACCTTCATGCTGTTTCAAACCTGTAAATTAAGATATTTTTGATGAAATTTGGGCTTTCTAACCCTGCGTAGATAGCAACGCAACTGACACATTCAAGGCCCAGAAAGGTAGTAAGGAGGACATCGGTAAAATTATCAATGGTTCAATCGTAATGATATGAAGCTACAAGAATAATGTTTGTGCAAAAAAAGAAAGAAAAATAACAACTTTATTCAAAACTTTCTTATAATAATATTTATACCTTATATAAATCTGTTCCAATCATTTGCTCTGGAGATAAGGGAAAAGATTAGGGATGAAGGAAAGGCTGGAAAGCAGAACATCTTGAGTCTGCCATGTGAACTTGCACATGAGATCCCATGGTAATTTTTACTATGAAATGAGTACCAGCTGACAAGATACTGTACAACCAGGCCCCAGTGCACCAGCATGGGCAGCAAAGGGCTGTTTACTTTATATGAGACAGAAAGAACATTCTAGTAGAGCATGCTTGATAATTATATAAATTCACTCAATTGTGAAGCCTTATGTGGAATGCAACATTGTGCTACTGAAAAAATGTAGTCAAGTTAGTAGTGTTGCTACTATTAGTTAGTTATTTTCTACATTTTTTCTTTTTTAATAATTTGATCGAAGCATCAACAAAAGAATACCAGCATCAATACTATTATAGTTACTGGAGCACTTTTACATTTATTTAAAAAAAAATATATATATATATATATATATATATTATTATTATTATTATTATTATTTCCAGTGCCATTTTAGTGTTCACATTTATTTATTTAATTATTTATTTAATTTCCGGGTAAAATGATTAGAGGTTGTTCTTTTTATTCTAGTCTAATCTGATTTGTAGAATGTGATATTTGTAGTATAATGCGGTTTAATATAGCATAGTGGAAATTATCTGTTGTTCTTCCTACAATTACAAATACCCAAGCTACTGTTTCCACCCATCCACCTTTATGTAAAGTACAATAACTTGCATCATTGTGTCTAATCCTCTTAGCTGAGAATTACCTCTACTGCACCTTTGTGTAGTAGTTAGTTCGCCCCATTTACCGGTGGGTGATGCTTAACCTGCATGATGTTTTGCACTTTCACTATAAGGTTGACTGTCTGTTGTTCCATAGGAAATCAAACTCTCAGTACAAAGGACAGGGCTTACCAAGTTCTGCATCAGTGTCTGGTCCTGTTTGCTTTATTTACTTTCTGTCTCTGCTTTGTGGCTACTAGATGAATACTAAGAGCCTGTTTAACATGAACATTTTGCTTTTTTCGTTGTGTTGTCTGCTGAAATCCCCTGTCCTGGCAGGTGGTGTCTGCTCTCAATAGACTGGGTGCAATCTCTATGACATTCTCTGGGGCTGAACACTGGCGTGTGTTTATTTGTTCTGGCGGATTGAGGTATCTGTTTGCATATTTTTTCTCACTCCCACTGGTCGTGTCCATTTAAAAAGAGAACATTGCATGTTCGAATATTTAAACTGTCCATCTCACACTTTTACATATAACATGAAATTGAAATGTTCTGCTAGTCATTCCCTCAAATGTCCTTTGTGCTTCTTGCCAGCATTTTGGACTTTTTGTAGGTGCTGTGTGTGTATTTATATTAAGACATTCAGACAGAAATATATATACTGCCCATATATTTTATTGGTTTTTTTTTGTTTTTCTAGTTATATGTCAGATAAAAACATGGAACATAGTTACATAGAAGGTAGACATTTACTGTTTTCTACTCATCTTCCTTCCTTCCTATATAATATTACATTTCTGCATACATTTTTAGGTCTTCTTAGGTTTTCACCAGACAAAAAAACAACATATGAAATGAACCTCGGTTATATATCAGCAGATCATCAGGTTACATCATTTTAAAACATCAATAAAAGAATGGGATATGTCCCACGTTAATAGATTGGCTTGAAAATGCACACTTTTCTTTGATTTCTGGATGATGGATAATCTTGAGTGTGAAAAGGCATTTAATATATATTTTTTGATGAAACTGTCAAGAAGTATTCTATATATGTATGTCTAATATATATATATATATATATATATATATATATACACATACAGTGAGGAAAATAAGTATTTGAACACCCTGCTATTTTGCAAGTTCTCCCACTTAGAAATCATGGAGGGGTCTGAAATTGTCATCGTAGGTGCATGTCCACTGTGAGAGACATAATCTAAAAAAAAAATCCAGAAATCACAATGTATGATTTTTAACTATTTATTTGTATGATACAGCTGCAAATAAGTATTTGAACACCTGAGAAAATCAATGTTAATATTTGGTACAGTAGCCTTTGTTTGCAATTACAGAGGTCAAACGTTTCCTGTAGTTTTTCACCAGGTTTGCACACACTGCAGGAGGGATTTTGGCCCTCCTCCACACAGATCTTCTAGATCAGTCAGGTTTCTGGCCTGTCGCTGAGAAACACGGAGTTTGAGCTCCTCCAAAGATTCTCTATTGGGTTTAGGTCTGAGACTGGCTAGGTCACGCCAGAACCTTGATATGCTTCTTACAGAGCCACTCCTTGGTTATCCTGGCTGTGTGCTTCGGGTCATTGTCATGTTGGAAGACCCAGCCTCGACCCATCTTCAATGCTCTAACTGAGGGAAGGAGGTTGTTCCCCAAAATCTCGCAATACATGGCCCCGGTCATCCTCTCCTTAATACAGTGCAGTCGCCCTGTCCCATGTGCAGAAAAACACCCCAAAGATGATGCTACCACCCCATGCTTCACAGTAGGGATGGTGTTCTTGGGATGGTACTCATCATTCTTCTTCCTCCAAACACGTTTAGTGGAATTATGACCAAAAAGTTTTATTTTGGTCTCATCTGACCACATGACTTTCTCCCATGACTCCTCTGGATCATCCAAATGGTCATTGGCAAACTTAAGTCGGGCTGGACATGTGCTGGTTTAAGCAGGGGAACCTTCCGTGCCATGCATGATTTCAAACCATGACGTCTTATTGTATTACCAACAGTAACCTTGGAAACGGTGGTCCCAGCTCTTTTCAGGTCATTGACCAGCTCCTCCTGTGTAGTTCTGGGCTGATTTCTGTGTAGTCTGACCCCACGAGGTGAGATCTTGCATGGAGCCCCAGTCCGAGGGAGAATGACAGTCATGTTTAGCTTCTTCCATTTTCTAATGATTGCTCCAACAGTGGACCTTTTTTCACCAAGCTGCTTGGCAATTTCCCCGTAGCCCTTTCCAGCCTTGTGGAGGTGTACAATTTTGTCTCTAGTGTCTTTGGACAGCTCTTTGGTCTTGGCCATGTTAGTAGTTGGATTCTTACTGATTGTATGGGGTGGACAGGTGTCTTTATGCAGCTAACGACCTCAAACAGGTGCATCTAATTTAGGATAATAAATGGAGTGGAGGTGGACATTTTAAAGGCAGACTAACAGGTCTTTGAGGGTCAGAATTCTAGCTGATAGACAGGTGTTCAAATACTTATTTGCAGCTGTATCATACAAATAAATAGTTAAAAAATCATACATTGTGATTTCTGGATTTTTTTTTTTAGATTATGTCTCTCACAGTGGACATGCACCTACGATGACAATTTCAGACCCCTCCATGATTTCTAAGTGGGAGAACTTGCAAAATAGCAGGGTGTTCAAATACTTATTTTCCTCACTGTATATATATATATGACCCTGGACCACAAAACCAGTCTTAAGTGTCTTTATACAATTATCTAAAAGCTGAATAAATAAGCTTTCCATTGATGTATGGTTTCTTAGGATAGGACACTATTTGGCCGAGATACAGCTATTTGAAAATCTGAAATCTGAGGGTGCAAAAAAATCAAAATATTGAGAAAATCGCCTTTAAAGTTGTCCAAATGAAGTTCTTATCAATGCATATTACTAATCAAAAATGAAGTTTTGATATATTTACGGTAATAAATTTATAAAACATCTTCATGGAACATAATCTTTACTTAATATCCTAATGATTTTTGGCATAAAAGAAAAATCAATAATTTTGACTCATACAATGTAGTTTTGGCTATTGCTACAAATATACCCCAGCGACTTAAGACTGGTTTTGTGGTCCAGGGTCACATATATTCACTAACAAGTAAATAAAATGTTTCTAGTGCTATATACTAACAGAGCTTATGCTTTTATGAAATGATGCTATTGATTTTGCAGTGTTTTTCAACAACCCATGTTGGTGCATTGGGGCCTTGGTGCATCATGTCAGTTGGTGCTCATTTCTCAGTAAACATTACCATGGGATCTCATGGCGTAAAGGGGCACAAATACAAGTTCACATGGCAAACGCAAGCTGTTATGCTTTCCAGCCTTTCCTTCATCCCTGTCTTATCCTCTATCTCCTGAGGGAACATTGGAGCAGATGGCAGCCTTTGCTTTAGAGCTGTGGAGTATGCAGGAGATGATCACCAGCATGCTTTGTGCAAGAGTGTATGTGCACATCTGGAAAGGAAGGTTCATGCTAAGGGCTTAAACTGAATAGGAACAGTACATAGAGGTGAGAGGTCAGTATTTGCCTGCTGGTGTGTTGTCAAGCTCGAAAAGAACCTGTACCAGGTCAGAACAGGGGCAAAGCAGAGGATAACCACTCACTGTGAGCTCACCGCCTCAATAACTAGGGGTCAAAGATCTGCAGTGTACATGTGATATTCTGGACACGCACCTTTCCTGTGAACGGTGGCTCTTATTGCTGGAAATGCCATCAAATGGCTAGCGGTTTGATTTCAAGCGATGGTTTTCCCAAAAATTCATTATTTACTCACAATCTCGTCTTTCGAAAATCCATTTAACTTTCTATCTTCTATGGAAAACAAAAGGAGATGTTGGGCTGAATTTCCAAGCTTTTCTTTTGCACACAGTGAAATCGAATGCTGACCATGGCTATCAAGCAAGATTTTCTGTGAATAATGACTTCATATGAGTCTGGACCTCACACAGAGATATACTTTAATATGGCTTCATAAGACTTAAAATATAGTGCACGAGTTCTGTGGACTGCTTTTATTTTGCTTTTATGGTCCTTTTTCCTTTGTAGGAGCTTCTCAGCTCTAGTCCGTCATTTTCCATGGACAAAAGTAAATGAAGAATTTGCTTTATGTGAATGTACATTAACTTTCAAGAGATGTTCCACCATTTTATGGTAATTTCCATAGGAAATGTTGGCGATATATAAATGTTGTGTCTCTATAAAGCCAGCTTATAGATGAATAAACTAAAGCATTTGAATATGTGGTACTTGCAATGCCATTTGCGGTAGTTATGACTTTGGTCACTTTATTTTAAGGTCCAATTCTTGCTGTTAACAAACCATTAACTATGAATTTTGCCTCAATAAACTCCTATTTTGCTGTATATTAATAGTTTGTAAGGTAGTTGTCAGGTTTAGGTATTGGGCAGGATTAAGAATGAAGAATATGTGCTTTAAAAATCCATGCTAATAAGCAGCTAGTTAATAGTGAGAATTGATCCCTATACTAAGTGTTATCATTTTTTTATTATATGTATTATATGTCTTTTATAGTCTTTTATGCTCACCAAGGCTAAATTTTGTAATATTATAAATGTCTTTACTGTCACTTTTGTTTAATTATGACAATGTTTATCAGGCTTTTGCAGTTCCACAACCTTTTGTTTTCACTTCATTTGGAGGGTTCAAGGCCTATCTAATCTTTGTCTGCTATGGGAATGTGGGCTGTTTTAATATTTGTTCTTGAACACCATAATTTGCAGAAAATGGCAATTTTACCATTTTGAACGTCCAATAATGGGATATGGGTTATGTAGGTCAGTGGGAGCTATATTTATTCTTTCTGCCCTCTGTCACAGGTGTCATCAGGACAGCTTTGCCGAACATGGACAGAGAAACTAGAGAGATGTACTCAGTCATCATCCAAGCCAAAGACATGGCCGGCTCTGTCGGGGGTCTGTCCGGATCCACGACAGTCAACATCTCACTGACCGACGTCAACGACAATCCACCACGATTCCCTCAAAGTACGAGTCCCTGCTTCTCTCGGTCTCTTTCATCATGGAAAA
This sequence comes from Onychostoma macrolepis, assembly GCF_012432095.1. Lineage (NCBI taxonomy): Eukaryota > Metazoa > Chordata > Actinopteri > Cypriniformes > Cyprinidae > Onychostoma > Onychostoma macrolepis. The sequence continues at coordinate 18,994,412 of NC_081156.1, forward strand.
AAGTCAGGATTTTAGGCACGCCCCTTCTACAGAAACCATCTAATCCTTAAATCCCTTTGAATGTAGTGTGAATTCATCCCAAATGGCTGAATTCGTTTAAGCTTTATTTTGTGAGAGTAAACAACTTTTATTGAGCTTGCGCAGGTTTATCCCAAATAAACCCTGCAAATTAGCTGAGCGCAAGCAACACTTTTGAATATTCGCATCAAAAGATTTTGAATGTTTAATAAAATCGCATCTGTTCTGTTTGTGTTTATCCTCCACCACAGAGAACTATCAGCTGTACGTGCCAGAATCTGCTCAGGTAGGGAAAGCAGTTGGTAAAATCAAAGCGAATGATGAAGACCTTGGCGTCAACGCTGAGATGACATACAGAATTACCAATGAAGAAGGAGCTGCCATGTTTTCCATCTCTACAGACAGTGACAAGAGAGAAGGAATCATCTCCCTCAGAAAGGTCTGAACTAGACGTTCCCACAAAACCAATGGGTTCAACAGCCACATAAACTAATGTCTGCTCATTCAGTCAAGCCCTGTCATTTCCCAGACTAAAATGTCTTTTCTGCTTCTCCCTTGATCTTTTTACTGATGTCCTTTCTAGCCTCTGGACTATGAGAAGAAGAAGGCTTACTCTTTGAACATAGAAGGTGTCAACACCCATCTGGATCCTCGTTTTTCTTACCTGGGTCCTTTCAAAGACACCACCACGCTCAAGCTTATCATTGGGGATGTTGACGAAGCTCCGGTGTTTACTATGGACTACTATATCATGGATGTGTATGAAAATGCTCCGGCTGGGACAGAGGTTGGCATGGTAACTGCTCAAGACCCGGACAGCACAAGAAGCAAAGTCAGGCGAGTTTCCAAAGAGAATTATACTGGTATATGTAGATTTAAAAGGGACCTATTATGCCCCTTTTCACAAGATGTAAAATAAGTATCTGATGTCCCCAGTGCGTATATGTGAAGTTTTAGCTCAATAGGCCTATACCCCACAGATAAATTGTTATAGCTTGTTAAAATTGCCACTTTTAGGGCATGAGCCAAAATGCAGTGATTTTGAGTATGTAGCTTTAAATACAAATGAGCTGTTGATCCCGGAGAAGAGGGCGGAGATTCAAGAGCTCAAGCTCCAGCATTAGCAGTACTAGCCTTTGCAGAAAAACATTCCACTATTAGTACAAGCCTTTATCTTTACAAAAAACGTACTCGGTTTCAAAGTCAGTCATCTGATTATACTGTGCATAATAAATAATAAATAGACACCATTATAGTTTCCATTAAAACCAATACAATCCCCATTATAACCATGGGTTCTATTGGTTTTTTCAGCAGGGGCACGAAACACAGATTTTTCCGGGATGTTTCCTTCAAAAATGAAATTTAACCACAGTGTCCTCGGCTCAGATGGGGCGAGATTATGGCGACTCCTTCCTATGTTCATTAGTGCATCCCAAAACACAACACTTGTAATGCCTCTTTGGTGCTGACATTGTGTATATCTCCAGTCATGGCGGACTGTGGTTTCTCACTCAGGGCTGTGTTTATGCTAATAGGGCAGAGAGCGTCACAAATGGGCATGACTTTTTCCCCTCGGTGACGTGAACAGAGGGAGAATCTGAAACAGCTCGTTTGGAGAGATTGTTCATGATTTATTGGTTTTATAAAAAAATGTGTTGGTGGATTTTTAACATTATAGGCTGGTTGTTTTCACACACTGCGGCCACACAACTGTGTTCAAACACCTTATAAAAGTGATTTTATTTTTGCATAATAGGTCCCCCTTAAGGTATAATTTACAGTGTATATACTGTATCAGTACAAATGTCTCTGCCAGTAGTCCACCAGGGTTGTGCCCCTTTCAGAATTGAATTCAGAATGTATTTTAAATTCTAAATCAATTCCTGAATTTGACTGGCAGTAGCAAAGAGGATGCAGAATTGCAATTCAAATTGAAGTTAAAGGAAGTACATATTCTCCCATAGCAAACTGTGGTGATAGCAAAATCTTTTTAGTCTTATTTCTAATAGCTTAATAATAAGTTCCAGAAGATGTATCTACTTTCAAGGTAAAGGATGAATCATATGAATATTGATTTTATTTCATGCTTAGTATTCCTACAATTTTCTATACACTAAAGTTGTGGTGGCCACTGAGGCCAAATGCAGAAACAGTCGAGCATAGAGTCTATTTATATAAATGTCATTTTTACCCCAACAAAGTTTGGCAAGAGAATGCTGGCTTGAAAAAGCCTTATCTGAAAGTTTTGAATAAAAAGTTTTAAAAGCCTTTAAAAGTTTGAAGGTTTATATCATATATCATGCATCTTAACAAAATGTCTTGAAGTAAGGTCTAAACAGAAATTATTTGTAAGTTATAGGTGACAGGAGATTAATTACTGAATGATCAAATGTATGAAATATATTCATAAGGCTTCAGAATCTGCTTTTATAATCATTTGTTAACAGGAAATCATTTTTTTCAAACTCAAGGATACACATATTTCAGCATTCAGCTTTAATGTCTATTAAAGCATATTGTATACTCTTCATATGTGCTTCTGGAATATCTGTCATCATATTTTGAATATTATCTTTGAGTAGAACTTGTCTACATTGCAATTTTAGGTATTCCATCGACCAAAATGCAGAAGGTGATGCACTTTTCACCATCGATGTTGACAGTGGACTCATTACAACCACCAGGAGACTAGACCGAGAGGAGGTAGCCTGGCACAACATCACAGTGATGGCTTCAGAGATTGGTATGTACGACTCTGAGGCCTGAATTCTGTCTGTATTCATTGATTTTTTTTTTTTTTTTTTATGATGGTTTCTGAGGAAAACACAGGTAACCATTTACCAGTGATATCTTTATATTGAATCAAACATTCTTCTTGAACCATGAACTGGGAACACCTTGTCCAGAAGAAATAATTGGCCCTGAAGTCTAAATCATTGATACTGACCAAAACAAATGTCTCCTTGAAGAAGGAGTGTTGCATTGTTGGATTGATGCTGAGGCTGCTGTTGGCATGCTGATGTGGCTTTGAAGGTGGACCGGGTCAATCAATTTTTCTTCTCTTTTTCCTATTTGTTTTTTTTTTCCCTCTTTTTTTTTTTTTTTTTTTACAGATGCTTATCTAAGCAATTATCTTTCCTCTACACTTTTCTTCACAGTGGTGTTCAGCTAATGGGCTGAAACTGCCCTCTGTAAACGCTTGCTGATAGTGGGCTGATGTTAGGTCACTGTAGTTAATCTCAGTTCCATCATATCGAACGTCGTCCCTCGCACATGACTCCAAAATGGGTGTAATGTTTCCCACACTGATTTTAAATTCCCATCATGCTTCACTGAATATATATGCTTATATATATATATATATATATATATATCACTTTAAGGTTATAAACATGGTAAATGTAAAACAATATATATATATATATATATATCTCAACATATATTTCTTCAACTTGAGGCTTTTCATTATTTATTTTTCATGTTTTTCCTGTAATGTATAGGACAGCAGAGGAACAGGTCGCCCCTGTATCATGAGGCTCAGACCACTTTAATATCCCAGGGGCTGTTTTTTTTGTTGTTGTGTTGTTCTGTTCTGTTTTTTGTTTTGTTTTAACAAACCAATAGATTTATTTTAACAAACCAACAGATTTCACCTTTTTTGGCATATAAAAGTCATATGAAACTTGGACATTTGTGTGTGTGGGGGTGGGGGGGGGGGTTCATATGCATTTGATAGATGCATTTTCCTTTTAGAACTTTATATATATTTTGTTATTTTATCCTAGTTACAGACAAAGAAAATGAAAAACATTATATAAATACGATTACTATTATTAGAACAACAGTGTCAGTGAAAAGCTTCAGGTGAAATGTGAGACATGTGGGCAGAAAAATCAACATAATTCTCATTTGTGAGTTGATTTCCACGGCAGTAATTTTATCAGATTAGTATAAAAGTGTAAAATTATTATTTAACTGTGCATATTTGGGATATATACAAATAGCTGTTAAATTAGCAAGACAAAATGGACCAGATATTTTTTTCTCAAAATGATTAAAACGTAATTTCTGTATGATACATTCACCTATGATGTATGTAGCCTACTGTTGGACATTACTATTGGACAAATAAACTAGTGAGAATATTAAATGTTCACACAGTGCCCAAGAAGTGCCCAAAAGTTGGCATTTAAATTGTGAGTAAAGGATTTAAGGATATCTCTCTCTTGTACATAAAACATGGTATTCAACAGCAGATATTGCTGATTCACGCTTTATGCCAGTGTGTCCTGACATGGCATGATTTCAATCATTCGAAATCCTTCATACATTGATCATTCATTGTTTTTTTTGTTTGTTTTTTTGCCAGTTATTTAAATGGAAAACATCCATGATTGAATATTTGTCTTTTTTTTTTTCCCCCAGACAATCCAAATCTGGTGAGCTATGTACCAGTCACAGTCCAGGTCTTGGATGTCAATGACAATGCCCCCTATATTGCCACAGACAGCGCTCTGGTTGTGTGTGAAGGCTCCAAGGCAGGCCAGGTTAGTTATCTCCTCTCAGTCCTTTTCTCAGTGTGTCCCTATCATTCTGTTTCGACCTGTCAGCTCCAATCTGAACCCCTGAAACTGTTTTTTCTATCTTCACTCCTCCTTTTCTCCTGTCCTTTTCTCCTACCCTATTTCTGCACCATTTCTGTTTTCTCAAACCATCTTTTTTTTCAAGGTTTAATTCCATCTTTCTTTTCACACATATGTATGAACACACACACTCCCACATACACTAACGCCATGGACACATGCATAAATAAGAAACACATACGCTGCCTTTATGATATGTCTGACACCATCAAGGATGGATTTATCTGTGGCTCGACAGATTTTGGAGGCTCTTATACCTATAAATAATTCAGCGTGTACCAATGTATTCACCGGCAGATAGCAGTCCGCATCAAGCGCACTAGGAATGGAAATGTTAATCGTTGCACGTTGAAATCTAGGTTCATGTGCAGCAATGCACAGCAGTGCTGCGGCATAGCCTTTATAGCTTTACCCTTGAATGAGATTACGATTTAAGCAGTTAGACACGCACAACTCACACACAGTGGGCGACAATGCATTTTTTAGATTAAATATCAAGGCTCCTCTTTGAACATTTATGTCCGCTGTGCTGGTGGTTAACCATTAAGAGTACTTAAAGAGATAGGTTACAATTCCATCATCATTTACTCACCCCAGTGTTGTTCCAAACCAATAAAAGCTTGGTTATTCTTCGAAACACAAATGTAGATATTTGTAATGAAACTTGAGAGAGGTTTTTGTCCCTCCATTGAAAGTCCAGGAAACCAAAACTTCCAAAAAGATCCAAATAAAGGTGTCATAAAATTAATCCATGAGAATCAAACAGTTTAATCCGTTTGAGTCTTGTGAAGAGATACGATTTGAATCATGATTTATATTGTATTATGAACAGATTTAATGTAGACAATTATTCACATATAAACATTCATGATGATTTACCATATGTGATGCACTATATGGTGTGTGTCAATCATTGCTTAGAACATAAAAGCCTAAATTGATTAATCATATAAAGTGATTGTACTGTATCTCTTCACACGACTTGGACTAAACTGCTTCATATGGATTCATTTTAGGAAGTATTAATGACCTTTTGGATCTTCTAAGTTTTGGTTACCTTGATTTTCAATGGAGGGATAAAAGGGATAAACACCCCTTAGATATTTTAAAAATATCTTAACTTGTGTTTCAAAGATTAACCAAAGTGTTATGGGTTTGGAACAACATGAGGACGAATAAATGATGGCAGAATTTTCATCTGTTTAAATAAAGGTATTGTAAATTATTCAGCCTGAATGAAAGTGTGTGATTAATGTACATAGTTGTGTTTTCATTTTGGACTTCTGCTTAATTAAAGGCTGCTTTTAAAGCACCACAGAGTTTTGTTTGTTTGTTTGTTTGTTTGTTTTTTCCGGGCTTCTTTCAAGCCCAGTAAATAATTTACTGTATAAGGCAGAGGTCCATTCATAAGCGAATAAATTGTCTCTCATTTATTATGACTTCTGGTCCGCTGGGCTTAAACCGGTCCATCTAACATCTAAATAAAATCATCTCCCCAATTACTGAAATTCGTGATTGTAACTTTGTATGATAATCAGGGATTGCTGTCATGCTGTGGCCCTTGATTAAGTGTTTCCACAGAGATAAGGCAAAACCACATTTCTTGTACTGGCATCAACTCACAGGAAGCTTTTTTCTTTTGATCTGCTCTACACACATGCACAACAGTATGCTGCATGAAACAATGCAGTGTAATTTGGGAAGAAATCTGTTATGCAGTGACACAGGCCATTTTCAAACTTGGCTCTATTACTTGGTCCAGACTTCTTTTCTACTCCATTCTCCATGTATTGGTATTTCTTGTTGTACTTTTGGGTGGAAAGTGTATTATGTTTGCACCCTCAGCATTACAAAATGATTTGTGATCATTTGTGGTTAAAAGCTTCAATAAGAATGTGATGAAAACAAACCAATCAGTATGTTTTGCATTATATGCCATGACTTTACAGCAAAAGTGTGCTGAATTTATAGAATTTATGTTTAAGGACAGTGGGATTGTTTTTTTTAAAAAAACATTTTGAACCTGTCTTGAAAGTGTCAAGGCTGCATTTACCTGATCAAAAATACAGTAATGTGTGTATGTATATATATCAGGTAAATGCAGCCTTGGTGACCATAAGACACTTTCAAGACAGGTTAATTTTTTTTTTTTTTTAAACAGTCACACTGTCTGTTAGCTAATTTGCATTATCCTTGAATGAAAGTGTGAATGACATCTTGCTAAGGCTAATCATATGTCATAATATTGATTATGTACCAATTCTGAACATGAACCATCCCAAAACCCCAACCAAATGATCCAATCTCTGGCATCAAACCAACTCAGATCCACACCTGTTCTGGTGTGAAAGTGCCCCAGAGATAGAAACCCCTGGCCCAACATGGGTGGTACAGTGCAGACAGGTGAAGAGCTTCAATAATTGGTCCAGACTCTGCATGAGGAGATTCCCACTTGCAGCTGATGTGCTAGCAGGAGCCAATTAGGTTAACAAGCTGACAAAACATCATGAGTCTGAGCAATGCTTCAAACTAGCGATCTGTTCAATGACTGTGATCCAGGCACCCAACTGGCCGAGGGGCTTTGGGTCAGCAGTCTGAAGTTAATGTCTTTCAAAAGTGGAGAGAAAGAAGAAGCCCAGGTGGTCCAATTACATTTCTGGGTTATAGGGAGTGACAAAACCCATCTCTCAGAGAAACGAAAGTGTCTGTTTTAGATATTTTTAGTGCCATTTTTCATTCAACCTTAATTCTGGAAAAAGAAATCACTAAGCTTCAGCTTGTTTTCTCTTGTTCTCGGTGTAGGTCATTCAGACCATCAGGGCCACAGACAAGGACAACTTCGCCAATGGCCGGTTCACTTTCGCTCTACCAGAAGACCTTCCAGTGAATCCAAACTTCACTCTGAAGGACAATGAAGGTAAAAAAACAACAAAAACACACAGACAATAACAAAACCACACTTCTGCAGGATTTGTTTTGGCTTCCTTACGAAAAAGAAGTTTATTCAAGTGTGCTATTAGTATACTTATTTTAAACCAAAAATAGAAAAGTATACCGTTAGTCTACTTTTTATGTACTTCTCAGAAATATACTTAAAATGACATTTAAGTATACTTGGCTTAAACTTAGAAAGAGTCTAAATATATTTGAGCTAAACTTGTGCTCAGAGAATCCGTGTGTTCATTGTAATATGGTAGGGGGCGCTAGTACTCATCTTCTGTACAGAATTTCCAAACAAAACACAAGTGTAGAAGAAACCAAAACAACAGATGCTTCCACATGTTAAAACGGCATCAAAACTGTGCAATGTTGTGGAATAAAATGGCGACCAATGAAGTGGTAATAATGACTGTCAAGCTTTGGGGTGCTGATCAACTCTATCTACGTTTTGATTGTTATTCTGAATCCAATTCATATTCTTTTTTCAGCTCTTTGTTCAAAATGTTGTTTATTTCTTTCTTTTTTATTTAAGCAACTTACCCACATTCAAATGTTTAAAAAAAGAATGCATGAAACGAGAATAAAATGTTTTTGTTAACAAGCAGATACCCTGTTCTTTCTTTTGATGTTTTGTATGTTCAGATATTTCATATAACAAAATATATACAAATTAATACCTAATTAGGGACATAGTAGTATACTTAAAGTATGTTGTAAAGTTCAATTAAAGAAAACTTACTAGTATACTCGCAGTATAAAACTACTAAACTAGTAGTTTACTGAGACTATACTTCAAAATGTACTAAAAATGCTTTTTTTATGTATTTAATTAGTAAACTGTGAGTATACCTATAAGTTCACTTTTAGTATAGTTGCAGTACAAACTAAAAACTGTGATGTAAACTAGTTGTGTACTCAAAGTTTACTACTGTTATACTTAAAGTATACATTTATATACTAGAAAGTGGGCCAATTTAGTCCCAAGGAGTATTGAAATTGTACACTTACAAGTATACTACTAGTACACTGATATTTGTATACTTACTACATACAGTATACTTAAAAATATATTTGAACTTTACTTAAGTATACTTAATAAAATAAACTGGAAGTATACTACTTTTTGGTAAGGGTTGGTAAAACATCTAATTAGAAATAGTTTGACATGTTAAGCCCGTATTTTAGGAGTTAGTTACAAAAACAAATTCCATATTCAGTACTTAAGTTGTACACAGGCTCTCATGAAAGTCAAATAAGATCTGACTGATCTAAAGGGGCTCTCCGATGGCATCTCAGTAATGGAATCTTTCTAATGTTTTCCAACTGATTTCCTGATGTTTGCTCAGGGCAAACCCTCAGCGCCTCTCCACAAACATATTTAGTACCACATGTTGTCACAGAGATCACCCTCATTTCCAGCCTTCCCCTCCTCTTCTTGCTCTTTTTTTAATATCATTGCAAGGCCAACCGAGCTGTTTCCTCGGAAACCAGGTCTGTGTTTATGTTAGCTCAAGGCTCCCTGGTGGAGATGGCTGGGCTGTAATGATTTCCTTCTAATGCCGGACCGCTGCTTCTCTGAATCAGGGCTGCAGGTGGACCAGTCGGAGTTTAACAGGGCAATCAGGGAGATAAGAGGCAGACGCTAAAAGCCCAGAGTTCAGAAGAGCCAGTGCTTCAGAGCTTTATTTGAGTTTGTATCCTAGCCAACGTCCCCTCAGACTAACTCATCCTTAAATAATATCCCAACGGATGGACCATTACGGACTGTTTTACACATTGGGGGTTGGAGTGCTCTGTTGCGCTTGCTCTGATTGGGTGGGTGTGTAGGGCTGTCATCCTTGATCACGTAGATGTTTCTCTCCTGGAGCCACAGTCATTATGCCAGTGTCCACATGACCAGAGTGCTTGCCAGGTTGAGGCGGAAAAAATATGATGGACATTCCCTACGGAGGTGCTCTTATTTCCCCCCTGGGAAATGGCAGTGTGTTCAATTGAATAATAATCATCTTGACTGTTATGTTCTTCGACGAAGTTCATATTCTAAATCTAGGAAGCATTTTTAATGAAGCTTGCCATTGAATGGGTGAGGGAGCACATAGTGCGCCCCACCCGCAAAGATAGCCTACGTCAAGTTTGACGCCTTGCCATGGTTTTGGCAAGAGTGTTTGTGTTTGTGTCATCTGAGATGTGGGACACATTACATCGAGAGGGTCCCTCCTGGGCCAATTCACCGCAATTCTCTCTCAGGCCATTTATCTCCCACCATTTAAACACTCACATTAAGTTCTAACAGAGCGATCAGGACTCATGCCAGAACTGCAGTATTGGCAGTATTTGTTGTTGTTGTTGCTATTTCCTATTTATTTATTTATATATTTGTATATTTATTTCACGACGCATCTCACAGTGAAGATTAATTATCCGCAGTACATGCATGATTCGCTCTCATGTTTTTTCACAGGGAAAGTGTTTACGAATCACTGCTACTTAAATCAAAATGCAACTGTGAATTTCCCATCCATGTGTAATTACAGACTACGTTTTCTGCGTTGTTTGTGAAGATTCGCTAATGATCATTCCACCCTCTGCCATTTCATGTTCATGTTTTTTAATAGTGTTTGGACAGATTAAATGGAGTCTACCTGCAGGCCATTTTATAAAACCCCCACAGCATGAAATCAAACACAAATGCGCTAAACCTAGGGGTCACAACATGAAGGGCTGAAGATGCTAATTTGGCTAGCGTTAACCTTAACCCCGAGTTAGGAAATTTTCGATATCAAATGCATGCACAATAGTGTCTGGTTCTGCATGCATTAGACCCCTGGAAAGAAACAGCCCTGCCTCTTTTGCACTGCTGTAGACTTGGGTATATGGACAGTTTGGGCCCAGAGACGAGCGAATAATATCAAATATTTATAGAAGTCACAGTTAAGGAATATAGTGTACATTTATGTCTTTTCATTCATAAAATTAAAGTGTTTTATTTCCCTTTATAAATGAAATCATCAGTTACAGTACTTGTCATTAGTTACTTTTCTTTCTCCCTAGCAGTTAAATAACTGTTTAGGCCTTCACTTTTGTATTCAGTCTGTATATAACTTTACTAACTATATAACTTAAATAAAGTTTACTGATATTTGTTTTTGTTTTTTTTAAAGTTAGACATGCATGGTTTTTCAGTACCATGTAGTAATAATGGTTATCAGCCAATATTAGCAATATAGAATGTTTATCAGCCAATATTAGAGGTGATTTTTTTTTTTTTTTTTTTAGTTATCCATATCAGTTTTATTTATACTAATTATGCATGCTCATTTGCTCTATTTTTACATTTACATTACCTTTGTCATCTTCTAACACTAATATAAAGTTAATCTTTTAAAACACTAATATTTTATTTTAACACTGTTATATATCTTATAGACATTATAAATGAATGTCCATTTTCATATTGTACATTATAATGTTATGATGCATAAATTATTTTTTTATGTACAAAATAATATAGAATTCTCATATTGGTCATTTATTGATTAATTACTGATTTCCAGTTATAGCCTATTAATTAACTTAAGGTTGATCATAGACAGGAGGTGGGAAAAACATTTATTTTTACACTGTATCACATTAAAAAAAAAAAAAAATTGATACAGTGCATTTTTGTTGTTGTTGGCGCCCGTTCCAAAATCTGAATATTGTTTGGATACTTTTATACCGTATACAAAAGATTGTGGATAAATATATACATATATAAAGTAAATACTCTGATGAGTTGTTGCAGGCAATTTGCCCAGAGGTGCATTTGTATAGCATGATTGATATTAAAATGCCCCTACCGATGTTAAACCCAAACCCACGCTCTTGCTCTCCTGGGAGCTGGTATTCAGAGGGAGACTGAATTCATCTTGCAACCCAAACCCCCTCAAACCCTCCCAGGCTGCAGAGTCAGAAGACACTAGCTCAACACACATCTGCAATGTGAAGCAGCAGCATGACCGTGCATACGCTGAGGTGCTTACGACCTGCCTGTCTGTGGGTGTGTGCGTATGTGAGAAGGCAGCGACAGCTAGAAAGAAGGTGAAAAAATTTACACAAGCCTCTCAAAAATGAGAAAAGTTGGAGCACTGTAGGGAGTTAATAAAGCATGACGCTTTTGTCACTGTGTGGGGTTTACAGGCTGTCAGTACACCGGCACTCCAACACTCCTGTTGGGGAGCAGGGGCGTCGCTAGTGGGGGGAAAAGGGTGACAGAGTGCATAGGGCCCAGAGGTCTGGGGGGCCCGTGATCGCCTGACCATCGGGAGCACCGGGACATTTCATTCGAGTAGTGGGCCGATCGCCGAAACGAGAGAGAGCTCCCCAATATTAGGCGCTGTTTTTAAATTACAGCGCATGCTAAACCGCATAAAGCAAATACTCCAAAAGGGTGAGGCAGCGCTCCCCGATGCATCCACCAGCCGCGCGTCAAAGCAATCTCCCGCACAGCGCTGACTAACGTGCGCCACGATTTATAAGAGATAAACAGGCAAGTCGCTTGATCCATTCAGATGTGACACAGAATTATTGCTATACAGTCGTGTGATATGAGATCATTAAAAGTTCTGTAGTGATGCTGGCTGAAAACAGCCAAGACAATGAGGTAGCTTTGCTTATTTTTATTTTATTTTTTTTTTAACTAAAAATTTTATAATTTATTATTACTTATTACTTATTTTAAAAACCATATAACGATAGTAATGAGGACCATGGTTTTACTTCTTGTGACCACCATCCTACTAATACTAGTCAGCTAAACTCTGGATTATAAGCAATAACTTATTTCTTTTTAGATGTTTAGTTCTAGTGAATTTTAATTGAAGTAAAATGTTAATTCAATAAGGGCCAGATTAGTGTCTTATATAAAATAGGTGTTTATTATTTACAAATAATAAAGTTCTTAAACGGAGATTCACCCAAAAATGAAAATTGTCATTATATACTCATCGTGTTATTCCAAACCTGTATGAATTTCTTTCTTCTGTGGAACATAATTTGAGAAATTCAAGAAATTATTGTCCATACAATAGAAATCAAGGGTAACCAAAATGGTTTGGTAACATTCTACAAAATCTTCTTTTGTGTACCACAGAAGAAAGTAAGTCATTCAGGTTTGGAACGAAATGAAGGTGAGGAAATGATCACAGAATTTATTAGCAGTAACTTTCCAGCAGTCTAGCTCAAAATCAATGCTTTTCAAGTGCTTTCTATGTGACAAAAATGCACTTAAACTTTTAAGTTTGTTGCATTAATAATGCAAAATAATATAACTATGTTCTATTTTAATATATTTTAAATATTTTGTTCCTCTTTTGAAAGTCGGTTTGGATAACAGCGTGTGCTGAAGGCATAAATTGCCACCTTGGAATTATAATATAATTTATAAAAAATAAATTAAAATAATTTATTCCTGTGATTGCAAAGATTAATTGTCACATGACTGTATCATTTTAATATGCTGATTGGTGCTTAAGACAGTTGAAGACAATTGTGCTGCTTTATATTTTTGCAAAAAAAATTTTTTTCAGGATTCTTTGATGAATAGAACATTCAATAAACAGCATTTCTTTAAGAGTCACTGTCACTTTTGATTAGTTAATGCATCATGAATAAAGAATTATTTATTTTATTTTTTTAAATCTCGCTAACCCCAAACTTTTGACTGATAAATATATACACCAAAAATTATGCACAGTGGAATGTCTTTTATCATAGTGCTGTGACTGCCATTTTATCGCCGTTGTCATTTCAACAGTGAAGAATCCAAAACCATATCAGGCAGCCTGAAAATGAAGTAACAGAATGCAATATTCAAAAAGCTGTTCTCCATTCTCAGAGGCAACTGCCGAGAATGGGGAGCGAATTGTTTTGCTGGCTTGTGTTGCACAACGTCGTCATGCATGCAGCCAGCGAGAATAAACCTCTGCTCTCTCTGACAGATAGCAGCGCGAGCGTGTTGGCGCGCAGGCAAGGCTTCAGCCAGGCAGAACAGGAGCTGTACCAGCTGCCCGTGGTTGTGTGGGATGGAGGAGAGCCCGTCCTCAGCAGCACCAGCACGCTTACACTCAGGGTGTGTCCGTGCCAGCGCGGGGCCAGGACGCCAGTGTGCAGGGCTCAAGCCTTCCTGTCTTCAGCCGGTCTCAGCACCGGAGCCCTCATTGCCATCCTACTGTGTGTGCTCATCCTCTTGGGTAAGACTGAAAACACAACAGCCAAGAGAAGAACTTGATTCTTTCCTTCATGAATTTGCCATCAGGGAAAGAGCAGAAACATATGAAGGGGTCCAAAGTTCTGAATCCAGAAGTAAAATTATTATTTCTTTCTTTCTTTCAATTTAAATTTGAGTGAGTCTTCAATATTTTTATTTTTTAAATATTTTTGTAGTATTTTTGCTATTGTTTTCTTTATTTTATTCTCATTGTTTCTTGACAGACAGACAGATTGATCGATCGAAACACAGTAGATAGATAGATAGAGAGAGCTATATAATTGTTTGTTCCTTATTCATGTAATGGACAATACTTTGGCAATACTGTGCAAGTCATGCCAATAAAGCTAACTTGAATTTGAAGATAGATAGATAGATAGATAGATAGATAGATAGATAGATAGATAGATAGATTGATAGATACTTTAGACAGACAGACATTGTTGTGGATCATTTATTATAAAGATCTAAGAATTTGTGAGATGATGTATATCCAAGATGTTCTATGCTGCTTTCTTTCACTTGACATCCTGAGAAACACTGCTTGAAATTCAGTGGTTGTAGATGAGAAGTTTCACCCTGCAGAATGTGTGAAAACCCCTCTCTCACTCCGGTCCACTGACAAGGCCAAATATAGACACTACTCAGGAATGCTGCAAACTGTGTGGGCTGAAATCAGGAACAACAATCGTAACGTGCACGTACCTTAACAGACAGGAAGTGTTGTTAATAATGCATTTAAATATAAGGCAAAACAGTCTTTTTGCTTGCTAGGATTTAGGGGCTCTTCCCAATATACAGCATAATACCCAAACACAATGCTGTGGCTCCATTCCAAAATCTAGTGAGGTGCCTATCTACGCTGCTGAAGAAAAAACATATTATTCAAGCCTGAGCTGGTTTGCAAGTCTCAGTTGGTTTCCCTGACTGGTCAAGCTGATCTGTTGGCTGGCTGTAGAGGGGATTTGTGCAGTTAAACCAGCTTTGGCATCTTAAACCAGCTAAAGACAAACAGACCAGGGCTGAGTTTCTCGATAACGACTGATCTTAGCGCTAAAGGGCGTTTTCTATGAGTCATTTTACGAACTTTCATTATTGTTTCACATGTGTTTCCCAAAAATGCACTTAACGCACGTAGCCCTTCTTTAAGTGCTATAGGAGTCACTATCCGTTTGTCAAGTGCTGAAATGTCAATTTATAGAATGGCTCATAATTGTAGTACATGCTCGTTTATTGAAATGTTATCCTAATGCTGCGTTCCAGACAGCTTGAATATAATATAATATAATAGTTATAAGTATAATATTAATCTACTATATATAATAATATATGTTATAGTAGCCTATATAATATCTGTAGAGACGTTATTTCTGGGTTCAATACATGGCTGGTTTTCGTGTATGTCAGTAAGTCATTGACATATTTTTTTGAGTTTATCCCTATTTTTCCCAGTCTTTGAAGCATATTTCCTACATTACTTCTTTTATTCATTTTTTTGCTTAGTCATTTAATTTAGATGTGTATTTAAAAAAAATTTCTGCCCTTTTTAATTATTTCATTTATAAATTCATAAAAAAATTAAATAAAATAACGAGTAATAAAGTGTACAATAAAGTACAATCAAAAGCTTTAATTATAATCACATTGTACTTGAATAAAGTTAAAGGTGTAATCTGCCGATTGTCCTGCATAATTCTGTCTTCTTACGATGCACGTAGGGATTCACGATTACTCCATAGTACTTTTCAAGTACTACTTAAGTTACGATGGTTTTGGAATACGGTCCGCAAGTCTAAGATGATTTGTGCAATCATTTTTACGATCAACTTAAGCTTACGATGCTTTTGGGAAACGCAGCCCAGCTTAGTTTGGGTGAAGTGGGTGTTTTCAACATTTAGCAACTGTCATTATGAAGACTGTTTCCAGAAGTAGACAGCAACATAGTTACCCTTTTAGGTAACAATTTAAGATGTCAGTAATACAGTTATATTTTATCTAATATGTGTAGACTATTTTACCTAGTGGTTATGTATGCTATATAATTCTAAATGTATTAAAATATTTTGTTAGCAACATGCTATAATATATGTAGAGTTGAGTCTCTATTATATTGTTTATTAATATTTTTTTATTTTTTTTTAATATTTTTTATTAATATTATATTTTTTATTTTAGTGTTGTCTTGAAATTTTTATAATTTTTTTATGTCTAGTTTTTTTTTTCTTTTCTTTTTTTTCAGTTTGTTGTTGTTTTAGTTCATCAAGTTAAAATAAATGGCAACTAACAATCGGCTGAAAAATAAAATAAGTTGAATTGTTTTATATTTTATTTCACTTTTTTTCCACTTCATCTCTTTATTTGTTTTTATGGTTTTAGTTTTAGTTATCTATAATAACCCTGCTTATGAGGGTCCATTTTCGTTAGTGCTACCCAGTGTTATTTTAGTATATATATATATATATATTCTTTTAATTTAATTTAATTTTTAAACGTGTATATAGTTTTGTTTTTTTAATAAATTAGTATTTATTAATTTTAGTTTTTCATTTGAGTTATTTTTGTACTTAAAGGTAAACTTAAAAATGAGAAATATTGCTTTGGCTAATAGCTGAAATAAAATATGTATTTTATTTTATTTCTGTTAATGAGTATTTTGTTTCAAATAACGATTAATTATTATTATTATGTTTTAGTTAATGATTGCTGTCGCTGCCTTAAAAGGTAGCTGTTTGGAACAGGGCTAATCTGTTTGAATGAAGTGGCTCATGGCTATTTATGGCAAAACACCATTGATTTCACATCAGCACATGAGTGATTAAGTGATTGTTTGCCCAGACAAAGCTTTTCCCATATGAAAATGTCAGCAAGCAGATGATTGCACTCCTCATTTTGTACGCCCATGCGATACGTCGCTAACTCCCGATAGTAGTGAAGCTAATTCACTTCACCATTTACACGGATGAACAAACTAAGCTTGTGTCTCCTCTCTTGTAGCCATCGTGGTTCTGTTTGTCACTCTGCGTAGCAAGAAGAGCAAAAAGGAGCCTCTGATCATCTCGGCGGAGGATATCAGAGAGAACGTAGTCACGTACGATGACGAGGGAGGAGGGGAGGAAGACACAGAAGCCTTTGACATAGCGGCGTTGAGGAACCCCGCGGCAGCCGAGGAGATGAGGATGAGGAAGGACCTGCAGTCAGAGGTGTGGAGAGCAATGGGGACCGAGGGACTGAGCCCAGCTTTGACCTTACCAGACGAGGACATCCATGAGGTGATTAAGCTCAAGGTGGTCGAGGCCAACCGGGACACGAGCGGCCCTCCGTACGATTCTCTGCAGACTTACGCTTACGAGGGCCGCGGCTCCCCGTCCGGCTCCATCAGCTCTCTGGACCTGCCGGAGCCCCAGACGGAGCTGGACCTCAGTGAGGTAGACAACTGGGGCCCTGAGGTACAAATACTGAACAGGGCGTTTCAAGAGAAAGGCCAGCAGCACGTCCCATAATGGCTGCGCATGTTCTGTAAACCAGAAGTTGTGTGTTGTTTCCCTGATGTCTGGTCAAATGGGACTGCAGTGAAGACTGAAGTTTTTTTTTTTTTTTGTCATCCAGTTTTGCTGTGGGATTATTTGACTGTTGTTTTTCACTGGCCTCTACAAGTGGAAGTTGATTTTTGAAGAAAAAGTTTAAAATTGAGAAAAAAATGAGAACTCATAAAGGAAGCTATTTTCCCTGGTGTATATTTTCTATTGCTTAATAAAATTCATTATTCCAGATAAATAATGCGTGCCTCTATTGCATCTTCGTCCATTTCCAGCAGCTACAAAAGCGTCCGATTCAATCTCCCGGCTGGTTTAGGATGACATCTTTCATTCTAAACTGATAATTTCCCTTCTCGAAATAGAAACTTGATTTCTGTTTTCACAGCCTGTAGTGTTTAAGTTTCACCTAATATTTATACCAGATCGACATTGAACATAGAGTGTGCAACATTTAGTATAAATCACCTCTGTCAAAAGCAAGAAAATAACTTATTATAATTCTCATGAGCAGAGACTGTTTTAATTGGATAACAACGGCATTCTGTGAAAGATAATTGGATTCAAATGCTTGAGTGGGCACCTTTTATTACTTTCCTAGGACTTATAAATCAACTGTGAAAAGTCTGTGTTGCAATCCAGTCCTGATCAATTCCCACGAGCCTCACAACATGCAGATAAAGAGCCCACGGACTGCTTTAATAGCCACCGTAATGATGATGATGACTTCAGAGCGTCAACACGACGGCGTCTTTTACTGATCTAAACGCGCTCGGCTGTCACAAGTAGTGTTGGATTGTTTAGGAGGATGACTTTTTGAATACTGAGGGAGCTTCAAAAGTGGGATCATTTCCTCTGACAATAGCATTAGCTAATTAGTAAGCCTAGTCCGGAAACATACCTACTGACAGATACATCAATGATTTTAAAGAGACAGATTGTTAAAATGATGACAGGAGGAAATCCGTGTTTTTGACAGGTCTCGCTTCCTCCGTTTTCTCCTAATGGGTTAAATGTACTTAAATTATTGGAGGAAACTTATTTCTCCCAAATGAATTCTCTGAAAGTTCACCTATGTGGTGTTCTACTAGTCTTAAATACTGATCTTAACCATTTAAGTCAACAAGTCGCAACTAGACTTAAAGCAGCTTTATGTAGACTTGTGTATTTTTGTGACTTTGGAGCCCATTACAGTTAAGTGATCGAAATTCGCTATCATAAATATATCACTGTCATTATCACAGTGGATATCTGTACACATGCATTTGTTTCCTCCATAAAGCAATTCCATAAAGCAACCTTACTCCCAGAACAGACATTCCGGGCCTTATTAGAAGTCAGTGTACAGTATCATCAGAATGATTTAAAAGCTGTTATTTCAAGGTTAAATACATAAGTAAATGAATAAATCTTTCATACAGTTGATTTAACTCCGATTTGTGATTAAAAAGATCATTAAGTACAACTGAAATGAGTGTTTATGCATTTAGAATTTTACATTCAGATATTTATGTGATAAACGAAAACATAAGTAAAATATTCTTATTATAAATTCAAAATATGTTTTATATATATATTAATAATGTATGCATATGGGAAGAAATCAACAGAGCCCAAGTTCACCAGAGGAAAGCTTATCATCCTAACAGCGAATTCTCTCAAAACTTGATTCTTGACTGTAATGAAACAACATCAACATAATTAAAAAACTACTAAATGTCCACATAATCTGCTTTGCTTTGACCAATGATGCATAATTAAATTATTCAAGTAGAAGTGCTCATGGGTATTCCCCTGGGCTCAGTTTTATACTTGATTGTTTTAAGTTACTAGGATTTAAATTCTTAATTTGATGGACTTTGAAGCCAAAGAAGTTTCAGAAACATAAATATTTGTGGTATTACTGCAAAATGTGCCATATCAAAGCTGTTCAGTTAGGACAACCTACCTATTTACAGCATAGAGTATGCATTTGAATGAACTACATTCGATTGTCTTTGAACATTGTAATTGTTCTTTAAAAGTCAGACAATTACACAGCTTAAACTAATAGCAAGAATGATGCTAGTGCCTGTATCTTTAATATTACATGACCATGTGATGATTGGTCTTCTGACCATGTGTATTGTAAGCTTTATAATTTGCCCACGAAAAGAAAACCTCACACTGGCACAGCCAGCAAAAAGTCACGGTATTTAAGAATCTGACATTTAATTGCCCAACATAACTGTAATGATAATAACTGCATAATTGCTCTTATTTTTGCTTGATACCTCAGGCTTTATTCTTGACTGATCTGGCTGTTTATAAATCAACAGTCAAAGTTATATATAATTATGTTAAAGTTTTTTGTCTGCACCAAAGCACCCACAATAAAAACAACTCATGCACATCACACCCAATCCACCAGCGCATTTTTCTTCCTGTTTCATCCTTCAGTGTTGATTGATAATTTGTTGTTTTTGTTTGCACTGAAGAAGTGGCTATTTTGTTGTTAATGATGATGATGGCAGTGGCGGTGATGATCTAGACTGTTGATTAGCCTCATTGCAGAAATTGACTTTTCCTACACAATCTGGCAGCTCATCAACGCTCTGACCCTGATTATTGTGAGCCGAATACATCATTATCAGGCGACCAAAAGCAGATAAAACATTTTAAGACAATCTGAAGTGGGGTGAAATGGGTCTGGATTTTTAGTAACTGACCTGTTCAATTTAGGTGATTGACACTGGATGAAGTACACATAGATTGCCATGTCACTTCTGATTTTTCTTTTCAACTCAATGCAAATTTACAAAGTGTAGCAATTCCCCACATTGTTCAAAGCATGAAAGGTAATAATTCAGGTATTGTAAGAGACTGGTCCACTCAAAATGTATAATAATATCAAAAAATAATAACATTCAAGACTTGGACTGCACTTTTGAGGACTTGACTTTGTGGCTATTACTTGGACTCAATCTGTTGACTCCTTTCTTCACAGACTAGTTTTGACATGTTTGTCTGATGGGTGCAGCGAGCAACAGTTTGGTAAGAAAGAATCAAATGTATGTGAGGAAACAATCCCAGAGATCCTTGTTATGAAACTGAAACCAGTGAAAATACATCAAGTAACTCTGTATCTAGGTTAGCATCAAAAATGAATTGCTTTTAGCAAAAGACGTTATGACTGTAGTCAATTTGGACCATCTATCTATCTATCTAAATACCCAATCAGTCCCTGACGGATGGAAGCCTCCCATTACATTTTTTTATGTAAATTTTAATGTAAAATATTATTTTCTGGATTGAATATTCTGCATTCAAAAAAAGAGCCACATATGGAAGCAAAATGGTTGGTGACTGGCAATTCAATGCTGCAGTGTTTTTTCATTAGAGCTAATTGAGTAACACATTATTGTTTATTAATAAGATCTGACAACTTTAAAAACTCAACTTCAACTTTGCATCAAAGAATTGATTCTAACTTGCGTTTTAATGATACTGGTCTTTGTTTGATAATTAAGCTGTCACATGGACTGAGTCTTTACAACACAGAACACATGAAGTATTCAGGTTTTCATACGTTTCATTTGATTTCCCTTTTAATGTAGAATTATTTGTCCTCTCAGTTTTTACAGAATACAAGTTACTAAATAGGAAAATACAACACATTCATCTATGAAATGTATTGCTGATGTGATCTGTTTCAAAAAAAATTCCTACCCTGCACACAGCAGTAAATTGTCATAATCATTTTTGTAGTCTGATTTTAGATTTTTTTATTTTTTTTCTTCTGATTAAATGAGAGCAGTGTTATTCCATTCTGACAGTGTGAATAGTTTTGTGATAGTCTCACTGCTCACAATGTATTCTCACATCAACAAGGGTGTAATTTATGTCCCCGTTTTTTCCCAACTTTTTATTCCTTGAATAAAGAAACTAAAATGGCACTGTGAAAAGAGAGGCACTTTAACAGGCCTGACCTCTATTAGTTTTCAGTTCATTTTCATATTCATGTCTCAGAAGAAAAAAAGAACCCATAGTCAACAGATTTTGTTGACAGATTTCTCCTTTAATATCCCTCAGCTTTGTCCTTTTGCCTGCACTGTTCTAATTATACAGTCCAATTAGTGTTAGAGGAGCTCATCAATGCCGCGGCTGAGACAAGTGGCCCAGTTCTGCTCTGCAGTCATGCACTTAATGTTTGGACCTATCAGACAAGTTCATATCTGAAATGTGAGTCACTGCAAAAGATATAGAAAAACATGATGGCTCTAATTGTTAATAAAATGCTTTTATATTAATTCTGTATGATAGAATTGAAGTTAGGTTTGCCAATTTGCGCTAATGAGTTTTACTGTTTCATGCTAGCCCACTTTAACAGATCTCTGTTGGGATAATGCTCAGTGAACTTATTATGCAAATATTTTGGAAAATAAGACACCCCAACAGATCCACCAAACATTTCTTCCTGTACAGTCTTGCTCTCAAAGCAATTAAAACATCTCGACTGTTAGAATAATTTGAGATTCAGTTGGCAAATTCTCTAGAAGGGTATAACAAAACATTGGAACAATCAGTCATGATTTTTGTGTGATTGGTTCAGTTCTGATTGATTACCGTCTTGTAGTTTTTTATTGTTCTGGTTTTCATTCAGATGTCTGATGAGCCTATCCAACAGCTAATAACTTCCGTTCAGTGTGCTGCTGCAAATTATAATTGTTTTCTGTGTGTATGACATTTTACTGCAAATATTCTTGGTAACACTTTATTTTGATAGTCCACTTTAGACATTCTACTAACAGTAAGTAACTTTGCAACTACATGTCAACTAGCAGTCATTAGAGTATTAGTACACTGTCTGCTTAATATCTTCTAACACTTTGGGTCCACAACATACAACATACTGACTATGAGAAACTTTGCAAGTATAGGAGTATGTCAACTTATTCTACTAACCCTAAACCTAACCTGTCTACTCTGAGAGTTTGCAGACATGTAGTTGCAAATGAATGAGAATTAGTTGACATGTAGTCGCAAGGTTACTTGCGAAAAGCCTGCACAAACCCAGTCTTGGAAATTTTAGAAAAGTGCTTCTTTTTTCATATTGCTTTTTTGCTCTCTTTGTTTGTCTTCCTCAGATGTACTTGCCACAAAAATAGACCTTGAATGAGTCCCGCAATGTCAAATGCATTTGATCCCGTCTGCATAAATTGCTTGGGGAATCAAACCGTGATGAGCTGTACGACACAGAGCTTGCTAGTGTGCAGCAATTTCCCACGCTGCCTTTGATGACTACTTTTATGGCGCAGGAGCTAACGCTGGTGGATTCTCCACGCCCCTGTTCAACATGGCAGCTTGCATTAAAAATAATGAACTACATAATTGCCCATTTCATTACTGGCCCATAGATGACACACAGCCTTTTTGTGTGTAGATTGAGGGTAATTACTTCCTGGGATCTAGATGCCCTTTCCGAGACGTAGCCTACATTGTGCTCTAGTGCGAGACTTGTTTATCTACTGCTTTTCTGGTAAGAACAATGAACTCTCTCTAGAAACCATTTCATCAAAAGGGCAGAGACTTTGTGGAACTATATCCTCAAATGGCTTTCCTGGTTTTTATATTTACTGGCCCATTTGCAAAACTAAGCGAAGACTCTTTTTGAGCAACAGACTTTGCAAGGCATGGGAGACATCAAGATTTGGGGATAATGTGTATCAGACTTTTAGGACATTAATATACAGAATACTAATAGAGTACCTTAGTATATGTTGAGCCAGATAAAACTGTTTTCTAAAACTTTGGCCCCGAAGCTCAGATGGGATGGGATCAGAATATGATTAAGTGGACACTGTTCATTGATAGTGAACTAATGTGAACACAAGTAACTCCAAGTGAGTCTATATAGGCTAGTTGGTCACAGGAGCACTAGGGGCCGATCTAGACAGGAGAGATGCATCATGGTAACTTCTCGCCAAGGTCATTCAGTTTTTTGAGTAGGATATTCTGCTCCCTAAAAATAAAATAATAATAAAAAATAAATAAATAAATTTTAAAAAAACTCAATTGCTTAGGACAAATTTTAACTTTTACTGAAAGAGTAGATAGTAGTTTTTTTCTTTTTTTTTTTTGGTAAAATTGCAGTTACAATACTGCTGTATATTCAATCATTTGGCAGTTTTAAATTTATTGTGTACAAGACACACTAACTAACTGAATTAACTAAATAAATGAGTAAATAAATATCACAGTGATACCAGGAAAATCTTTTTAACTGCCACTGTAAAAAAAATTTCAAAATTAAATTCAAAAATGTATTGTATGAAACCCTATACAGTTTTTATTATCAAAATTATATTATGCTAAACAAGGTGATATACTGCATGTCCATTTACAGATTTTTGAAAATAAAAATAGGAGCAACCTAATAATTTACAGTGAAAACATTCAAAGAAAGGATGTTACTAGATGTTCATCTGGGACTGTTTTTTATTTGTTTAGTAGTGTTTCTGTGTACATTTACAGTCAGTTGTCTACATTAGGGTGTTCTGTGTTACATTTTATGTTGTTTATAATAGTATTATTGTGTTAAATTAATGGTGTTTTGTCTTTGTGTGAATAACACTTTAAAGAATGAAAATCATTTTCGTCATTTAGTCACCTTCGAGTCATTCCAAAACATTATGACTTTCTTCTGTTAAACATAAAAGAACATAATTTTGAGAAATGTCAATTGTCCATACAACAAAAGCAAATGATCATCGAAAAGATTTGGTTACCAACATTCTTCAATATCTTTTTTTGTGTTCTGCATAAGAAAGAAAGTCAGACAACTTTGGACATGAGGGTGAGTAAATGATGACACAGTTTTTATTTCTTTAATAAAATATAGCTAAGCAGTTAATAATATGATTTACAGTTTTTCTCAATCGATTTGAAACATTTCTCCAAATTCAGGTTACTGTTCTCAAAATAGTTCACACAGTGATCTGAACACTTCGTAATTGTTCTAAACAGATTGTACGTTTTCATTTATTTCATACAAATTACAAATCACACAAATAATTTTCTCAAAACAATGTGCACAAAACTCTCAAATGTTTTCATAATAGTTAATACAACCAACCAATACTTTAAAACATCTGAAAAAAGGTTTTACACAAATCACAAAAATTTGTGTACCATTTGTCCAAACACAACAAACAAAACTCTGTAATTTGTCATTCTATCAAATGAACATGGTATATTTTCGATTGGCCCTAAACTGATAACTATTCGGTTAATCATACACTCAACACAGGAAATGCAGTTTTCCTAACCATTTACACATTTATCACAATTGCTTTAGAGTAATAATAAAGGGGAAAGCATACAAAGAGCAAGAATGAATTTGCATAATAAGAATAATATAAAGAAATAGGTGATAAAGAAAGAGGTGTAAGTCTATTACAGGGGTAGGCAACGTCGGTCATGGAGTGCCGATGTCCTGCAGAGTTTAGCTCAAACCCTGTAAAAACCTCACCTGCCTGTAGCCCTAGTAATTCTGAAGACCTTGATTAGCTTGTTCAGGTGTGTTTGATTAGGGTTGGAGCTAAAATCTACAGGACAGCGGCACTCCAGGACTGATGTTGCCTACCCCTGTTCTATAAGGTGGTGGAGTTGGCAGAGAAAGGGGTGTAATGACAGAAAAGAAGAAGAGAGGATCAGGTAGAAAGAGATGAGCAGAGAGGAAGATGTCAGAAAAGAGGAGAAGACAAGGAAAGGGGGGGTAGACTTTAAGTGTTGTACTATGATTGTTGATAGTACAGATGTGTATTCCTCCTGGGACAACTTCAGTTATATACAGTAAATGTCCAAACATTTTTCTGAATTGACGTTTGAGATCATTCAGGTGGACAGTCAAGATTATTTATCCCGTTTATGCCATGGTAATTTCCCAGCATTCACATATTAAAGATGTTAACAATATTTGTGCTGCAATATTTGACCGGAACGATAAAAATGACGGTTATTTTCGTCTGTATTACTATTCAACTGTAACTGTATATTACTATGGTTACCAATGTTTATAGGAAGCGCATTACAGTTTTTCTCGATTGCTAACACACTATAACTGATTCATTTGGCCCATTTTTCCAAACCATTCATACAGTTCTCAAAACAGAGAAATGTTTCTCAAAACTTTTAACACATTTCACCTGTTTTCGCACACGTTCCAATTTGCTCAGTGTTTTCTGCAAAACTCTACACAAAAACGCCATCATTTTGCACAGATTTAACCATGTTCTCGTTTAGAAAACTCAAACACACAATATAACTACCTCAAGCATCAAAAAATGAACTCAAACAGCACGTTTATCTATGTGTGAACATTCAGTAGCAAAACTGATGACACACAGGTCAGAATCTCAGGATGATATGCACAGGAGCACAAGTGATTATGTGTTTTGGAAAATGAATACTGGTAGTGGGAGACAAAGAGGAATAGGAGGAGAAAATAAATAATTAAGGGGATGAGGTCAAATGTCATTTGTTCCTGATGAAATACAAAGCACTATAGTTGACCACGTTCTACTGCATGGACTGACCGTGAGGGAAGATGGCCTACAGGCTCATCTACAAGGTTTCAATACTACTGACACATACAATATAATTACAGTACATAGCAGCAGTACTTCAGATGAGAGAACTTTCATTATTCTATGTACAGTAAATCATGTAGCACATGTTGTACACCCTCAAACTCATTACTGTTGAAATGATTTGTAGCCAAGTAGTCCTTACATGTACTCTATTTTTGCAGAACTGAGAGACGACTGTCCAGGGGAGGCAGAGAAGTCTTTTTTTCAGAAGACTAAGAAACCGCTATAACAAATAAGGATATTAACAATACTGTAATGCAATTTGGCTGAGGATGCTGAATGAATGAATGAATTTATTTATTTATTCACTCATTCACAGTAACTGACAGTATAGTCCAGTGTGTCTTTACTGTATATTCAGTTGTTTGGTCTTTGAACTTTTCTCTTCTAGTGCTTTTCATCTACTGTAAGATATATTTACAGTCGTGTAATGAAAGTAAACTTTTCTTAAAGTTTATTGCTGAATTTTACTGTATCTGCACCCCTTTATTTATGCTGTATACTGTAACAGACATTGATTAGCAAAAGGACTCCTGTTTCCCAAAAGGAGGTTTTTGTAACAGTGTTTTGAATTGATCTCACTAGTGTTCTCTAGACAGGAACGTAGTCTGAGTATTTGACAGCTTTGTGTGTCATCTGAGGTCAAAGTTTGAGTCTGACAAAAGAGAATATGTTTTTGACTAAACTATTTGATTTTGACCTGGAAGTTTGAAGTTTGCACAAGTTAGTGTGTAATTTTGAGATTGTGTTTATAGTTGTGAGAAAATGGTGAATTGTTTCATGAATTGTGTGTTAGCAATCGAGAAAAACTGTAATATAGAACGTGATTAAACTGAGCTGGAACTACCTGTGCAGTTAAATGAATTTAATCAACACCTGCCAGCCAATCAGAATCGAGTATTCAGACAGACCATGGCATAAGTATATCTATATCTATATCTGTATATATATATCTATATCTGTATATATATATATACATACAGTAGTCAATAGATAGATAGACAGATAGATAGATAGATTCATATCTGTAGTTATCAGTAAAGTTTGTTTTCAGTTCTTGCTGCTAAAGCTGGCACAAACAGATTTTAAGTTTAAAGGGGCAATTAGTTTTTCAGATGGGTGATAGGAGTTGGAGAACTATTTTTTTAATTTTTACAACAGTTTTTTTGTTTGTTTGTTTGTTTTGTTTTGTTTAGATATACACAGTGTATATAAAACAAAACTCCCTGTTGAAGAATTGCAATAAACATGTATTTTCATTAGTGTATTTGTGTGTCTACAGCTGACTTTGTTTTATAATCATTAGAGAACACACCTATAGATTTGATGTTAATATTTACTTTTAATAAACACATTACTAGAAAAAATACAGTGCTTCATTTTACAGTAAAGTTGAACTGTTTGTTAAGATAATTTTGTGTTTGGATGGCTGTGCTAATTGTTTTGAGAACAAGCACATTGCATTGGAGAAAAGTGTCAAATCGATTGAGAAAAACTGTAGCATATCCCATGATCCTGCTTGCACAGCCCAGTCCTTATGGCAGTATTCAAAAGCATTACACAACAAAACTGAAAAGGACCTGCACTGATCAGCTCACGTCCAACAAAAACACGCCATTTAAGTCTAGACATCCCCGAGGCACACACGCAAACTTGCTCGGTGATGCTTTAAACGGCAGATGGCTGAATGAGACTACTTCCGCTTTTAGATGATCAAGAGAGCAGACAGCGACAACTCAAGGCACTCTTACCAGACTATGGAAATTATGGAAACAATTAGCAATATCCCTGTGGAACATTTGGGCAGGACACTTTGCTGCACAAACTGCACACTGTGAAACGTTTTGCCCAAAAAGTGTTTTCTGTTTCCCCTTTTAAACCTCACAAGTGAAAATTGCAGAAAGTGACATAAATGTAATTGGGCAGATTGTGCAGGCAATAATTGGATCCAACCACTTAACAAGCAGGTTAATGGCACGACTATTGCATGATAATGGAAGAATTACAGATTCTTGGTGTGATAAAAATGAAAACCAAATACTTTAAGACAGATACTTGACCATCTGCTCAAACCTCGCTGTAAACATTTTCACTAACTAAAAGCATGACTGCTGGTCTCCACACTCTTGTTGATTTATTTGGAGGCAGGAGAGCTGCTACATGAGTATACTGTGCTACATGCATTATAGTGTGTCCACAGTAGTAATCATTTGTCAGGCTGTCATAGGTGTGGGGTTGGCTGAATGGGAAAGTGGTGCCTTCGGGCATAGCTGGGAGCCGGTTTATAGATCTGACACTAGAAGTCTTCTCACACCAGGACATTCCTCTGTAGAGGCACTAATTCAATGAGTTTACTATGACATACTGTGAAGACATATAGTCGAGTCTATAGTCATCAACCTTAGCTGTCCGATCAAATTTTCTCATTCTAGGCTTCCTCTTCCACTGTTAGCATTCACATATTATTATTTCATGATTGCCCCTTTGAATATTTTATGATGTCAAAAATGAATCTATTTATGTTATCTATTTATGAATCTATGTATGTTAATGTTAATTATTAATATACTATTGTTCATTGCTATTCATGTACATGTTGATCATTTATAATTTCATTGTATGTAGGAATTAATGCAGATTAATATATACTGTAAAACATGTTTATGTCTATTTAATGTTAACTGTTGCATCAAATTTTGTATATTGAATTTAACCTTACTGTAAATTGTTATCAAATTACACTGCCATTCAAAAGTTTGAGGTCAGTAAGATTTTATTTAATAAGAAATTAAGGTAAAAGCCTTTACATATAAAGCATTAAAATATTGTTTTAATTAATAAATTATGCCTTGTAATGCACCTTATAATTCATTGTATGATATTGTGAATAATTGTAACCACAGTTTTAATACATTATAATGCTCTCTATATCTCTATATTACTACACCTTTATAAAGTGTTAAAACACATGACAAACAACACTTCAAATTTGAATGCATTTAAATATATAATAATTATATATTATACACAAAGGCTGTATGTAAAGTGTTTTACTTATTCAGTAAAGATACATTACAATGATCAAAATTAAAACTTTTGCATTGTTGCAAAAAAAAAAAAATGTTTCAGATTAATGCTGTTTTTGAGCTTTCTTAATCAAAGAATCGTGAAAAAAAAAAAACGTGTCATTTGTTTCCACAAAAAAATATTAAGCAGTACAACTGTCTTCAACATTGATAATAATAAATCAGCATATTAGAATATCTTCTGAAGGATCGTGTGACACTGATAACTGGATAATGTTATCTTACGCACCCCAAACTTATAATATATTTCATGTCATGTCCTTCCTTCCTTTATGCATTCATTCATTCATTCATTCATTCATACATATGAACCACAAGAGTAGTAGCACTGGACACATTTTAAGTTAGCTATATCATTAAGGCTTATATGATTTTAGCTTAGCCTACAAAATTAATAAAACAATCTAATATTAAACAAAATGTGTTAAAGCACAGGGTGTAAATGTAAACATGTGACCAGAGTAATTTTTAAGCTAAGACTATATTGTATATTCTATTGTACACATGATAAGAGATAATAAATGATAAGTTACACATCCTTTCAGAGTCTGGAGCTGAGAGCCAGAGTAATACAGCAGATCTGTGAGCTCACCTGTACACAGTTCAGTACCTGCCTCTGTCACAGCATTTTGGCAGCTCTGTTCCTGGAGCATGAAGCTATTTTTACCTGCCACTCATGTGTGACTGGATTCTCTGAAGTCAATCAGAACCTCTAGTCAAAAAAAAATATACGCCACACAATCAAGAATGAATCAAATTTGGCAAAGAAAACAGTAGGTACCATTAAATCTTAAATGAGGAGTGATAGAAAGCACACTGTTGAAATGGCTAGATGTCTAGTCAATACAGAATGAAGTTAACTCTTTTATGGTGAATTATTGGGAATTAGTACATTCGGGCTGTCACAATAATTCTATACAGTATTGATCAGTGCTTCAGGAAGATTGTTATTGTGCAGCACTAATGGCCTATAATCTTTGACAAATGTCCAGCAGTTTGTAGTGATGTAATAATTGACCCTTTGTTAAGCCCCTCCTATTTGGTTACTGTTGCTAGTTTGACAAGATTTTCCAGCATCCAAATACACATCATTTATAATAGATAATAAGGCAGATCTTTTTAAGGTGGCGCTTAGTGAAAAGTCAGTTGTGTGACATCATTGGTTACTTTACAATCTGTTATCATTAATAAAATGAATTGCGACATACTAGACTACAGTCTTGAGTGTTTTTCTCACTTTTTATGCATATGACTTGGCTTCTCCTCTATGTTTTTGTAGCCTGTATCCAGATGGCATAGTATTTCTTGCGGCATATACTGTCAATATCCTCAATAAGATTATTCACAGAAATTGATCAGATGCTGCTCAGTCAGTTGAAGCGACATAAAATTAGTCAGTTGCATTTAGCACATCTTTTTCTCCATATGATACAATATGCTTACATCAGAACCTTTTACATTATTCTAAGTAGGTTAGAGTTCTATTCATAGACATGTATAAGTGACCATTGGCAGTTTTTAGGTCAAACAGGCATGTCTAATGAGATCTAGATGAAGGTTATTAAATTAACGCTTTAGTCAAATGAGGAGTATAATCCTTAATGCAGGCATAATGAAAGACAGAATATATTAAAGTCTTGCTTCATTTCAAGCTTTCAATAAAGTGACCACATGACAGGTTAGTCAGGTTAACATACTCTGTAAAATGGAGTTTAGTCAAAGTAGTTTTAAGACATGAATTACTTTGTATCTTTACACAGTGATCATTTTATAGTATTTTAAGAATTTCACTGTTTGCTCATGGCTTGTTTGCAGTGGTCATATAGACAGTGTTCTCACACTTTGACTAGCGAACTTCCAGAACATTTTGGAATTATTACACTGCTCTATGGAATACTTGACTGGTAAGTTGTAGTCAAATATCTTATAATATTTATCCAGTTAACTGAAATGACCTTTTTTTTTTTTTTTGTTCATTTATAGAATAATTTAATTGTGTTACTTGTATGTATTTTTTAACTCCCAATTTAATTTGGATTTTCATTTGAATTAAATCGATCATTCATTCATTCATTTATTATTTAATTTATTTTATACATATACCTTATGTATGTATGTATATGTATGTACAGTATCTCACAGAAGTGAGTACACCCCTCACATTTCTGTAAATATTTTATTATATCTTTTCATGTGACAACACTGAAGAAATGATACTTTGCTACAATGTAAAGTAGTGAGTGTACAGCTTGTATAACAGTGTAAATTTGCTGTCCCTCAAAATAACTCAACACACAGCCATTAATGTCTAAACCGCTGGCTACAAAAGTGAGTACACCCCTAAGTGAAAATGTCCAAATTGGGCCCAATTAGCCATTTTCTCTCCCCGGTGTCATGTGACTCATTAGTGTTACAAGGTCTCAGGTGAATGGGGAGCAGGTGTGTTAAATTTGGTGTTATCGCTCTCACTCTCTCATACTGGTCACTGGAAGTTCAACATGGCACCTCATGGCAAAGATCTCTCTGAGGATCTGAAAAAAAGAATTGTTGCTCTACATAAAGATGGCGTAGGCTATAAGAAGATTGCCAAGACCCTAAAACTGAGCTGCAGCACGGTGGCCAAGACCATACAGCGGTTTAACAGGACAGGTTCCACTCAGAACAGGCCACGCCATGGTCGACCAAAGAAGTTGAGTGCACGTGCTCAACGTCATATCCAGAGGTTGTGTTTGGGAAATAGACGTATGAGTGCTGCCACCATTGCTGCAGAGGTTGAAGGGGTGGGGGGTCAGCCTGTCAGTGCTCAGACCATACGCCGCACACTGCATCAAATTGGTCTGCATGGCTGTCATCCCAGAAGGAAGCCTCTTCTAAAGGCGATGCACAAGAAAGCCCGCAAGCAGTTTGCTGAAGACAAGCAGACTAAGGACGTGGATTACTGGAACCATATCCTGTGGTCTGATGAGACCAAGATAAACTTATTTGGTTCAGATGGTGTCAAGCGTGTGTGGCGGCAAACAGGTGAGGAGTACAAACACAAGTGTGTCTTGCCTACAGTCAAGCATGGTGGTGGGAGTGTCATGGTCTGGGGCTGCATGAGTGCTGCCGGCACTGGGGAGCTACAGTTCATTGAGGGAACCATGAATGCCAACATGTACTGTGACATACTGAAGCAGAGCATGATCCCCTTCCTTCGGAGACAGGGCAGTATTCCAACATGAAGCTGAGGGTAAAGGTGATGGACTGGCCAAGCATGTCTCCAGACCTAAACCCTATTGATCATCGGTGGGGCATCCTCAAACGGAAGGTGGAGGAGCACACGGTCTCTAACATCCACCAGCTCCATGATGTCATCATGGAGGAGTGGAAGAGGACTCCAGTAGCAACCTGTGAAGCTCTGGTGAACTCCATGCCCAAGAGGGTTAAGGCAGTGCTGGAAAATAATGGTGGCCACACAAAATATTGACACTTTGGGCCCAATTTGGACATTTTCACTTAGGGGTGAACTCACTTTTGTGGCCAGCAGTTTAGACATTAATGGCTGTGTGTGGAGTTATTTTGAGGGGACAGCAAATTTACACTGTTATACAAGCTGTACACTCACTACTTTACATTGTAGCAAAGTGTCATTTCTTCAGTGTTGTTGTAATGAGGCGAATGAGACTTGAGACGTGCAGATCCATTTGCAAGCTTTATTAAACAAAAGAATCGATATCGATTCATTAAAATTAAGATTTTTGGTACGATTACGTGCACCGTTACACCCTATATAACTTATTATAAAACCCTTACATATACTTAAGATTTAAGTATGAAATTAGAAAGAAAACTTACCTCTTTACTCTCTGCCATCGTCCAATTCAATTCTCCTGGCTTTCTGTCTCGTCAGGAGAAAGCCAATCAACAGCCAGGCAGACGACGAGCAGCCAATCAATACAGGATTTGGCTAGCAGCCAATAGCATTTGTCAACACAACAAGCATACGTTTAGGCCCCACCCCCTGACTGTCAAAACTTCCTGGCCGAAGGGTTCAGCTTGACCGTATTTAGATGTGCGCGCGTGTGCAGATTCTGCTCGCACGTGTGTTAAGATCTGCGCGCACGTGTAGAAATTACTCGTGCGTGTGTTAAGATCATAGACTGTAAAAAAAAATGGACGTAGTGTCCGTGACGTCACCCGTAGGTTTCTGTAAAGCGTTTTTGAAGCCTAAAGTGGGCGGAGCCGACCGCCGCCATCTTGGAAGCGCATCACCGCGCGTCACTCCCGGATAATCGAAAATGGGCAAAAAGGCGGGACGTGGGTGAAGCTGAGCTGAAACCACGCCCCTCTATAGTGACAGCAGTGCTGCCCATAGGCATAAATCCCGGGGGGGATGGGGGACAGGACCCCCCCTATCTGAGGCTTGTCCCCCCTAAAAATATCATTACAAGTGACTCTGTGTATTGAAAATAATATAACGGACATATACTTAAAATAATTGTGTGATTAGTAAAACAAAATAAATGCAAAAAAACGTTTTAAGTTCAGAAATGTTTTGATTCCCCCCCTCCCTTTCCTCACAGTGGTTTGGTCCACTGCGTGCTTTCCTTCTTTACTGATAAACACACACGAGTTCGGTGAGAGAGAGCAAGTTAGTTATGTGCAAGTAGGCTGTCGAGGCTATTTTATTCTCTTTAAACATCGGGTGAAATTATTCTTTCTCTTTAATACAGATGATGCTGGATCATTAATAAATTAATCATGACAAAAAAATTATGACATCCGATGTATTTTCTATGAGCGATTATAAGGTTAACAAACTTAATACCATAGCTTGTCACCCACTACAACTAACACAGCGATAAGCCTGTGTGTGAACTGATATTAGGCTAATATTGTACTTGACTAGACAAAACCTAAAATACTATGGATGACGCAAAATAATAATTATAATATGACCTCGTGGTGAACCATGAACTCATATTTAAACACGGTCTCCATGCTATGTACACATGCTGTGTACACATATCTATCCTTACAAGTACAATTTTGGCTGTATTATTTGTGTCCCCTTCAAAAATTGCTCTTGAGAAATTTTACGTTTATTGTCCCCCCCAACTGTCAAATGAAATTTACGCCCCTGGTGCTGCCGTGCAAAGACAGAACACCATAACTTCGTTTTTGGTCGAAAATGAGTTATTGATCATTTTGGGACATTAATGACCTCCTTTATCATGTGTTTAAGTATCATGGAGAAAAGCCCCGGAGAAACCAAGGCAGAGCACAGTATAACATCAGTTACCGCGCTTTGACTTTGTTTTGGAAAGCTCAGATAAGTTACGGTGCTCTGCATATGTTTGCATTCGTTCGTCAATACTGTGCCAGCCTGGAGTTACACGGTATTCTGCCTTTGTTTTAATGTCCATTAAAGTCTACCGCGTTTATTGTGTACTTCTATATCTGTTGGCACTTCATTAGACAAACAAATGAGAGAGATCGCGATTTAACAAACTGCTCCATATAACAAAGCACTGTAAGCAATAACGATTAAAAACATCTAATTGCCAGATTCCCAGTGTCCTACCTATAATTATTTTTTTCTGTACAAATACAAATCATTAAAGCCAGTTTTCTAAGTTTCGCACTAGAGAGTTTCACACGCTGGAGCAGCGCTCGCAGCAGTCCACCTGTCACTCAAGTGGCCACGCCCTTAATTATGCAGAACTTTAAGGCTTAATATAATTTAAACGGATGAGTTATAAAAAAATTCACCCCCCTCACAGTTGTCACGAAGGGCAAAATTAGCTATATAGACCAAAATAATTTTTTGTACCAGGCTGTAAACGTTTTTTTTTCGATGAATTGCAGTTTTAGTCACTTCCGTGTTGGTTTCACTAGAGGGAGCGGGAGGTTGCCGCTTGGTTAAGATCTGCACGCGCGTGCAGATTCTGCTCGCGGTTTTGTTATTTTGTGCGCACAGTACTGTAATTCGCTTGCGGGCTGTGTTCATGCGCTTGTGCAGTTTTGTCCCACTTTTAACGCCATACCTAGTCTTGAAGGTACACAGTATGTAGTTGCAGTGGAGCGGTCTGGTGTTTGGTGCCTTGGAAGAACTGACTGGTTTGCATCTGAAATCTTGCAGTGATGACAAAGCACCAATGAAACCTTTGGCCACACCCTGATGGAGAAAGAAAAGTACATTTTAAGTTAAAAAAATTAAATGATGCCTTTTAAATCACTTACAATGTATCAATATCAGTTAATTAGTTTTTTTTTTTTTTTTGTGGCATAAATCCATCCATTGCACAACAGGGAGCATTGATGCTGACTGGATTTGTAATAGAACATGTACATTTCATATTATATGGCTAAGTTACCTTAAATAGCATAAAATTATATCATAATATAACGGTCCTGCCTGTTGTTGATAAATACCAATGGTGACGTTTTACACATTGATTGATCAGTTGTCCCAGTGTTTACTGAATCTAGAGATTCACTAACCTAGAACTGACTAGAAAAATCCATTCAGTTGTTCATTTTCGTTCGGAACGACAAACTTCTCTTATGAAGCGCCATTCATGGGACAAGAATTCATTATAGTAACACAGCTTTTGACATTGTGTTTTATGGATTAAACAAGGTGAGAGCACGTTCCCTTAACTTAAACTTCCCTCAGACATAACGTATCATACAACGCTTATTCAATGTTTTTATTTATGTTGTACGCTTGTGTATAAATATATACATTTTAAATAAAACATTTACACCTTTATAATATGCATTTTATAAATGAAGTATAACGTTAAGTACAAAGATTTATTCAGTGTCACTTGACTTACTTGATGCCTGAACTTGACATATACTGCACTGTAAAAAAAAAAAAAGTTGAGCGAACTTAAAAATCTGCTGAAGCTGGTAAAACAATTTTTTTTAAGTTCGCTCAACTTTTTTTGTGGGAGATTCTCACATTTTTGTTGTATAAACTTAAAACGACAAGTTGAGAAAATTCAAAAATCTGCTGAAGCTGGTTGCCTTAAAATTTTAAGTTGGCTCGACTTTTTTTTTTTTACAATGTGTCTTATATCCACTTTTCTTCAGATATACAACTCATAAATCACTTTCTAAATGTCCACTCAAAAAAATTGGATATGTTGCATGATTTTCTCGCTAAATTTAGTCTAAAAAAATAACATTTATTTAGTGCAACTCACCTGACTCATGAACTTGACAAGATGGCGGCGCTGTTTCTCCTGCGAAGTCACTCAGGCTCGTGCACGTGTGGAATGATCTCAGTGTTGGCTGGATTTGTTTTTATTAGTTTAGTCAACATTTAGCATTCTGAATGTTGACTGGATTTGAAAATAACCATTCATTTCATATTTTTAAAATATACTTGTGCAGACTTAATATGTCTTCTCAACTAAGCACACGCAATAAAAAGAGTTCAACTTAAATATTTGGAAACACTTTATTTTGATAGTCCACTTTAGACATTCTACTAACAGTAAGAAACTTTGCAACTACATGTCAACTAGCAGTCATTAGGTTATTAGGAGACTCTCTGCTTAATAACTTCTAACACTTTATTTTGATGGGTCTACAACATACAACATACTGACTATCAGAAACTTTACAAATATATGTCAACTTATTCTACTAACCCTAAACCTACCCTACTGAGAGTTAGTAGACATGTAGTTGCAAATTAATGAGAATTAGTTGACACGTAGTTACAAAGTTACTTATAGTTAGTAGAATGTCTAAAGTGGACTATCAAAATAAAGTGTAACCAAATATTTTTGCCCTTTCAGCATTTTGTTAATTGGATTTTATGTACATATGACGCAGTATTATTGAAGTGGGAGGAACATCATAACTAATTTACACAACTGTTAAAAAGTTTGGGGTCAGTAGGATTTTTACATCTTTGAAAGAAGTCTCTTATACTCACAACTCAAAAAACAGTTAAAACAATAACAATGTGAAATGATATTACAATTCAAGAGAACTGTTTTTTTAATTATTATTTGAATATGTTAAAATTGTAATGTATCGCTGTGATCAAAGCTGAATTTAACATCATTACTCCAGTCTTCAGTGTCACATGATCCTTCAAAAATAAATCAGATTTGCTGCGCAAGAAAAATTTCTGATTATTAACAATATTAAAAAAAAGATGTGCTGATAAAACATTTTAGTGTAAACTTCTTTCTTTTTTTTTTCAAGATTCATTGTTAAATAGACTCCAGACCTTTAAATGGTATTGTACAATACTTTTCAAAAGTTTGCAGTCAGTGAGGTTTTTTTATAAATTCATTTTTATT
This sequence comes from Onychostoma macrolepis, assembly GCF_012432095.1. Classification (NCBI taxonomy): domain Eukaryota; kingdom Metazoa; phylum Chordata; class Actinopteri; order Cypriniformes; family Cyprinidae; genus Onychostoma; species Onychostoma macrolepis. The sequence goes on from NC_081156.1 coordinate 19,031,818, forward strand.
CAGCAAGAATGCATTAAATTGATGAGAAGTGAGAGTAAATATTTTTGTTTCAAATAAACACTGTTCATATTAAACTTTGTTCATTAAGGAATCCTGAATAATACACACAAAACACAAAACAAAATATGAATCGGGAATATTTCCTGAGCAGCAAATCAGCATATTAGAATGATTTCTGAATAATCATCATGTAAAACTGGAGTAATGATGCTGAAAATTAATCTTTGATCACAGAAATAAAATACATTTTAACATCACTCACTCATGTTTGAATGTCAAAACCTTCTTAAAATAACTTTAATAAAGAATTGTAAAAGATGCATGGTGATTATGCATTTTTGTCACTACGTATTTGCATACATGAAGTGATTTAATGAGCTTTCTCATGCAGCTTACCTATGTTTCCCACATCTCTGTCAGCAGCTTCCTTCAGAAATTTAGACATCTTGGAGCTTCTCTTCTGTTGTAGAAGTGTTACTCCTGAAACCACAGAACAATTTTTATCAATAATTGTTTGCCATTAAATATCAAATCACGTTTTAACTAGATTCAGTTAATTCATGCTCCTTTAAGTGACGTCACCGATTAACAGTAAAGTTACAGCACATATTTTAAGCTAAATAAATTCGTCTAATTCCAATAACCCATTGACAAAACCTTTACAAAGCTATTAAAATCTCCCAACTACACATAAATATGTGATGAAAAGTCAAAACTTTGATAAATCAGAGCTCAATATCGTCTGAAAACAGTTGAGATGCTAACGGACTTTTTCGAAGACACTAAGGCCGTGTTCACACTTGGCATCTTTTTTGAAGCTGCCATCGTCTGTTTTACATTATAATCCTATGGAGTAAACCGTGTTTTCAAAAAAGTCCTGAGGCTTTTAGCACACAGCGCTAGCTACCGTTGCAGCTGTTGTTATAGCAACAAAAGACGTCCTCGGCTGCTATTTGTAACCAAAACGCTTCCAGCTTTTTATTTTACTAAAAATGCGCTCTTGACGGCTTTTTCTAGTCAAAAAAGACGCCAAGTGTGAACACAGCCTCAATCGACTTTATGAAGTAAATATTCAACAGAAGCGTATCAATTACAAGAAAGAAAAGTGTCAGGAACAGTTGTATGTAATATTTGTGTGATTTTAGGGACTAAACTCACCTGAAAACGGTGAAAGCAGCGAGAGAGGCAGTGTTGCAGCTGTCAGTTGGAGAGTTGCCGCCCCGTTTCCATGTTAACTCCCTCCCTGCAGCGTTTGAATGATGAGACTCAGAGCGCAGTCCATCAAAACACGTCACAGTCACACACCATTTAAGTAAACATTATATAGAACATAAACAACAACAACAAAAAATATTTAATTTTGAATTTTAATCGTTTTGTAGTTATATGACCCATTCATACATAGTTGTAAACTGCAACCCGCATGTGATAGTGGGACAAAGTAGCACTTTTATTTTTATTTAATTTTTATATATATATATATATATATATATATATATATATATTTTTTTTTTTTTTTTTTTTTTTTTTTGCTATTTTTTTTTTTGATTTTGTATTATTGTTTTTTTTACGATCATTCAAACTATTTATTTCATTTAAAAATGTGCTTGCAGTTTTTATACTAAACTTTTGTTAATAATTATAATTCTTTTTCAGTGATTTTTATTCAGTGCTTCAGATTCCTTCTAACTGTAAAAATGTAATGTAAAACATAAATGTAATATATATATATATATATATATATATATATATATATATATATATATATAATTTATAAAACAAAGTGTCATGTAAGAGCTCAGTAGAACAGGACAGACACACTGGTGCACCGACGGAGGCCCAGCCGCGGCAAACCGCTGGTGGCGTGCCACCCAAAAAACGCTATAGAGAATGAGAATGTGACGTAACTTATACGCTGCCGACATCTTAGCAGGATTCCGTTGTTTGTTTACAGTCTATGGTTGGTTGTTTGTTGCTGTCGAGTTCTGTTGATTTTGTTTTCGCGATGCCTGGAAACTGCTGTTGTGTGAAAAACTTTTTTTCAAATAATTGTTTTATTATTTTAATAGTTTGTTTGACTTTGGACACCAAATGTACCTGCAATTACAGAATCATCCATATGTACAAGCTCCCATCACCCAACACAGTAACCAGTCTATGATTCAGTTAGCAGTTTTTTGTTTTTTTTACAATAATAAGCATTAGAACTTTAAAAAGCATAATAAAAGTGGAGTGCAACCTTGGCAAGTATGACTGAGCTCTCGCAGTTTACAGCTTTGTGGGTTTGTAAGTCTTGCACCCAGCCGCAGCAGAATTGTTGATAAGCTTCTAATGATTTAAAGTTTCTAAACTCTTGCATTCTGTAGGCACTAATGCCATAAACCAGGTAATTGACGATGTCAGGGTATGTGAGAGGTGGTAGTGTTTCTGGGTTTTTCGTCCATTCTGTAACTGGCACGTCGTACGGGTCGATGTTATTAATGTCAAGCAGTTGCTCTAAATAACGCTGTTTAGCGGTGTTGTTTAGTTTCTCCCGAGATAACCCCTTTCCTTTCTCTTTTTCCTTCTCCATTTCTTCCAACAAAACTGCGCAGTATCTCAAAAATTTAATTATTAAATTAATCTGATCTCTCTCCCTGTTGCTATTTCTCTTGGTCTCGCTGCCTGATGCCTGATAAAGCAGCGTTTGTGAGCTCAGCGTTGCTTTGTGTAACGTACAGCCCAACAGCCGTTTCCGGGGAAACCTCAGTTCTCCCGCTTTAAAGCGCCTCCTGCTGGCAGAGAATGAATTTGCATTTTTAATAAGTCCGTCCAAGTAGTTAATCGCTGCATCTCAGTCTGTCTGATTTACGCAGCAAACATATTTTGCTTGTTATCAAAACATAATCTACTCTAGAGGGACTGTTGTTACTGATTGTATTTGGATGTCTACCGGAAGTTAAGTTAGGGCCACAAAAGCGCGCATGCGTAGTAACGTGTGTTTATGTTGTTGCCGTTGAAACCGTATAGCGTTTTTAGATTGGTCGGCTCGCCGATGGTGTGACGGTGGTCCGACCATAGCCGTATTAAGCCGCTGAATTTGTGCCGCCCAAAAAACGCTGGTGGACCGCCAGGTCATTGTTTGCTGGGTACACTTTTACTCAGGACTCTTCAAACCACCATCGAGTGTTTGTAATAACTTACTTTTGTGATCACATGTGGAATTTGATCGTTTACTGTTGTTAAAACATGCTATTTATAGCCTTTCATATCCCTGCACAAATTAGCATTTCAGATGTACACATTAACTAAAATAAAATCACATACAGACCATATCCTATCGTAATCGTGTGTTTATTATCTTATATAATCTATAGTGGCTGTTGTCATGTTTATTTCTGCTGTGTAAGCCTTAACATGTGCTCTGCTGAAACTCACGTTGTTTGTGATGTTAACCGCCTCTCCGTTCTTAAGTTGCCAGGGATCCAAGTATAATACACATTAGTAAAAGGATCTTTTTAATTTTTATTTGTCTTTGGGCGGCTGCGGTACATTAAAAAAGTAGCCCAAAACGGCTCTGTAATTTTTCCCGCGACTGTATTTTCAAAATAGTCCACTTGTGCCGTTACACTGGTTCGCTGTACCCTCGTCACACAATGATATATAACCTTCCGCGCTGCGATGACGGGAAGAAGTTGGGGTCAAACCTTATCAAGCGATTAATTTGCGTTAAAAAAAATATATTAACGCGTTAAAATTTTTTGATTAATTGCATGCGTTAAGGCGTTAACGTTGACACCCATATATATATATATATATATATATATATATATATATATATATATATATATATATATATATATATATATAGCAACAGTTCTTTCTGTTCCTCTTTCTGAATTACTACAGATAGAAGTGAGAAGTGAGAAGCAAGTGAGACAAACAGTTAATGTATAAAGACACCAAACAAAGAATACACAAAATAATAAATAGTAAAAGTAATTTTGACAGAGGAACATTAAGTTTCTGACTTTCTGCTTTGCTTTTTTGTTTTGTTTTTTGTTTTTTTGTTTTTTGTTGTTGTTTTTTTGAAGCTCTGAAATGCTTTTACAATTTATCATTTATTTTAAGTCATTAAAGATTCTGCCAAGACACCAAGTGACGCCCCATAAAATCACAAATAAATGAATAGTTCCCTTTGCGATGATCATTTTAGCCATAATGCCATTTTGATTGATTTGCCATGGCTATGATGTTAAATTAGCATCAGTTCTATCATGACCAGCCACAAAGAACGCAAGATGTTTAACAACCGTAATCTAAAGAGGCATTTATCGATCACAACAAAATCATGAGATTTTAAACAGCTTAAATTGTACAATCTGTAAAACGACAACTCACAGTCTATTGCCCTCTTTATTAGTTATTTTCTTAAAATTAGGCTTAGCAATTCACTTTTCTCACTCTAAACCAGCGGGGGGTGAGAAAGCGGCGTGTTTGTCCAAATAGTGTTTTAATGCACGGTTGTAATGAATCATGTTGGCACCTCAGGAGGGCCAATACAGAGTAGTGAGCTTAAGCTGGGCGTAAAACTCAGCTCATCTCAAATGCTTTGATATGGAGGCACTGGCATCCTGCTGTTTGTCTATATCCAGACGCAGGTGCTTTGTGAATGTCAGGGTAGGTTGAGTCAGAGGGATTACTCTCCTGCTTGTCTACCACAGCAGGGAGGCTGACAGGCGAGGAGGAGACAAAGAGGATGAGAAAATAATGTCAGTCCACTGTGACACAGCACTTTGACTGTTCTGTCCAACCCCAGCCCCATAAGATCGCACTAAATCAGTCCTACAGAGATTCAAATGTGTTTACGCATTTATCAGGGTTTTTTAAAACTGACTACCTGTCAAAACGGAACAGCAATATTAAAGGCTTAAAATGTAATGCCTGAGAACATAATTGCATAAGTGTATGGTCACAACTGCAGTCAGCAACAACGCTTACACAGATTTTTTTATATTTAATTTAGTGTTTTCTTAGTTCTATGGTTGGCATGTTGGTTTTTCAGAGTGAGGCCAACTTACGACAACGCTCCCTCTGAAAACAATTTTCCCTGGCTTGGCTTGATTGCTTCAGCGGGATGATTGATGACACAAGAGTGATGAAGGAAGTTGACATATTGCTGTCTGCCGGAGATGTCATGGGGGCATGCATGGGGAAGTTGATGATATTTTGGTGACATATAAGGAACAGCAGTGGAGACCATGCTCACAAATCTACCAAAAGGGAGGCATGTGCACATTTTCTACTCGACAACTAAATAAATGGACGTGGACATAAAATATAGATAGGAGTTTAAATTAATGTATAGTTTCACCTCCAAAAATGAAAATTCTGTCATTAATTACTCACCCTCATGTCGTTCCAAACCCATAAGACCTTTGTTCATCTTCGGAAAAGAAATTGTTGAATAAAGTTGTTATTTTTGTTTTCTTTGCGCACAAAAAGTATTCTTGTAGCTTCATAAAATTATGGTTGAACCACTGGATGTCACATTGACTATTCTGACGATGTCCTTACTACATGTCTAGATCTTGAACGTAGTAGTTCCCTTGATGTCTATGCAGCGTCAGAAAGCTCTGAGATTTCATCAAAAATGTCGTAATTTGTGTTCCGAAGATGAATGAAAGTCTTACAGGTTTAGAACGACATGAGGGTGAGTAATTAATGACAAAAATTTTGGATGAACTATCCCTTTGAAGCTTCTAATAAAAGAAAAAGATTATTCAATGTACAAAACAACTGGCCTAGTGAATAGACTAACACTGCAACAATATACAGTAATATTAATACAGAGGTAATTTTAAGTGCAATCAAAAACTAAGGTGCGAAATGGCACCATGTTGCATGTTTAATCCTGTCGGATTTTTACAGATGCGTCTCAGTCTGGATGCTTTGGCTGCTCAAATTGGATTTCAGTTTGTCTTTTGCGTCACTCTTAATGTAACATTCAATGTTAACATCAAAACCAGTGACAGAAATGCCAGAAGTATTTACATAGTATTCAAATAAAGCTGAAGCCGGCTGCGACCACAGCACTTAACATCAACACTCTCCTCCAGATAAGTTGGTTATGTCTAGACACACAAATCTGATTGATCACTTCCAATTAATAGTGCAGACAGTTAAAAAAAGGAAAAAAAATCCAATTTGTCTGCCTGAACATAGCCAAAGCAGCTTGGACGAGTAGTTTTGATTTTGATCTGATGTAGGCCTACAGTAATGCCTGGAACTTGAATACCCCTTCAGGTCTGAGTTTTGACTCGGAATCTCAATGGAACTGTGGCAACCCTGACTTTTTGGCAATCCAAAATGGCTGTTCAAAGCATCAACAGAAGTAATATATTATTCATAAGCACTTTTTCTTGTCTGTGTGTCCATAAACTAGTGGTGCAGACAGTACTATCCAAACTCTATCTGTGGACATGACACTTTGACATTATATGTTTTTTCAGCTCCGACTGCTGAGGTCTGCTGAAATTTTGTGACAGTGATCACACCTTGAGAATAGTTAAAACCAATAAAAGAAAGAAATACCTGTGCTGGAAGGGGTGATTTTTTACACTTTGAAGACATTGTAAGTTTTAATATGATCTTTCACATTGGAGCTGAGGCATTAGAGTGAGGTTGCTGCAATACATTGAAACTGACTGATAGTCAAAGGGCAACCCAGGGGTTTTGATCTCCTTTTAACGCATTGTCATTCCAAGTTCCTACATTATAGCAAGAAGAAAAAAAATATGAGTAATTTTTATTTTGGGTTGCCTCCAAAACCTTTGACTCACTGCGCCTTCAAAGGATTGCAGATTTTTTTCTTACCATGTTCCATCCCCTGGGTATGTTTTTATCAGGTACATACCTCCGTGAAGTCAAGGACAAATAACAGAATGGCACTGGAAACGGAGCGGCAAAAACTTCAAAGAAGACTGTCAAAGAAATCGATTGGGAATGGAGGCGCAAAACACGATAGAGAAGTGTAATTGATCTCATTATTACAGAAGCGCGGCAGTTTACTCTCCTTTTGAGGGAGGAAAAAAGGGAATAATTTCTCTCCTTTCTACACAACTGTACATTATGCAGCTGCTACGAGAGCATGCAGGTGTGGTTTGGCCCATTTCAGGTGTTTTATTTTCAGTTAGAATATCAGGGTGAAATGGAAAATTAACTTCTATATAAATAGATCGTCTTGATCCTGAAATAAGGAGGCTTGTTTGTGCTGCACATGGTTTTTCATTTTCATTGCTGATTTTAGGGGGTGATGGGGAAATAACACCCCTTAAGAACAGTGTGCATTTACAGCTAAATTGTAACATATTTAGTTATTTACATATTTAGAGATGAGTTTATCATCAGATTGTTATACCTGTAGGTATTTTGATTATGATTTTTGGATTATTTTATTTGATTTCATTGTATTTTTATAATATTTTATTTTACTTTTGTAAATTGTAAAGTAAATTGATTGATATGTGTATGTATAAATTGATGGGATGCCAATTTGATGTTGATTATGATGTCATAATATCTATAAATCATTATATATATAAACTGTGACATTTCAAATGTGCATCGGAGTTCATGTAATTATAAATACATGAATTACAATAACTATTGAAAACTTCTGCTCCATATCTGGGGGCATCTTACCCCACATATCCCACATTAATAAAATGAGATAATCATTTATCATAGAATTGACCTCACAAATGATGATGTTCGGAAGAAAACTAATGATTAATAAAAGCATAACCATTCAAGAAATGTGCTGAGATCTGATTTTTGACATTTATGGCCGAGAAGAAAATGATTTTTCTTACATCATTGTATAGATGTGGTAAAATGTTTTGAACGGAACAATCAAATTAGCCCAAATGTTTAATATACAAGCACACAAGGGGCAGCAAGTGTAGATTTTTGTGAAAAATGTGAGTCTGTATTCTGTGGAAAGCTACAGAGTTTCTGTGGATGTACACAACAAGATCAGTTTTAATATGGGATTTATTCCCAACTGCATCCAATAGAAGGCCAGTTTAGGAATAGGACATTTATGCTCTTCTACTGGGAGAGTATTACACCCAGCACGGTGAAAATTCAGCACAGCATTACCTCTTTAGATTGGCGCTGTGTCACTAGCGGAAGGCGAAGGCATCCCCACAGATAGAGTTAGTAGAGATAAGGTCACAGTAAACACTAAGCCAGTCGCCTCCAAGGGAGAGTGTGACAGGAGACAGTCAGTGGATCAGAAGAGGCATCCAGACTGGCAGAAAGGATTGTCCATGTAAACAAAGCATCAGACTTGCCTTTGCACTGAAAATGAACCTGCTGCAACCTTGGTCACATAATTCAGGGAAAAGAAGAGTCTGAAACAAAAGGAGATGAGGGAAGATGCCCCCTTTAAGAACAATGTGCATTTAGGTTTAAATTGTAAACAGTTGCAAATTAAGTTATTATAGCACAAAATGTAAAATTACTCAAAGAGCCATCTTACCCCACTACATGGTGCAAAAAGACTACCTTTGTCTTTTGTTTTTTTTTTAAAGCTGGGACGCACCAAGAATGATGCTTTACCAGTGAGAAGACGGAACGTCATTGCCTATGTGAACAGCACATTTTTGTATTTACCAGTAAAGTCACTCCAGTAATTTTACGGCAATTTAGTGGTGTTACTGTGTGAAAGGGGCTAATGTTACAACTTTTCATACTGATAAATTGCCAGAACGAATTTACCGGTATTTTTGAAAAGGTCCTCTTCACACATGATCTCTTAACAGTGATTTACCAGTAATTTATCAGTAAAGTCTGTATGTGTGAAAGGGGCTTTAAAGCAAAAGTGATGAAAACGAGCAAGTAAATGAAGGCGGCAAAAGCCCGTTTCACACAGTAATACCAGTAAATTGCTGCAAAATTACTGGAATGAGTTTACCGATGTTCTGATTTTTTTCCGATAAAGCCCCATTACCGGTAAATTCTGTGACATCATTAAACGGAAATGGCCTCTAATGGCTGTGCCTCCCGGTATTGTGTTTATAAACATGGAAGGGTATGTGCGGTCAGTGTTTTTGTTGATGTTTTCATTTTTGTGTCAAACGTTCACATTCATGTAGCGCTTAGACATATCAGAATGTTATGATTGGCCCAGAGCTGTTGAATTTTGAATTTCAATGGTTCTGTAATAGCCCAGTGTAGACGTAATTTTCATAACTGTTATATTCGTTATTAATTTTTATTCTGTGTTCACACACAGCAAAATTCTAACAGTTTATTGGTAATGTTACAACTTTTCATACCGGTAAATCGACAGAACGAATTTACTGGTATTTTTAAAAAGGGCCTGTTCACATATGATCTCTTATCAGCAATTTACCGGTAATTTTCCAGTAAGTCTGTATGTGTGAAAGGGGCTAAAGACATAAGGCTGTTCTAATGTTACATGATCTTACCCAAGCATTCCATTATGTGAATATTTTCATAACAGCATGAGCGCCTTAAAATGAAGAAAGTTATCAACGTGACTGATATTCAAAATGGTAAGGAAGCACTGCTTTGTTTACGTTTCTCCTTTTGAATGACAAATATATAGTATTGATAGCTGCTGATATAGACAGTTCATTCCTCTCACGCAGGCTCAGAACACGCTTGTTAGTTTGCAGTGGGCTTTAGTCTAAACGGTGTGTTCAAGTGCAACCTTTTGGTCCAGACGCCACTGACGTGAGGCGACAACACTTTCGGCTTTCACCGCTGATAGTAAGTCGGCTTGGTGTGTTCCTTATGGCCTTTAAATCTAAACCCTTTTGTCTGATCATACCAGTCAGATTTAGATAATGTGATTGTAGCTTGGCTCCATCCAGCATGTACATATGTTAATCAGATTACAAACTGTGTGCTTGCTCTAAAAGACAAAGGTGATGTGCAATGTGTATTCAATCTTTCAAATATTCAATTATACATTGTGTCATGTATACTTGGACAAAGAAGACTGTAGCTCAACTACACAAAGAAACGCTGTAGTTCAATTATAACATTGCATGTAAATGTATTTACAGGCAGAGCTTTGTGACTAGCTGTCAGCCCATGGTGAAGTTGTTGTGGCATAATCAGGACAGGGCATAATAGATGAGCTAAATGAGTTAGCATGTGCAAAAATTGCACTTACGAATCTGGCTCGAGGAGGATGTGGAACAAACCAACAAGCCAAGTATTAAGTGCAGCAGAAAAACACAAGAAAAACATCCCAAGGCTATTTTTTCCATTACTATTGTAGTGGCGTACAAACCCATGAATTATGGAAGGTTGCAAGTAGTGTTAATAGCACAGTCAGTGCTGCCTCTACGGTTGCTCACAATAGACATCCCGCCCTCCTAAAGTTCACCATGTTTGTATCAAGCAAGCTAAAGATGGACCTCAGCATGCAGCAGGTGAGTAATGACTGGATTGTTAGTGTCCCTTTCAAAAACGTGAACCCCACACAAGAGGTTTTGAACCCTCCCAGACTGCACCTGTGGACAATGCCAAGCACTCAGTATAAATAGCCATATTGTCTGCAGGCTGTTAGGCCTTTTGGAGTGTGTGGGAGGTGTACGGCCAATTAAAGCTTTTGTGTATGAGCCAAATGCATCGACTCCCTCAGCAGTGGATAAAAAGGTGGCTCACCCTGATCACTTTGTTTTTGGCTACTGAGACTGAATTGTATTAGATCCAGTGCATGAGTAACTACTTCCAACCTTTTGATTAGCATATACTCACTTCACTAATTATTTCATAGTCTTAATGTGAGACTAACTTAAAAAAACATTGTCTAACAGACTGCAGTGGCCAAGTTTATGCATAGATGGATTTGGGTTTGATGGAGTTTGAAGCGATGAATTTGCAAGGCATGCCCAGTGGCTTAGGTTTACATATTTTGCTGCTCACACCATGAAATCAGAGGAGCTTCAGGCAATTTGCACTTATAATGTAGATTCAGCCATTGCAATCTGTCAGAAGTTAGTCATCCTTTTTTTTTTTTAAGAAAAAGCTAAATAATTAAATATTATTAAGTCATTATTTGGTAACACATACCATAAGGAAATGCTAACTGATGACAGCAACTTCATAAATACTAAAATAAAGTAATCGTTCAGAATGCATATTTACATTCCACTGCAATGCTTTTCCATTGCTTTTCTATGTAAACATGAGCTTGATGGATGTCTTTGGCCATTTGTAATTCAACACAATCTCACAGTAATTTGTAACTATTTTTTTTGTTTTGGCGAATTAGTGGCTAATTCATGTGAATTTGTACTGTCTTATCTGTATGCTTTCATATGACCTGCTCACACCCCAGTAATGGTTGTGTTTAGAGTTGGGGTTAGGGACTGGGCTTCATGTTTTGTTTTTTGTTTTTTTATTTTCTAAAAATCATACATTTTACATGATTCAAATCGTACAAAATCGCCACCTCATCAAATAGATAAATTTTCCTTTGACATTCGGGTCGGTAGTTTCAGCACCACTAAACAGAACTGTAAGAATAATGATGATTTTCACTTGTTTTTCAAAAAAGATTTTCAATTGTTCGACCAATCAGTGAGAAACAATAATGCAATAAATTTGATTATTTAAAAGGATAGTTCACCCAAAAATGAAAATTCTGTCATTAATTACTCACCTTCATGTCGTTCCAAACCCGTAAGACTTTCATTCATCATCGGAACACAAATTTATATATTTTTGATGAAATCCGAGAGCTTTCTGACCCTGCATGGACAGCAACGGAACTACCACATTCAAGACCCAGAAAGGTAGTAAAGACATCATTAATATAGTCGTGAATACACAGTGACGACTGGCACGGAAGAGAAGAATTGTCGAATAAAGTCGTTATTTTCGTTTCTTTATTCTCGTAGCTTCATAAATTTACGGTTGAACCACAGATGTCACATGGACTATTTTAACAATGTCCTTACTACGTTTCTGGGCCTTGCAAATGGTAGTTGCATTGCTGTCTATGCAGGGTCAGAAAGCTCTCAGATTTCATCAAAAATATCTTAATTTGTGTTCCGAAGATGAACTAAGGTCTTACGGGTTTGGAACAACACAAGGATGAGTAATAAATGACAAAATTTTCATTTTGGGGTGAACTATCCCTTTAAGCAATATCACACAAGCTGTGATTCGGCCATAGGCACAATTCCTCATGTCTACAGCATGATTGCAAAAGTGATACTGCTTTTATACAATAGAAATAATTTAAAATAATTTACTGGACTTTTTAGACACAAAACTGCAAATGTTACATTTGATCCACCAATGAAAATAATTCCAAATGAAGACTGGCAGAGTGAACCTTTGCCGCTCTCCAAGCAACAAACAATATCAATGTTTAGATTTTGAATTAATCATGAATGTATTTTGAATGAATGACTCAATGATTCACTCATAAAGACAGTCACTTGTCTCCACCTACACTACTGGTGTATCAATATAACCTAGTGAAAGGGTCACTAAAATGTCCATCACAACTGCACAGCAGAGTCATACAAGGAGTGAAAAGTGCCATTTATTGATATAATTTTTAATTTTTTTTTTTTTTTTTTTTCAGTAAATCAACCAATGGCTTGCTTATAGTTGTCTATAAGAGAACGTATTCTAACATCAAAAGCAAGGAGACTAAAAGCACTTTCTCTAGGTGTCATGTTACTTCTCTGGATAAGTGCTGATTATTGCCCCAGTGTATTGCACTTGTCTGTCTCCTGTTGTGTGGAGTGCTTCAGCATACCCAAGTATGTTTTTTGCTACTCACTTGTTCATTGGAGTTGAGGACTGGGAGGTGTCCAGCAGAGTACATCGCTTGGAACTGTGATAGAGGGTAGAAAGACAAGAGCTGCCAGCTGTGTCTCCATCTGCTTGCATCTGGCATCAAACTGAGACTGACTTGTGAAGCTCTGCAATAGGCGCTTGTGTGACTCAAAGATGGGAAAAAGTCTTTTTGATTAGCCAGCAACAAAAACAATTTCTTTGACATGATTAAAACCTTAACTATCTCAATGGAGTCCCGTTAAATCAGTCCATACACACATCACTCATTGATTAAAGTTTTAAAAGGGGTGTTTTTTTTTTTATCCTCAGGAAAGGAAAATAACTTTTACCACTGAATAATCAATAAAAAAAAAATGCCACATTCTATAATTGGCCTTTCAAATAATACTGCACTTTGTAGTAGCTAGGGAATTATAGGTTCCTCTTCTGTTTTATATTGGAGTTCAGGGAAGACTTTTCCTACTATGTTCAAACAGATTGCTTTTTCATAATAAATATGAACCTGTCCTAATCAATATGATTTTGGTTTAACAGGGTTCTGTAACTGTAAAACCTTCAACAACTGTCTAATATTTGTTGTGCCCATCTCTCTTCCTGTTGATAAAGCAGCCTGCTTATTTGGCATGACATGTAACTGCCGCTGGGTTACCTGCCATGAATATATTTGCGGCGTGCAATATAAATCATAGTAAAATATTATCAATGCTACGGCAGAGAATGATTACAACAACCGTTGTAATCTCCCGTTAATCAGGCCTGTCACAATATCCTAAGAAAGGAAACATATCTAGGGGTCACATTTCAAAAAAAGCACAGCTTGGTGCAAAAGAGAAATCACTCGCCATGTGATATGATGGTGTTAGCAGCACGAGGTCTGATCTGGTGGTCATGACTCCCTCCCTCCACATTAATTCAAGGCTATCAGCTACTGAGCACGTTCAACATGAAAGAAGCCTGTACCATATATATCAGCACAGAGGACTGAGCATACAAAATAGCTCGAGATCCCTTCATCATCACAAACTCGTGTGCAGATAAGGTGTCAGCCATTCTCAATGCATTTCTCTTCCCCACACGATTCATCAATCGTTCTAGTGTACATTGTAAAAATGTTTGTCATTTTTAAAGAAAAAGACTAAAAATGCTACGGTAAAAAAAACCCCCAAAGTTAACTAAACTATAACACCGATTGCTATTCGATGCAACAAATACAATAGAACCATTTTAATAATCCCCACCTATGGAATATGCAAAAACAAGAGCAACTCCTGGCTGAGCTATGCTACAGACCATAGACTGTAAAAAAAAAAAAAAAATCATATATATATATATATATATATATACACACTGTATATACTGTATATATACATTTTGAAACATCCTGTAAAATCTGTGCTTGCGAAGTTTGTGCATGATCCTCTTGTTCGTAAGCATTCTTGGGGTATGAATCGGACTCAAAATGGTATGGCAAAATTAATACTTACAGCTGTGCAGATGAAACTTGCGGTATAGGGGTATGTCACTTCTGGAACACATTCTAAGCGGTTCACCAATCACAAAACTGGGCCAGTTAATTAATCAGAACACATTTTGTATTTTTGAAGGAGGGTTTTCATTGAAACAGAAACTAAACAGGTCATTTGAGAGAGGCTGGGAATAAAGGTGATGCAATAATGTAAAATATGTGAAAAATAATGAGTTTTTGGAACAATCAAGCATGAAAACTGTTCTAGTCCACCCCAAAAACCAAATCAAGACTTTGTAAAAGGGCATAATATGACCCCATTTAATAAATCAAATCAAACATACTAATTTTTGTTGTACCACCTGTATTATTATAGTGGTTATCATTAGGCTACATTTTAAGGTAAAAAAGTAGATTTTGTTAGTTCAAGTAAATTGATACTGTAAATTAACAGCTGATCAGGAACATGAAATATACAGACGTAAAATGTCAAATATACAGGCAACAATATGCCATCCTGTAATAAAGCTGAAAAAAAATTAATTTAAAAAATAAAGTTTATTGGGTCCATCCCTCCTCTATGATATGAAATATTGCTTGAAATGTATTATTTTATGTAACAATAGTGAAAGTACACTACACTTAAATTAATGTTATATTTGAGCATTAATGACTAGCGCACTTTCATAAGCTTTATTTTTTAATTGAATTTGACAGGTGTACCCTACATGTGTATTGAAATATTACGATTTTCTCTCCAATATGGTGCGTTGCCTGAAGTTCGTGTCTACATTATAATTGCAATGTCTTAAGCTAAATTTATGGCTTTCTAATGCTGAACGGACCACCTGTTGGAGCATTTGGAAGCTGACTGGATATTTTAATGATGTCTGTTCCATGCTCAAATACATGTTTGTGTGGCGGAAGGGAGAAGGAATTAAGTGAGAGGTATCATTCAGAGAGAGCAAGCTGTTGCCAGCTACTCAGGGGGTCCAAATGATGAAACATACATTTCTTTAAAAATCACAACTTTCAAAAGAGCTCACAGTGTTCCAAATAAAAAAGGCGAAAAGAAGTTCATAACAGGTTCTTAATTATAGGAAGGCAATGAAGAGGGTGGCAATGACATTTCAGTGAGTGGACCACTTTTGTAGATGATTAACATTTCCGTTGGATCAAAACGTTTCCATTAGCAGGAAGAATTTCAGCCGTGACTGTATCAAATGCACATCGGGTGGGCTTTCAAGTGCCAGTTGTTCCATCCTAGTGTGCAGAGACCACCTAGAAATACTCTGCATGAAATCTGAAATGTAAAAAGATGACTCCTTGTGCCATCACCGCGCAAAATCATTTGCATTCACATTTCAATCCCTTTGTCTTGATTCAATAGTGCTCTTTCAAGGACAACAGAGTGATGGAAAGTATCAAAGGACAGTACAGATGATAAGCTGCATATATTAGAAAAGAAGTTCCCTAAGGCATTGTTGGCTTACTTTCAGACAGATTTGGACACAAACTCTGAAAATTGGTTGTAACGAACTTGATGCAATGGACTGCAAACTTTACGTAGTCTTTGTGTCTAGAATTCTTGAGAATTTTCCCATGATGTTTATAGAGGAGCATGTACCCATAAAATGGGAGAAAATGCTCGCTACTGAAAATCTGGACTAACCTGACAATGCAGGGCATATTTTGAGTAGCGTCAGCCCTCACTCCAGCTTTAATCTTAGATGTATCCTGGAGGAAAAGCAATCTGTAGCAGGCTGAGAAGTGAATGCTGTACTCCTTTTTTTTTTTTTTTTTTTGTGCACTGCACAGATGAAATTCTGAAGCTGTATGTGAGACAAGGCGGATGCACAATAGCACAATCCACTTGTTATTATGGCTATTTGTGTGCTTCTTTCCCACAAAGTGCCAAGGGAGTTTCACAGCTATTTCCAAGATTTGCTGAAAAGCTTTATGCCACTTTAGGCTGGGTCAATTGGTATTACTGATGAGAGTACAGAGAAAATACAGCATAACTTATTGCATAGGCCTACAATCGTAGTTCTTTGAAATAAGTCAGTAATGTAGAAAATCTCTTTTTTAGTCTTTTTTAAGAGATCTTGTCCCCCTTCTCCAATTGATCTTTATCCAGTCATGGATACACTACAGCAGCGCATGGAAAATTGGGAATTCAAAACACGTAGAGAAGAGAGCGTTGTCTGCAGGAAACACCACGGTAAGTTCAAAATCACTTGAGAGAACAGTTAAAAGTTTCTATCCTGATAGAAGAGAGAATGTTTGTTTTTTTTTTCTTTTAATTCAGCTACCCTAATGCTCATTAACCAGTTTATAAGTGTTCATGTGTCTAGTTCATAGCTGTTGCACTTGACCCTCATCCATCTGGTGGTGTCTGCCAATGTTCAGCTAACAGATCTTTTGCCCCCAAATTTACGACAGTTTTTTGAACTGCCTGGATTGCTCAAACAAACAGAGTAATGTTTCGCAAGCTCCAGAGTGTTTACATTTTTCAGGGGAATTATCCCACTAAAGATTTACCTCTAATTGACTCTGCTGGGAGTCAGTTTTAAATGCAAAATGGGCATTATTATTTCTGTTGGAATTAGAATTATTTTTGCTCTGTTTGCTCTCCATGCAATCTTACTTCGGAGTAGGATTAACAATTGAGATATTACTGATGAGAGTACAGAGAAAATACAGCATAACTTATTGCATAGGCCTACAATCGTAGTTCTTTGAAATAAGTCAGTAATGTAGAAAATCTCTTTTTTAGTCTTTTTTAAGAGATCTTGTCCCCCTTCTGTAAATTTGTAAAAGACAAAAGATATTTTATACTTTTTTGATTGAAAAGTTATCAAGGTGGATGTCAAAATGTAGGCCTAATGAAACACAAAAACACACTTAACCTCTTAACAGAGGTTTTGTCAAGATTAGAAAAAGTTTTGATTATAAAATGTAGTAAATTTTGTAATATTTGCAATATGCCCACTAGTGGGAGGAGCCGCTAAAATCATGGTTGGCACTGTTCAATTTTAAAACAGTTTTCATGGGATGAATTTTGATATCAACTGATATTTAATTTAGGATGATTACTAAAATGTGATAGGGAAAAAAAGACCATAAAAGAGCACCAAGTTTAAGCACATTGTAGATAATAAAAATGTGACATTTTAATGTACCTTAATATTATTATTTAAAATAATTTGTTATAAAAACATCTATCTATCTATCTATCTATCTATCTATCTATCTATCTATCTATCTATCTATCTATCTATCTATCTATCTATCTGTCAGTCTGTCTGTCTGTCTACCTGTCTGTATATGTCTGTTTGTCTGTCTGTCTATCTGTCTATCTATCTATCTATCTATCTATCTATCTATCTATCTATCTATCTATCTATCTATCTATCTATCTATCTATCTATCTATCTATCTATCTATCTATCTATCTATCTATCTGTCTGTCTGTCTGTCTGTCTGTCTGTATATGTCTGTTTGTCTGTCTGTCTGTCTATCTATCTATCTATCTATCTATCTATCTGTCTGTCTGTCTGTCTGTCTGTCTGTATATGTCTGTCTGTCTGTCTGTCTGTCTGTCTGTATATGTCTGTCTGTCTGTCTGTATATGTCTGTCTATCTATCTATATCAAGTGCGTCACCGTCACTGCTGTTGTACATTATTCGTTAGAAGGAACACTCTCCAATTGATCTTTATCCAGTCATGGATACACTACAGCAGCGCATGGAAAATTGGGAATTCAAAACACGTAGAGAAGAGAGCGTTGTCTGCAGGAAACACCGCGGTAAGTTCAAAATCACTTGAGAGAACAGTTAAAAGTTTCTATCCTGATAGAAGAGAGAATGTTTTTTTTTTCTTCTTTTAATTCAGCTACCCTAATGCTCATTAACCAGTTTATAAGTGTTCATGTGTCTAGTTCATAGCTGTTGCACTTGACCCTCATCCATCTGGTGGTGTCTGCCAATGTTCAGCTAACAGATCTTTTGCCCCCAAATTTACGACAGTTTTTTGAACTGCCTGGATTGCTCAAACAAACAGAGTAATGTTTCGCAAGCTCCAGAGTGTTTACATTTTTCAGGGGAATCATCCCACTAAAGATTTACCTCTAATTGACTCTGCTGGGAGTCAGTTTTAAATGCAAAATGGGCATTATTATTTCTGTTGGAATTAGAATTATTTTTGCTCTGTTTGCTCTCCATGCAATCTTACTTCGGAGTAGGATTAACAATTGAGATATTAAAGATTTCCTATGTGATTTCTCATTTCGAGTGTAATCAAAACCTCCCCAGTTGCCTGTTCAGCAGGTCTCCTTGAGCCACATCTAATGTCCACATTAGCGTAATTTAAACAAGCGTAGACCATGTGCAAATATTCTTCAATTTGTGGCCATTTGAGGGAAGATCCATGGAGAGCACCACTGTAATAAAGTCAGAAGGCTTAAGCCACTGTTCTTGTGGGAGGAAAACCTTCAATAACACTCACACCTGGTTTAACATTCCCCTTTTAACACTCATTTATTTTCATGTAAAGGGAGAGAGAGGATCATTTATTTCATTTGTAATGAAATGTGAGCACTGAGACTGGGGGTGGTATTGATTGCGCGCATGCACTCCATCACTTCTGGCCCTTCCTTTGATTGGGAGATGTGCATGCTCGTGGAATCCCTAAGCAGATCTCCACAGCTGTCATGGAGAATGGATAGAACTGACAGGTGGACGTGACTGACACATCTCTTAGGAAGGTTAAAACCCCACATTGTGAACCATCTCCTGCTAATGCAGGGCTTATTTTTAGTTATTTTGTAGACCATGCTCATTAGAATGGGAAATGTGGCCTGTGCGTAATGGTGTAGGCAAGGGTGGAATTGCGAATGCAGTAAGATGCCATACGCCTTGTTTTTTCGAAATGGAAATAGTGCCTGTCTTTAGTTAAATCTGAATTTTTCACGTTTCCTGAAAGTTTTTCTTCTGAAAAACAGCTCATATCACAAATAGAATTGATAACGAGAATATCAGTTAGATTTTCTTTTTCAAAGATACTATGATTGTACATTTTATTATCATCATGTTGTGTAAGTAGATGACAGGTCTTTATATAACACGTGTCAGTTTTGAGCCTGTATTTTCATCATTTACAAAGATATGATATGTGTAGTACAAATGAGTAATTATTGTTTTTAATTCTGTTGTAAGACAAACTAAGTGAAGAAACAGGCATTATAGTTATACCTTGCCATTTATTATTATTATTAAATGATCATTTAAAGCAATATTCCTGGTACAATACAAGTTAACATAAATTGACAACATTTGCAGCATAATCACAGAAAAAAAGAATGCTGACTTTTTATTTATTTTCTTTGAATAAAAACAAGAACAAGGAATTCAATGGATGTGAATAGGGCTAATTTTTGTATGATTTAAAAGCAGAAATGTGAAGTTTACATTTATATTGAATGCACTTATGGTACATTATTTATTCTATTAGAATGTGTGTATTATTTGAGCTGTAAAGTTGTTCTTGTCATCTTCGTAATTTTAGGGATTATGCTGTCTGGCAATAAAGTTGTACAATTGGAAATGACTTTTTGAAGAAATGGTTAAGATTTTTTCACACTAAAATCATGCAATATACATATTGTTTAGATCTTGTGACTATACTTTTGAAATGGTAAATATTTTAATGTTTACTGATTCAACCCATTCAGTGCCTCACTGTTGTTACCCATATTTTTGAAAAGGAGTTAAAAATCCTAATCAACATAATACAACAAATGCTGTTGGTTGACTTTGACTTATTTTCTGAAAATATGTGATTTACAAACTTCTTGAAAATATTTCTTCTGCTTGCCCCATTTAGGCTAAGTCAAAATAGTCAGGTTCAAATGTGAGCATATGTGTAGTATTAACATAATATGTATTCATACCTACTTTGCCTTTGACAACATTCATTTTTCCCGGCCAGTGACATAATTGCTTGCTGATATTTTCCGAGATGCACTGCATTGTGCAGATAAAAGCATTAAATGTCAGCTCCTGCTTAAAGAGAGACTGGTTCTGCACTGGGTCATCGCTGAATCCCAAATCTAAAAGGCGGATGCTTGAAGGTCACAGCTACAGCTCAGATAGTGTCCTTAGGGAAACATGCTTCCATATCTGCTTTATTTCAAAGACGACGGTCAACAAACCTGTCATTTTATCTGGTGGCCATCCTTCCCGAGAGCACTAAACTCCCACACTGTTTAGCCAGTGCAGCTATGTAATGTTATGCTATATTTACTTTTTTTTTTTTTTTTTAATCTGACTGTGACACAATTCAGTCTTTTAAATCTCATTTCACACTTTCACTTTTGAAATCATTCTTGTCTTTGAATAAAGCAATGTAACAATTTTCTCTCTAGGGCAATGTTGCCAGCTGTCACATAAATGTGTCCTCTGTAAGAATGAACAGTAGAAACATCTAATAATATTGTCACACTGCTGAGCCTTCTATGACAGCGAACTTAAAAACCAGAGGTGATGTGTGTTTTTGTCACTGCATAAACAGGAACCCCCATAACTGTGTCTTTTAAGATTTGAGGGGTGAATTGAGCTCTGAAGATGATGCTTCTATTGCCTCGTAATATCCCATTCAGGTATTTATGAATTATTTTCTATTTAACCATTGTCACTCACATCACAAGGTGAGATCCTTAAATGGAGAAAGAGATGAGTGTCAAGCATTTGTCATTTGTAAGAGGATACATGTAACAATCTTTTAACAACGTTTTTAATTAAGCCCCTTCTGTCAATTATGGTGAGTGATTAAAGATTTTAACAATGAATTAGCAGAAGAGTAAACTCTAATGAGCTAATTTTAAAAATGTAACACAAGGGCAATTAAACGGCCCATATGCTCTGTTTGGTGTAAATGTTATGGACTGGGGTTGTTTTCTCAGACATACCAGTAAAACCATTGGACACTATTATTCTTTTACTAAATTTTGTAAAGTAGTAATGAATTGATTATGAAACAACATGGAAGTATGGGAAAGGACAGGGGTAAGAATGATTTCTACTTTCTTGGTTGGGCCAGTATTTTGGATTTTACTGGGTCTGTGAACATTTTCACCAGTTAAGCCAACACGCGGTTCTCAAATGTATAATGTATGACTATAATTTCAGATTTATGTTTATAATTTTGGATTTTAGAATGTTAAATGTTGAGCTTTTGAGCCATAAATGTCATAAGAAATATAGTACAAAATAAATTGAAATTGTACAAAAACAAAACAAAACAAAAATTCGAATAGTTGCCCTTTGCATATTATAGCTGGGCATTGCTGGATGGTTTCCCATCACTATTCAGTCCATTTATGTAGTTTTTTTTTTTTCAAAGTTATTTAAATTTCAGTTTTGCAAAGAAATTCTAATTTAGGCACAATTTACTAATTTCAAGCATTTCAGCAAAAGCCTTTTTAATCAAAAACACACTTTAAAAGTTTAGGGTCAGTAAGATTTGTCTTTTTTTTTAAGATTTCTAAAGGATCATGTGACACTGACTGGAGTAATGGCTACTGAAAATTCAGCTTTGCCATCACAGGAATATGTTATATTTTAAAATATATTGCAAAATAAGTTGGTTGAATAAATTGTAATAATGCTTCAATCAAATCAAATCAGACTTGTTTAGCATAAGAGACTTTTAAAGCATTAAAAAACCTTACCGACCCCAAACTTTTGAACAGCAGTATAAACTGTGACAAGTGTGTCTAAACTTTTGACTGGTAATGTATATTTGCACTCCTCTCCCTGTGATTTGGTGGATCTATTTCAGATACTGCTACAATTACACTCGCAATCCTCTTGCTCTCTGTTTTATGTGAGAAATGTCCACCAGAGCTTTGATCAGACGAGCAGATTGCTTCTCTGTCTCTCTCTCTCTCCCTCTGATTTTGCCAAAGGTCAGAGCTCCGCAGGAGAGTTGAACCGAACAGATCTGCGGATTGTGTCTCTGAGATTTTCAGAGAACGGATGAAACAGAGACAGCATCCCTTTAAGGAGATCCAGCCAGCTCTGATTCCGTCCAATCTGTTGGGAAATGCTTTTGTGAAATGTGGTAAACGCGAACAAAGGTGACCTTTCTGTGTATGTGAAGGGAGGTCTTCCTTCTCCATCCATTTGTGCAGGCCTAGGCTTCTGTTCACTGAATTTGAGGCTGAAGGAAGCTATTTACTCTGTAGCCCTCGTGATTCAAAGCAGACCACCGTACTGCAGCATGCAGTTCCTGTGAATGCCTGCAGTGTGCTTGCTACTGAATTATAATTTTTCTCTAAGATCAATATGTATTGCTTACAGGTCTGAGGACTGGTGTGATCCACAGTAACATGGTATTACCACAGGCTTTGTAATGCTACCATTAGGGATGCACCATTATTACAATACTGATGAATAAGATCATTTATAAGAGATTTTTTAACCGAGAAATATCCAAATATAATATTTTGTGAAAATTAATTAAAAGCAATTCACTAAAACTATGGGTTTCAAAGCTAAAAGTCAATTTAGGTATCACAACATTATAATATACACAATATCATTAATGGATATTCATTTTGAGATTTGCTTAAGATCTTGCTTTTAAAAAAAACTGATCTTTGTGCAATCACAAACAAAAAGTACCATGGTTTTACCATGTTTTTGGATCTTTGGCAGTACCCTAGTATTCTTTTTATTGGAGCCTCATCTGAATAGGCTATCAGCACTTTTCTACCCCATTTTTACTTTTATTTTTTTATTTTTTTGCAAGGGTCTTGCTGCAAAACAGATAAACTCAAAGTTAAACCATTTAGTTAATCTGAGGTACCTCATTTATCACTTTGTCAAGTAAAATTGCTTTGCATTTTTATTGTGATGAATACCAATTTCACTTGCAGCACAATGACCGTGATGCCTTTTCGGGGCGTTGTTTAAATGTGAATTGTGAATTATTTCTGCATCCCTAACAGCACCAAACATAATTATGACTGTTTTCAAACAAGTTTATCTCACTTGTGTCTTTCATTGTGAAAAAACAGATAGTCCTGCATCAAACTGACACTATTGGTCGAGCCAGTGTAAAGTCCGGCCCATACACAGATTGCATTTCAGCTTAGAGCTGCTGGTTGTGCAGACATTTTCATATCTGCCATGAAATAGAAAAATGCTTGAAACAACCCCTCAATGGATTCATTATGTTGCAAAAGTGAAATGTTTGCCTGGGAGACATGATGAATGAGTGAGTATATCATAAGGTTTGCTGATGACTGTCCCATTTCTTCCTCAAATTTAATGTTCCCTGCTATCAGCCGCCCTCCTTTTTTCATAAAATATTTTTAAATTGGGCCCCGATATTCCGATTAACTTTTAAAGCATATCTCAGTCACATTTTAATTACTCTGAGCATGTGCTCAGACAGAAGCTCAATTAAAGCTCATGTATTAATAATTAAATTCCAGGGTAGACTTACAGATGGAGAAATGAGACCATCATTGCACTCACTTATCTATCTCATTCATAATTGCTAATTATGTGCCTTGCTAGTCTTAATGATGACTGGGAGCAGCGCGTAACTTAAGTCACTTTCCGGAAGCAAATTCATATCGTGGCATAACATGGATTGTGTCAGCAACTTTGAAACAGTTGATACCGTACAATGTCAAGCAGTCAAGGGGGATGTCCAAGAGCCACAACAAGCTAATTTAACTTTCGACCTTCTTATGGAGTTTTACTTTCCACTGTTTTCTGAAAAGCTGCTTCTTCTGTAAAGCCTTTATAACATTTTCAGTGGAAAACCTTTAGAAGTGTGTACCTAAAGTAACACTGATCAAAATTTACTGATCCAACATCTGTAGTCACACTTTATCAAGATCACTGATTTCAAAGCTTGGTGGTTGGCTCACAAGTTCTCAGTTATGGTTAACTCATGTTGGGTGTTGAAACACAGCTGATGAAATACACAAACACTAGCGCCATGAAGAATGTTCACAAATCATGTTATAAACATTCATAAGAGCACTAGACAAAGTTATCAGCTATATAGCAATGGTTATTAATAAAAACTATAACAGTAATACATTGTTGCATGAATAATAAACAACTGATAAAATTATCCACCCCAAACTAGTAGCCTACAGTAGGCCTATTAACACATTTTGATGCAATAGAGTATGATTTTAAAACGATCATCCCTCCAAAACAGAGAAAACATCTTCCACAAATGTTCCCCCCCATCTTCCCCATGTTGTCCCAAACTGTATTAATTTCATTCTTGTGCTGAACACAAAAGAAGATATTTTGAAGAATCTGGGTAACCAAACAGTTGCTGGTCCACATTGACTTTAACAGTAGGAAGAAAAAAAAGTCACTGTGGACCAGCAACTGTTTGGTTTTCCACCATCTTCAAAATAGCGTTTATGTTTAGCAGAAGAAGGAAACTCATTCAGGTTTAAAACAACTTTTGAGTGAGTAAATGAAGGTATAAAAAAAACACTAGCCTATTTTAATATTGGGGTGAATTATTCCTTTAATGTTAACCCATTTAATCCCAAATTTTCCCCAGACATGAAATTATCCAAATGATGTGTCATTAGTAACCCTTTGAGATAATCAATAATTATTTTTTGAGTGTTTTAAGACCATTGTGTTTTATGGTCGGTCACAATTGTGACCAGTGGGATAATGTGTGTACTGAATTAACATATTTCTGCAGTCATAAAAAGTGGTATATATCTTAGCCCAGCTATTTTAAACTTATTTTAAAATTATGCATTAAAAAAACCTTATACAACATTGATAGGAACACTGAGATAAAAGACAAAAAAATACAACCATCAACGTATTTCAAAATTGTTACCTTTTTGTAAAATATAACATCAAATTGTTATATTAGTGCTACTAGTATTACATCAATATTCTATATTTTTTGTAACATTTTAATTTTTAATTTAGTGTAATATTTTGTCATTGCAACATTTTAGTGCAATTTTCACTAACAACTGCAACTGGATTTATATTGTAAACCTAAATTTACTGTTCTCACACCGGTCACTATTGTGACCATCAACATGTTTACTCACTCTATGACCACACTCAACAAAACTGAATATATGCAAATGCATATATTAATACTAGACACCCTAAAGATAATGTGTACCAAAAATCTTTGTCATATCTTTAACATACTTTACTAGCCTTTCATTTTGGAACTTTGATGCATCCATCATCATCTCAAGGTGCAAACAGGAAATAAACTGCTCTGGTCATGTGACAATCTGCACTAATCATGAGAAACTGCACATATTTAATTGAGACGCTTTATTTTTTTTTTTCGTATTTTGCAGGAAGTGCACTAAAACATCAGTCAGTAATGTTTTTAGAGCTTTATAAATGAAAACCTTTTTTACAGTCACTATTGTGACCAGTGGGATTAAATTAATAAAACATCAAACACAAAGAGAAAAATCACTCACTACTCTAAACTGAAAAACTTTAATACAGTTGCTTTAATAGGAATCAATCTATATAGTGTTTTATTTTTATATTTGTTCATTCAGTTTCTTGAATGCTCCTGCTACCTATTGTAGCCTACCATTTTACCATTTTTTAATAACAAAGATAAAATAATGACAATGATTTTTATCTTCACCCACTTTGGCCTAAATATCCGCCATACTTTTTAATATTTTGTTACCTTGAAAGGCTTTGTCTTTATAATAGGGAAATTAGTTTGGCTGTAATGCTCAGACAACTTGCAAAATAGAAAAACCAACATGACAAAGAATCGTGATAAAATCGTGAATCGTGATATTTCTAAAAAAAGATTGTGATGTTTTTGCCATATCGCCCATCCCTAGCCGAGGGGGACCAAACCCATACAATCATTGACCCTTATGACTGGTTTTGTGGTCCAAGGTCACATACAGTATACTGTATTTATGCCATGGTCTGTCTGAATACTCGATTCTGATTGGCTGGCAGGTGTTGATTAAATTTGTTTAACTGCACAGGTAGTTCCAGGTCAGTTTAATCACGTTCTATATGAATGCGCTTCCTATAAACATTGGTAACCATAGTAACATACAGTTACAGTTGAATAGTAACAAAGACTATAGAATACCCAAGACATGTCATTCGTATAGTTTTGAATGTGGAAAAATGCAACGCTCAATATGGCCGCTCAATTGCAGGAAGCCCTGCCTTCTGAATGAAAGAGCCAATCACTAATCGGTAAAGTCAGCGCGTCACTGCAGCTGCCGTTAGAAGTCCCGGTTGCTATAGAAACAGTCAGCGTTCTAAGACGTGCGTTTAGGACTGCGCATGCGCACTGGCTGATCTAGCCTGAAAAATAAGCTTTTTATAATGCTATTTGAGCAAAAGAAACAACATTTATGATACAGTTGTTGTCAGATTTCTTTGGTGATTTCAAATATGAAATTTAATCGTAAGCTTAGTGAACAGTTTTGGAGAATTTGATGTTTCCCCATTCAAAGAGATAGGAGCTGCACTTGGATGCCCGAGAGGCGTTTCAAAGATGGCCGCCGAGTGACATGACTTGTCTTAAAGAGACTTTGATAGTAATACAGGCGAAAATAACTGTCATTTTTATCGTTCCGGTCAAATATTGCAGCGCAAATATTATTAACATCTTTAATATGTGAATGCTGATAATATGTGAATGCTCCGCTGCGCGACGAGTGGTTCTTCGCCTCCACGTCGTGCATTCAAATCGTTTAATGCACAGCTAGCCGTTGATTATCCCTTACATATATATATACAGTATATATATATATATATATATATATATATATACTGTGTGTGTGCGTGTGTATGTATATATATATATATATATATATATATATATATATATATTAGTGCTGTCAAATGATTAATCGTGATTAATCGCCTCCAAAATAAGTTTTTGTTTACATAATATATGTGTGTATAGTGTGTATATTTATTATGTATATATAAATGTATATGTTTAAGAAAAATGTTATGTTTATATATTATAAATATTTATATATAATATAAAATATAAGAATATAAAATATATAAATGTGTATGCATGTAAATATTTTCAAGATATATAGCCTACTGTATGTGTGTGTATTTATGTATACATAATAAATATATACAGTACACATACATGTATTATGTAAAAAAATTATGTATTTTGGATGCGATTAATCACGATTAATCATTTTACAGCACTAATATATTTATTTATATATATATATATATATATATACAGGTGCATCTCAATAAATTAGAATGTCGTGAATTTTTAGTGAATTGTTGGCCTTCTGGAAAGTATGTTCGTTTACTGTATATGTACTCAATACATGGTAGGGGCTCCTTTTGCTTTAATTACTGCCTCAATTGGGCGTGGCATGGAGGTGATCAGTTTGTGGCACTGCTGAGGTGGTGTGAAAGCCCAGGTTTCTTTGACAGTGGCCTTCAGCTCATCTGCATTTTTTGGTCTCTTGTTTCTCATTTTCCTCTTGACAATACCCCATAGAGAATCTATTCAGGTCTGGTGAGTTTGCTGGCCAGTCAAGCACACCAACACCATGGTCATTAAACTAACTTTTGGTGCTTTTGGCAGTGTGGGCAGGTGCCAAATCCTGCTGGAAAATGAAATCAGCATCTTTAAAAAGCTGGTCAGCAGAAGGAAGCATGAAGTGCTCCAAAATTTCTTGGTAAACGGGTGCAGTGACTTTTGTTTTCAAAAAACACAATGAACCAACACCAGCAGATGACATTGCACCCCAAATCATCACAGACTGTGGAAACTTAACACTGGACTTCAAGCAACTTCACCCTTCCTCCAGACTCTAGGACCTTGGTTTCCAAATGAAATACAAAACTTGCTCTCTTCTGAAAAGAGGATTTGGACCACTGGGCAACAGTCCAGTTCTTCTTCTCCTTAGCCCAGGTTAGTCTGTGGTTGTTGTCTCCGATGTTGTCTGTGGTTCAGGAGTGGCTTAACAAGAGGAATACGACAACTGTAGCCAAATTCCTTGACACGTCTGTGTGTGGTGGCTCTTGATGCTTTGACCCCAGCCTCAGTCCATTCCTTGTGAAGTTCACCCGAATTCTTGAATCGATTTTGCTTGACAGTCCTCATAAGGCTGCGGTTCTCTCGGTTGGTTGTGCATCTTTATCTTCCACACTTTTTCCTTCCACTCAACTTTCTGTTAACATGCTTGGATACAGCACTCTGTGAACAGCCAGCTTCTTTGGCAATGAATGTTTGTGGCTTACCCTCCTTGTGAAGGGTGTCAATGATTGTCTTCTGGACAACTGTCAGATCAGCAGTCTTCCCCATGATTGTGTAGCCTAGTGAACCAAACTGAGAGACCATTTTGAAGGCTCAGGAAACCTTTGCAGGTGTTTTGAGTTGATTAGCTGATTGGCATGTCACCATATTCTAATTTGTTGAGATAGTGAATTGGTGGGTTTGTGTTAAATGTGAGCCAAAATCATCACAATTAAAAGAACCAAAGACTTAAACTACTTCAGTCTGTGTGCATTGAAATTATTTAATACACGAGTTTCACAATTTGAGTTGAATTACTGAAATAAATGAACTTTTCCACGACATTCTAATTTATTGAGATGCACCTGTATATATATTCTTTTTTGAAAGAATTCACATGCTCACCAAGGCTGAATTTGATCAGTAATGTAGTGAAAATTAAAATTGTGAATAATATTGTGAATATTGTTATATTGTGAATAATTATTACAATTTAAAATAACTTTTTTCTATTTTTATTTATTTTGATATTTATTAATAGTTAATAGTTAATAATCTTCAGTGTCACATGATTCTTCAGAAATCTTTCTAATATGCAGATTTGGTGCTTAAGCTTTTGCTATTATTATTATTATTATTATTATTATTAGCAATGTTGAAATTAGTTGTCCTGCCTAATATGTTTTGGAAAATGTAAAATTTGTCCAATATTTTTTGATGAATAGAAAGTAGAAAAGAGCAGCATTTGTGTGATTTGAAACCCAAACTGATGAACAAGAGTGTGCAAATCAGACAGTCTGAACTATCCTTTTAAGTTTATACTGTACAACTAATATATAAAAGCATTATCACACTTGAGGTTGTGCTATTGTACTGAATACAGGGCCACAAGTATAAGTACAACAGCACTCTTGCTCATGATATTGCTCAATTATTTCATTGATGGGCACTTTACCTTTATGGGATTGTACAATGGAGAGTGACAGGAAAGTACTGGAAGAGAGGTGGAATAGAATCGTGAAAGGACGCAGGCTAGATTTATAGCAGATTTCGAGCAGCACTGCGTCATGTTTCCAATGCCCTGTTCATTCTTTATTCAAAATGTTATGCCTAATCTTACACCAAATGTTTCACAAATATAGATGCTTGATATGGAATCAAATTTTTAAAGGATATTTCTACAATCCGGAGCTATATTGTACTTTACAAACTATGGAGTTACTTTCACAGTGGTGTGCAGAGAACGACCTGGAGCTTTTTTCAATTTTCTCTTAGCTTCCTTTGTTCCTATGTGGGAAATGTTCAACCTTCGCAAATGTTACAGAAGAATCGATTTGTCAGGCTTAAAGTTTTGTCTCATAAACTTTAACCTATATGATATTTTCTCTATGGTCACACTTTAGGCATAAAATCTCAAAGAAATTTCAATGAAAATACCACAAGGGTGTATTACTCTTACAAATCAATAGGAAACTGTACGGTTGCTCAGTTCCACTTAAAAATGCCGGCTTGCTTTGAGGATCATATTCTGTGAGCATATTCTGTAATGTGTTTTCTGTGAGGACTGCAAGAACTCAGAGGACTGAAAGAAATGAACAAAGAGAAGCATTGATCATTAAGAGAATTGATCAACAACATCTCCAGCAGTTTGATCATTTTTATATTAGTTGGGTGTTCTGATATTTGATTTCTTGTGTTGCGCAGCAATGGCCGTGAAGCATTCTCGCTATCCAGCTGAATGTGATTAATGCTTCCTTAAACTAGCTCAGAATACCGGTGTTCAAGGTTGAAACACCTTCAAACAACGTGTAATTTATGATGTTTTAGTGGAACAGTAGTTACCACAGTCAACAAGAAAGATGTATCACTGTGTGGGCCTGAGCACATGACCTCTCCAGGGGACTGCCTACTTTTAGACGCTCCTCTAACTCTACATGATGATTCCAGCCTCATTTTAGCCTATCAAAGTTACATAGAAAACAATCACTTAATGAGGGTTAATAGAGCTGAATGCTCTTACAGGTTTCCCCGTTCTAGAGAAAACTTGATAAATAACACTAAAGTGGCTCAAGTATCTGTATTGTTCCAGGACCAGCAAGGATTTACATTAAGCTTCTGGAATGATATAGTAATGTAATTGATTTTCTTGTTGTAAAACTAAAGTACAACCAGGCATATATCAGTTCATGTGCTTTAGAGTAGAAGTGCATAAACCATTTTAAGCGCCAAAAATCTTGATTGAAGTATGTGGCACAAAAAGTACACTCTTAAAAATAAATGTTCCAAACGGGAGTTTTTAGTGCGAAGAACATTTGAAAAAATGTAATGAACCTTTTTTTCACTATACATTCTTAAAAATAAATGTTCCAAAAGGGAGTTTTCCCAGCAGCAATGCTTTAGAAGAAACAATTTTTGGTTCCCCAAAGAACCTTTCAGGGACTAGTCCTTCAAAGGACCATTTTTCTTAGAACATTTAAAAAATCTAGAAAAATAACTTTTTTGTGGAATGGAAGGTTTCCATGGAAAGGTTCAAGGTTCTTCATGGAACCATCAATGCTTCAAAACATTAATAAATGTAATGTAATTTTAGTGTATTTATAATATCGCACTCAGTATTTTTCTCACACAGAAGTTTTTCTTAGTTTGTATGCATGGAAGATACATACCTTTATATTTTAGAAAGAGTGTGCCTCGTAAGATT